>NC_059274.1:3312500-3322500 GCF_017591435.1 Portunus trituberculatus
AAAATGACAAACACACTTCGCTGCCTTTTGGACATGGCTCTCGGTACGGCATCACGTGACCTTTTCCGTGTGTTTGATTCACTGTAATACTCAAGGGAGAACACAGGTAGAACACAGGTACAGTCCCTAAACTACCGCAGATAAACCGGTCCTATCTCACCGCGCCATAACTGCATTGCTTCTTTTTTTATTCCTGCGTTGGCTTGGTGGTGGTGGTGCTAGCAGTGGTGGTGGGTAGGTAGGGGTGTAGGTTAGGCTTAGCAAGGGAGGGTAATGGAGGGGGACGGGGCTTGTGTGAAATAACCAGGCCCAGTATGTAAATGATGCGGCCAAAGTGTCATAAAAAGATTGTGAAAATGATTTGGCATTTATAGGGCGAGTGATGGATGGTGGTGGTGTGTGGCCAAATATATGCCCCTTGATGGATGACTGTCACTCCACTGGGCTTACTCACCCGTGTTGGTCACCCACTCACCCACCCACCCTTCACTCGCCTCACTCACACCGCGACTCACCCACGTTGCTCACCTCACATCCACACCTTTTTGCTCTCATCCATCCTCTTCTTTCTCTATCCAATGTGTTTTTGATTTTTATTCATCCACTTTCTTTCATTCATACTTATCATCCGTATTGTTCATCGTGTATAGACTTAATCATCTATCTCAATTTTCACTCATTATTGTGGTATCTGGGTTTCTCATCGTGTGTGTGTGTGTGTGTGTGTTTTCACTGTTTGATCTACTGCAGTCTCTGACGAGACAGCCAGACGTTACCCTACGGAACGAGCTCAGAGCTCATTATTTCCGATCTTCGGATAGGCCTGAGACCAGGCACACACCACACACCGGGACAACAAGATCACAACTCCTCGATTTACAGCCCGTACCTACTCAAAACTAGGTGAACAGGGGCTACACGTGAAAGGAGACACACCCAAATATCTCCACCCGGCTAGGGAATCGAATCCCGGACCTCTGGCTTGTGAAGCCAGCTCTCTAACCACTGAGCTACCGGGTGTGTGTGTGTGTGTGTGTGTGTGTGTGTGTGTGTGTGTGTGTGTGTGAGAGAGAGAGAGAGAGAGAGAGAGAGAGAGAGAGAGAGAGAGAGAGAGAGAGAGAGAGAGAGAGAGAGAATCACTAGAACAATCATCTGCTACTTCTATTGCTATCACTGCTTCCCCATCAACACCACCACCACCACCACCATCACCACCACCACCCCAGACTAATATGAATACAGCTACATCATAACTTTCACACCTGCTTTTATCTTTTCCAACGTTGTGTAACCTTTCCCTCATTTCCTTCAACCCTTCCACACATATCCCCTCACTCCTTCACTGCACTTCCCCTCACTACTTCCTCTGCACCTCCCGTCACCCCTTCCTCTTCCCACAACACTAAAATATTGAAATGCAAACTGTAAACATTGTGCAACTCAAATTATAAGTGAGTCAACAAAGACACAAACAAACAAGCAAGTGAATCTAAATAAAACCGAAAACATTAATTATTCGTGTGCTGTCCTTCACCTTAAAAATAAATAATAAATAGTCACTTGTTGGAAATGAAATACATACATACGTCATCGGAAATGCAGAGGTGACGGTGGTGGAAAATGGTGGAGCTGGTGGTGGTGACAGTGACAGAAAACGGATGGTGATGTAAGTGATAGGAATGGTGATAGTTGTAGACTGCTAAGGATTGTGGTAAGTAGTAGTGGTGATGGTGACAGTGGCAAGGTGTTGTGATGGTTGTAGTTAATAATGGTTATTGTGGTAGTGAAAGATAATGTTTGTTGACAGATAATAATGTTGATAATGAAGCTTAGCCGGTGATGATTGTAGGTATAAACATTAATGTGGACAGGTCAGTGGTAGAGGTGGTGATGAAAGGTGGCAGTGATAGTGACGTGGCAGGAGCAGTGGTGGTGGTAACGGTGTTCATAATGGAGCACCTCTGAATTACTTTAGCCCCGTTGATGCCACTAATAAAATGACAGACCTAAATGTCATGTCTTTTTGCTGTCTAAAAGGTGACAGCTCCTCCTCTTCCTCCTCCTCCTCCTCTTCTTCTTCTTCTACCTCCTCATCCACCAAACTCAGATGTTAAAAAGAGAAAAAATAAAAATATAGGTAAACCAGGTTAAAATATTTCGGGATTATTATCATTATTATTGTTATCATTCATATAAAGATCAGGTTAAAATATCTAAGAATTATTGCTATCATTATTATTGTCCTTAATGATTTTCGTCAAGTCATCTCAGGAGTTATAGTTTGATTAAATTATTCTGTTCCTTCTATTTACGTTCACTGTGGCAATTGGGAACACTATAAAGACACAAGCCATTGAAAAGTGTCATATTTAGGACTTTGCACATTAATTTACTGATTTAGTGATGATATTTTAAATGTATAACTGATTGCTTGCTGACACACACACACACACACACACACACACACACACACACACACACACACACACACACACACACACACACACACACACACACACACACACACACACACACACACACACACACACACACACACACACACACACACACACACACAAGGACATCATCTCGTTCAATAATTCAATGACGATTTCTCACTAATAATTTAAAGCTGCCAACGTACCATCCACTTCACACTTAGAAGGAACACACACACACACACACACACACACACACACACACACACACACACACACACACACACACACACACACACACACACACACACACACACACACACACACACACACACACACACACACACACAGTTACATACAAAATTCTAAACCCAAATAGATAATTATATATAAAAGAAGGGTACGGCATGAAAAAAATATATAGAATGGAAAGAGAGAAGCAAGAAATAATGAGTAAGACGAGTAACGAGAGGAAATAATGCTAGAAAAGTAGAAGATAGAAAGAAAAAGAGATGACAGAAGAGATGAGCAGAGAGAGAGAGAGAGAGAGAGAGAGAGAGAGAGAGAGAGAGAGAGAGAGAGAGAGACTTTATGTATTTGTAGAAGGATTTTTGGTCGACAATTACATTCGCCACCAAACCATTTTCAAACACAGCAGCCTCGCTAATTTGCATAATTCACTGAAGCATTGATATCATTACGAGTGTTTATTCACCTTCATTGTGCACTGGTTTTTTTGTTCGTGTTGTTATTGTTATTACTATAATTCTTCTTCTTCTTTTTCTTCTTGTTCTTGTTCTTGTTCTTGTTCTTCTTATCATTATTATTATTATTGTTGTTATTATTATTATTATTATTATTATTATTATTATTATTATTATTATTATTATTATTATTATTATTATTATTATTTATTATTATTATTATTATTATTATTATTATTATTATCATTATTATTATTAATATTATTATCATTATTATTGTTATTATTATTATTATTATTATTATTATTATTATTATTATTATTATTATTATTATTATTATTATTATTATTATTATTATTATTATTATTATTATTATTATTATTATTATTATTATTATTATTATTATTATTAGTAGTAGTAGTATCATTATTACTATTGTTGTTGTTGTTGTTCTTGCTGTCTGCTACTGCTGCTGCTGCTGCTGCTGCTGCTGCTGCTGCTGCTGCTGCTGCTGCTGCTGCTGCTGCTGCTGCTGCTGCTGCTGCTGCTGCTGCTGCTGCTGCTGCTGCTGCTGCTGCTGCTGCTGCTGCTGCTGCTGCTGCTGCTGCTGCTGCTGCTGCTGCTGCTGCTGCTGCTGCTGCTGCTGCTGCTGCTGCTGCTGCTGCTGCTGCTGCTACTCTGACATTTTAAATATTAAGAGCAGCAAATAAAAGGAGGAGGAAAAATAAGACAAAGAATGGGACGAAAGAAGGAAGTGAGGGCGAGTAAGAAGGAAAAAAGAGAAAAATAGAGGTAATAATGATAAATGTGTCAAATGATAATACAGTAATAAAAATGCAAGAAATGTGAGGTTCATAAGAATAATTTATTGTGATTTTCTACAATACTTTCTTGAATTTATGGCAGGAAGTATAAATAAACCCGTATTGCTTTCTTATATTTATTGTTTTATTATGTATATATTAATGCTGCGTCCCTGTATCGACGGAGGGCGCGCGTCTGTTTGAGCGTGGGTGATTATTTTCGTGGTCTTTTTGTCTCTTGATCGAATAAAGTTAAAGAAATATTGTGTGGATCATTAAGAGCCTTATAAAACTGAATATTCATATACTACTACTGCTAGAGAGAGAGAGAGAGAGAGAGAGAGAGAGAGAGAGAGAGAGCTAATGATAAGCATATAGCAATATTATATTCCACTAATATTGTTAAGTTTGAAATGTCAGTGGTTGGCAGGACTACAAAGTTTCACAACCTTGTGTTCGCGTCTCATAGGTCAAGTCTGTCTTCGCGTGAGTGTCTCATGATAAAAAAAGAACATAAAAAAGGGTGATTCGTGTATATTTTTACCCTGATAGCGACGCGCAAGAAATGTCATATAATTATTTCTTCATACGTAACTCAGAATGTGAATGTCGAGCCTGAAACACACACACACACACCCACACACACACACACACACACACACACACACACACACACACACACACACACACACACACACACACACACACACACACACACACACACACACACACACACACACACACACACAGTACCATACTTAGAGCCCCATTGTGGGTGTTAGGGGTGCTCGCGGGAGAGATAGGTCATCAAGAAAGCATAGGCGTGGCGCACCTGGCTGGGTCAACTCCATTTAATATTGCACGTTTCGTAAATTACACGAGGTGGTGGCGCGGCTTCCATACCTGGCGGGTTATTTACTTATTGACTCACCTGTCCCCCGGTGCGTCAGGCATCCTCACCTGCTTTATTAGGGGTGGAAGCCAGGTGTGTTTTATTGATGGCAACACCTCCGTTATGCATGTTCGCCCCAATTGCTTGCCTGGGACACCTTATCGGAGTTGCACGTGCGAATTTATTTTTCCCCGTAAGCCTTTGAGTAGCAGCCGTTAAGCCGTGATGGAGAGGGTGTTTATAAGCGTGTTATGCTCGATTATTTATTTGGTTTCGTGCTGTATATTATGCCGCGTTAGGAATCTTTTATTAGTCTCTCCCTGTTTGTGGTCTTTGAGTTTCTTGTTTTCGTTCCTCTCTCCATCGCTCACCCTTCCTCACTATTCTCCTTGTTTTCCTCTTCTCTTACCTATTTTTACCCTATTTTTAGGCTTTACTTCTTTCTCGTATCCTTCCTTTTGTATTTCTCTTCCGCATGTCTTTGATTTCCACTTCATCTATGTGTTTTCCACACTTCATACCTGTCCTTAGTCCTCTGGGTTTGTCACTTCCTTCACCTGTTCCTCCTAATCCTCCTCTTCAATCTCTCTCTCTCTCTCTCTCTCTCTCTCTCTCTCTCTCTCTCTCTCTCTCTCTCTCTCTCTCTCTCTCTCTCTCTCTCTCTCTCTCTCTCTCTCTCTCTCTCTCTCTCTCTCTCTCTCTCTCTCTCTCTCTCTCTCTCTCTCTCTCTCTCTCTCTCTCTCTCCCTCTCACCCTCTGTTCCGCCAGCCCCTTCCTGCCCCAGAATCGTGTTTTTGACAGAGAATGAGTGTGCAATATACCGTATTGAATTGCTCAGGAAATATAGTTGGTCTCTGGCGTGTGTTTTTGGTTCAGGATAAATTTTGAATAGTGTTAGCGGCGACAGGAGGCATATTTTCTTACCCCAGTAATTCTGATCATGAGTTCCGACTGGTTCTGTTTCACTAGTGTTTTATATTCTACTTTGTGTGTGTGGTGGGGGAGTGGAGGTAGGAGTTATGGTTCTGGTGTTGTTGTTGTTCTTAGTGTTGGTGTTGCTTGGTGGTGGCGGCGGCGGTGGTGGTGATGTTGTTGTTGTGTTGCTAATGTTGTTGTTGTTTGTGGCGGCGGCGTGATCTAGAAATGCATAAGCTTGTTTACTTATTAATATGGAAATTTGTGCACCCGTATTACAAAATGTGTGTGTGTGTGTGTGTGTGTGTGTGTGTGTGTGTGTGTGTGTGTGTGTGTGTGTGTGTGTGTGTGTGTGTGTGTGTGTATGTGTATGTGTGTGTGTGTGCGCGCGCGTTGGTCAGCGGAACACCTGCTTGGTCGAAGTTTTTTACCTGAGTGAGTCATGAAACAAACCTTTTTACCTGTGAGTTGCAGGTGGCGGCTGAGAGAGGCAGGGCAGGAGGAAGAGGAAGAGAGGGCAAAGAGAGAAAAAAATAAGGAAAGAGAGAGTAAAAAGAGACGAATGGCAGATGAAAAAGAAAACGACACAGATGAATTAAAGGACAGTGAAGATAAGTGCATATAAAGTAAAACAGAATAAAGAAAAAAGTAAAATAAGATTAAGATAGAAAAACACGAAAAAGACGAAAAAAATGTAAAAAACTAAAGAAAGAGAAGAGGTGGAAGTATATATTAGAGAAAAGAGAATAGATGAAGTGGAGAGAATAAGAGCAGGAGGAATAGGGCGATGAATATGAGAATAAGGAGAAGGAGGAGGGAGAGAAGGAGGAGGAGGAGGAAGAGGAGGAGGAGCAAGAGGAGGAGGAGGAACCAGTACTTGCCTCCCGCCTACAAAATGCATTCTCGACCGTGCATCACCTGTCCATCTTACATATTAAGTCACCAGGTATTGTCTCATAAAGAAGGGTTATCTGTCTTTTTTTTTTTTTGTATCCCTTCTCCCTCCCTCGTTGCACCTCGACCTTTTTTACTTCTCTCTCTCTCTCTCTCTCTCTCTCTCTCTCTCTCTCTCTCTCTCTCTCTCTCTCTCTCTCTCTCTCTCTCTCTCTCTCTCTCTCTCTCTCTCTCTCTCTCTCTCTCTCTCTCTCTCTCTCTCTCTCTCTCACATCCTTTTTTATTTTTTCTATATTTCATCTCTTGTCAAGTTACTGTCCTGTATTACCCATTTTTTGAGGATATTTCGTTAATGTCAACAATATGGTGTGTGTGTGTGTGTGTGTGTGTGTGTGTGTGTGTGTGTGTGTGTGTGTTGAAAAGATGAGGTATTGCAGCTGGTTTTGTGTTGCTCTTGTTTTTACAGTGATAGCGGTGGTTGTGGTAGTTTTGGTGGCGGTGGTGGTGCTGGTGGTAGTATAACTGTTCTTGTTTTGTGATGTTAGTAACAGTGCTGGTGTTTCTATGACGTGTGTGATTGTTGTTGTTTTTATGATTAGTTTGTTAGCCAGTTTAGTGTATCAATTATATAGGTACTTATTGGAGAGTTTTGTATAATTTCGCCTTTGTTAGCCACTCAGTTGTTTAGTGTTTCAATTAAATAGTTACTTATTTGAGAATTTTGTATAATTTCGCCTTTGTTAGCCAGTCAGTCGTTTAGTGTTTCAATTAAATAGTTACATATTGAACAGTTTTTCATAATTTCGCCTTTGTTACTTAGAAATACCATGAAATATTTTTTTCTTTGCATGTTTGTCATGAAATGGACGTAATTAAATTTTTGTGAATTTCGGAAAAATGCTAAAACCAGGAGAGAACTGTCATTATTTCCTGTGTGTGTGTGTGTGTGTGTGTGTGTGTGTGTGTGTGTGTGTGTGTGTGTGTGTGTGTGTGTGTGTGTGTGTGTGTGTCTGTGCATAAACATTAAAGGAAAGAAGAATATGTCGAGAAAGATAAGATAAATACATAGAGAAGAAGGGAGTAAAGGTGGAAAAATAGAAGAAAAGGAAAATGAAGAAAAAAGAAGAAGAAGAAGAAGAAGAAGAAGAAGAAGAAGAAGAAGAAGAAGAAGAAGAAGAAGAAGAAGAAGAAAGAAAGAAAAGAAAAAAAGAAGGAAAGGAAAAGAAGAAGGAAAGTATGAAGGAGAAAAATATGAAAACGAAAAAAAAAATTGAAAAAAAGTGGAAACAGAGAACAGAAGAAATAGAAACAAAAGACAACGAAGTAAAAGGAATAAAAGTAAGATGAAGAGAAGGAAGAAAAGGATAGAGAAAGAGAGAAAGCTGCAGAGGAGGAGAAGGGTGTATAGAGCCTGTAGAAGGAGGAGGAGGAGGAGGAGGAGGAGGAGGAGGAGGAGGAGGAGGAGGAGGAGGAGGAGGAGGAGGAGGTGGTGGTGGTGGGTGGGGGTTGGTGGGGGTTGGAAAGGAAGCATGAGACGAAACATTATCGTGAAATTTAGTTCCTCGTAAAGATGCAGAATGTCCAGATCGGGTGAGTTATGTCAAAGACTGTCACCAACACATTAACGCACGCCATTTTTTCTTACTTTAAGGGGGAGGAGAGTGGAGTGGGTGAGAAGTGGGTGGCTAGGAGAGGGGGAGAGATAGGGGAAGGGGTGAGGAGAGTAGGTATCAAGGAGGAATGGTAGGAAGGAGTGAGGGAGGGTGAGAGAGAGAGAGAGAGAGAGAGAGAGAGAGAGAGAGAGAGAGAGAGAGAGAGAGAGAGAGAAGGGGCGTGTTTCTACCTGTTTTACCCATTATTTTCTCTCTCTCTCTCTCTCTCTCTCTCTCTCTCTCTCTCTCTCTCTCTCTCTCTCTCTCTCTCTCTCTCTCTCGTTCGTAATGCTACAATCCTTTACCACCACCACAAACAACGACAGTAACAACAGGAGAGCAACAACAACAATAACCCTCTCTCTCTCTCTCTCTCTCTCTCTCTCTCTCTCTCTCTCTCTCTCTCTCTCTCTCTCTCTCTCTCTCTCTCTCTCTCTCTCTCTCTCTCTCTCTCTCTCTCTCTCTCTCTCTCTCTCTCTCTCTCTCTCTCTCTCTCTCTCTCTCTCTCTCTCTCTCTCTCTCTCTCTCTCTCTCTCTCTCTCTCTCTCTCCTTTCCTCTCTTCTCCACCACCAGTTACATATTCCTAAGAGAGATCAACCCTCCCCCAATCACCTCTTTCCTCCACCCTTCCTCCTCCCCTGCCTCTCCCCTGCCTCTCCCTGCCTAGGAAGGGATGCTGCTATGAGCCTTGAAGGGGGAAGGCGGTAATATATAATGCAGAGGCGAATAACACGCTTCTATTATCCATAATTACTCAACACACACACACACACACACACACACACACACACACACACACACACACACACACACACACACACACACACACACACACACACACACACACACAGAGACAGTGTACATTGTGAATTTGTGTGTTTTTCTTCTTTTCCCTTCAATTGAGCCACAAATTAAGAGCTAACTCACAATATTCCCCATCCTGAGAGAGAGAGAGAGAGAGAGAGAGAGAGAGAGAGAGAGAGAGAGAGAGAGAGAGAGAGAGAGAGAAACATTCCTTTAATCCATTACTGACGAAGCCTTTAAAGGGTGAAGGAGGGGAAGGAGAGGAGGAAAGGGAAGAGAAGGGCGACAGAGATGAGGAAAGGGGAGATTGAAGTAAATATAATAGAAAACAGAAGATAAAAGAGTACAAAACAATGAAGAAAATATGTCATGAAGGAAAGAACGAAGGAAGAAGAAAAGTAAATGAGGAGAAAGGAGAGAAATTAAACGAAAACGGTGCAAAGGAAGGGATGGAATGATGGAGGGGTTAGGAAGAAAAAGAAAAAGTGGAGAAATAATAATGGAAAGGAGGGGCGATGAGAGGGAGGGGAGGTTAAAAAAAAAGGAAAAGGGGGAAGGGGAGATAAAGTTGGGGAAGTGAGGGGAATGAAACAAATGATGGGGGAGGAAGTGTTAAAGGGGGAGGGATGATAAGAGGAAGAGGAATACGTAACGAAAGGGAGAAAGGGAGGGAGAGAGAAAGAGAAAGGAGAACGTTAAAGACGGAAGGACGGGAGGGAATGAGAAGACATCGTAAGAGAAGGATTAGCGAAAGGAGGAGATGGAGGGGGAAGGAAGAAGAGGAGTAAAGGAGGAGGGAAGGAAGAGAGAGACAGACACAGGGAAGGAGATAAAAGGAAAGCAATGGGACAGTGATGAGGAATAATTGAAGGCGAATGACTGCTTTCTAAAATCATT
>NC_059274.1:3327500-3350000 GCF_017591435.1 Portunus trituberculatus
GATACAATAAATAAAGAAATAGGAGTGAATTCATTTAAACAAACTTCCTAGAAATTTCAGATACACACACACACACACACACACACACACACACACACACACACACACACACACACACACACACACACACACACACACACACACACACACACACACACACACACACACACACACACACACACACACACACACACACACACACACACACACACACACACACACACACGAACAGAAACATAATGGATAACATGGAAACTGTGTCCGTCTAACCTAGAAAGGAAATATATGTTGGCAAAATATTGAGTAATACTAATTGGCTTTGACATGATGGATTAAAAATGTTGATCTCTCTAAAGCGACGCTAAAGATAAATCTGCCATGAAAGATTGATGTCATTCCGCACTTTCTCAATCATCTATGTGGTAATATTGTGATAAGTTAGTTCATCCAGGTAAACGTTTTGCATTCCTGGTGGTGACACAATGAGACAGGACAGAGGCAGACAGACAGACAGACAGACTGGTAGACAAACAGACAGGTAGACGTACAGACAGACAGACATAACAAGTAGACAGACGAATAGAGAGACAAAAAGAGAGAACGGACACATAAAAGAAGAGATGAGATAAAAAACGGAAGAAGATAAAGGAATGGGAAGGTTTTAAACAAAGGGAGAATAAAATTAAGATGAGGAATAACTGAACTGCCTAGAGAGAGAGAGAGAGAGAGAGAGAGAGAGAGAGAGAGAGAGAGAGAGAGAGAGGGAGAGATTGCATGCCACCCGTGGTGACGAAAATGAACTCTTGACATTTACGCAAATTATATAAATTAATTAATGAGCGAGCAACAAGTGGCCAACATATGCATAATAACGTGTCGCCAAGGCCAGGGCAACGGGCAGAGGTTATTGGGGAAGGTTACTCAGGCAGTTTTCACGGCTATTAGCTTGGAGAGGAGAGCAGGCAGAGAAACACGTAGAGACAGCTGGACAGAAATAATAGCAGTATGATTGAAAAAATTATAAATGAGAGATCTATAAGAGAAAGACAGGCATAGTACGACACACGTAGACAGGCAAGCAAGCTGAAAAACAAAGGAATAAGATAAGAAGAGGGATATATTTGAACCATTTATAAGCGAATGGTTGATAAGAGAAAGCACGTTCAGAGTCAAAGATAACTAGACTAATAAACAGGTAGATAAGTAAAAAGAAATATATAAGAATTATGAAATAAAAGAGAGACAAATACATACACACAAAAAAATGTACACAAATAGTCACAGGTAAAAGTAGACAGAAATATTATCCATTATATAAGACATAAATAGTTTGAGGGACTATTACATAGAATGAGAGAGAGAGAGAGAGAGAGAGAGAGAGAGAGAGAGAGAGAGAGAGAGAGAGAGAGAGAGAGAGAGCCAGAGAGACCCAGAGAGAGCCAGAGAGACAGAGGAACACACACACTTAGGTAGAAAAACAGAGACAGATAGACAGGGAATTATTAGTAAGTAGATAGAAACACACCCAAATTCACTTCATATATTTTCTTCTTGTAATGGAGTGTCCAGCCATCTCGCCTCTTCTTCCATTGCTTCTCTTAAACGAGTGGCCGGCGAGGGAGTGTAATTTATAATATGATTTCGTGTTACCTGTTGCATAGTCATTAGTTAATTGAATACCAAGTGTCAATAGCCTACATCTCATTTATGTGTGTACCTGTGTGTGTGTGTGTGTTTGAATGTTTGGTTTATTTCACTGTTTTGTATTTGTTGTTGTTATTGTTATTTTGTGTCGTGTTTTTGCTTAGATTTTCTTTTTTTCTTCCGGTTTATCTTTTTGAATCTCTGTGTGTGTGTGTGTGTGTGTGTGTGTGTGTGTGTGTGTGTGTGTGTGTGTGTGTGTGTGTGTGTGTGTGTGTGTATTTCAAAGCAACAGAACCTTAGATTGAACAACAACGAACTATATTATTCAAGAACCAATCCTTAACTCTTAAAGACACCAGTACCCAAGAACCAACCACTGAGGTACACCGGTATAGGAGAACCAGCGAACCGGTCCATACCATTCACGAATCAGTCAGAACCAACACATGTGAACCAATTGAAAGAAATCCCTATGTAGACCGAAATAGAAAAGAAAATACACACACACACACACACACACACACACACACACACACACACACACACACACACACACACACACACACACACACACACACACACACACACACAATGACAGGATTCGGGTAAATTCTGTAAATTAAAAGTTATCTTTCCTTTTACGGCTTCCTGAGGTAATCTTCGTCCAGGACACGCGAAGAACTGAGCTTCACGATACCTCCTCCTCCTCCTCCTCCTCCTCCTCCTCCTCTTCTTCTTCCTCCTCTTCCTCCTTCCGGCCTTACTTCATTCTTTCCTTGTTCTTTTCTGCTTCTCTTTTTTCTTGATGTCATGTTTTCATCTTTCTTTTTGTGTTAACGTAATGTTATCGTGCTGTTGTTTTGTTGTTGGTTTTTCTCTTTCTTTCTTGTATTATTCATTTATTTATATTTAGCAATCGCCTTTGTTATTGCCTCCTCCTCCTTTTCTTCTCCTTCTCCTCCTCCTCTTTTTCCTCCTCCTCCTCCTCCTCCTCCTCCTCCTCCTCCTCCTCCTCCTCCTCCTCCTCCTCCTCCTCCTCTAATAACTAATAACGAAAAGAGAATGAGAGAGAGAGAGAGAGAGAGAGAGAGAGAGAGAGAGAGAGAGAGAGAGAGAGAGAATACATATAACAGTAAATTCTGGCTTGAATGTAATCTTATTTAGCGCAAAGTAAGTCTAAATGAAAGCAACAGGAGATACACAGAATTACCTCTGCTGAAAAAAAAAAGGTTACTTCCCCCCGACAAATTGTTATTGCAGGATGTAACGGAGGCGCTGCGTGGCGTGGCGTTGCGTTATCACTAAACAATTATATTAATGAAATTTATGCGATCACCTCAACTCAGAATAACTGTATAGCTCCTGACAAAACGCATTAATACTGAGCGGTGACGGACGATCTTCTCAGTGTCAGTTCCTCGGTGCTTGAGGCGCTAATAGGATTGCTTTGGTGTCACTGCGAAGGAAGGCTGTGTGGGTTTGGCAAAGTGTGAAGTGAAGTGTTATGTAAAGTGTATTGGTTTTGAGATAAATGTGTGCGTGGTGTGTGTGTGTGTGTGTGTGTGTGTGAGAGAGAGAGAGAGAGAGAGAGAGAGAGAGAGAGAGAGAGAGAGAGAGAGAGAGAGAGAGACTAATAATCTTTTCCTGTTATTCTTCCTTTTCTTTTCCTTATACTCTTTTTCATATATTCTCTTTCGCTTCATATTTTTCTCTTCCCATACCATTCCTTGTTTTCTCTTTCTCTCACTTTGTTTTCTTTCTTGCCATATGCTTTTTTTCCCCTATACCTTATATGCTAAACTCTTTTCACCCTTTTTCTTTGTTCTATTCCTGCTATTTCAGTGTTATTTTCTGTTTCTTTACTCTCTTATATTTCTTTTTTTTCTAACGTTTTTATCATTCGTCTTTCCTTATACAATGTCTTTAGTCTAAATATTTTTCTCTTTTACACGTCGTTCCTTATTTCATCATCTGTAAAATTCCTTGTCTGTTCCATTTTATATCGCTTTGTAACACACAGAGAGAACAAACGAACAAAGGAGAATAAATAAACTGCAGCAGAGAGAGAGAGAGAGAGAGAGAGAGAGAGAGAGAGAGAGAGAGAGAGAGAGAGAGAGAGAGAGAGAGAGAGAGAGAGAGAGAGAGAGAGAGAGAGAGAGAGAGAGAGAGAGAGAGAGAGAGAGAGAGAGAGAGAGAGAGCCGGAAACAATCAACAGCTCTGCCATTGCTTCATATTTTAAATCTAACGTAACTTTCACAATTGAATGGCTCTTAATATCAATCTATTTCGTTTTCAAAAATAATCAAATAAAATGTCAACGAAGTGGCCAATGAAAGATGCTAAATTGCCGTTTGTTATTTTTTGGTAGTGTGTGGCTGCAAGCTCGCGTGATTGCAATCTGGCAACGTATACAGTGGTAGAAGGGCGGTTGGGTAGGGTTGTGACAGCGGCGGGGTTGTAAAAGTGGCGGGTGGCGCTGCTGGGGCGGTATACACGGCTGGGGGACGGGTGCTGCTACTGCTGGGACGGGCGTGGGAGTTGTGAGAAGAAAGGGGATGGATGGTTTGTTTTTTTTCTATTTATTGTTGTTGTTGTTGTTGTTGTTGTTGTTGTTGTTTTTTGTTTTTGTTCGTTTTTCTTTCCTCCTTTTTCTTTTTTCTTTTTCTTTTTTGTTTCTTTTCTTCTTTCTTTTCTTCTTCTTCTTCTTCTTCTTCTTCTTCTTCTTCTTCTTCTTCTTCTTCTTCTTCTTCTTCTTCTTCTTCTTCTTCTTCTTCTTCTTCTTCTTCTTCTTCTTCTTCTTCTTCTTCTTCTTCTTCTTCTTCTTCTTCTTCTTCTTCTTCTTCTTCTTCTTCTTCTTCTTCTTCTTCTTCTTTTTACGAGCTGATGAGTCTAGCCAAGTGTACAAAAAATGAAGAAATAAAGTTAGTTCAATCTGTCACTCACCGCAAAATATAACTAATCTTACAAAACAATGATAAAAAAATAGGAGAGGAAGAATTAGCGAATCTAGTGTCGTTAGTGTCTTTGTACTTTTTCCTTTTTCTTTCTAGACTGGTTTTATATAAATGTTTATCAGCATAAAGAAAAGGAGGTGGTGATGGTAACTGGAGTATTAGGAAGAGGTCTGAGGAGTGAGTCTTGAGGGATGAGAAACCAGGGATAAACTAACACCAGAATTCAAAAACGCTTTCCTCTCTCATTATGACAGATTTCCAAGGCCACAGAGACGATTAGCCGAATTTTCAAGACACTTCTTCCTTGTAATAATCTAGAAATCTTGACAGTCCATCACTAGAACCATAAAAATGCTCCTAAAATCAGAGTATTTTCAACTAGAGCCTTTCGTAAGTAGCGATATTTCAGAATACTGGCAGAAGGGTTATGGTAAGAATGTGTTGGTAGAAAAGTGACAATAGTGTTTAGCAGTGAGAAAATTTTAACGTGTGTGGGAGTGTGGGTGAAGAACAGCAGTTATGCATTACTAAACACAAGACACAATGATGATGATAATGATGATGACGATGACGGTAACAAAAGTGTAGCACTAAAGTTTTAATGATAATGATGAAGATGATTAAGAAAAACAAAAGAATAACAGCAACAACGATAACACCACCATCACCACCACCACTACCAACACCAACTCGACCAACAAAACAACAACAACAACAAACACAAAAAAAAAATACATAACCTCCTTCCATTAATTATAACCCCAAACACGAAGAAAAAGAAGAAAAAATAGAGAAAAGACGACACCTTGGGACGAAAAAAAAGAGAAAGAGAGAACAAGAGAAAGAACGAAGAGTAAAAGGACTAGGACAGAGGAGGAGGAGGAGGCGTCGGCAGCGGAAGAGGCGGAGGAGGAGAAGTGGGTGGCGTTAGTTAAATTTTACGGTCTTGAAGGGCCCTCAAGGGTTTATTAACGCCGTTGTAAGAGGCAGATGAGGCGTTCCCAGAGCCGTGTGTCTCGCGGAACGGGGGCGAGGGCTGTCCGGGGGTCGCTCTTTCATTCTCACGAGGCCGCGGTCTTAACTGCATCACAATAACCCAGAATCAGTTATAGACGCTCTCAAATGACCTGAAGTGTGCAAGTTTTGTGGGGGAAATGTAACACTGCTGGAGTTTCTTGCGCCTACAGTCTTCGGTTCTGAATAGAGGGACGGGTGGAGGTGGTGAGGGGACGGAGAGCTGAGTGGGATGTGTAAGGAGATAAGGTAGAGAAGGTGTAAGGAGAGGAGGAGGCAATGGAGGGAGAAGAGCAGGAGGTAGTGGTGGTAGTGATGGTGGTGGTGGGTAGAATAAAGATAATGGCTGGTAATATAGAAGAAAGATAATGCAGTCATTTTTTTCCTTTGTTTACTATATAATGTAATAAAGATTGAGAATAATCGCATACACCCTTTCTCTCTCTCTCTCTCTCTCTCTCTCTCTCTCTCTCTCTCTCTCTCTCTCTCTCTCGCTCTCGCTCTCGTTCTCGCTCATCCTCCTAATCCCACACCACTCGTGTCATCTTAAAATCCAAGCAAGAAAAAGAAAATCAAAAGCATGATTCCCGTAGAGCCTCAGCCCGGCAGGAGGCGGAGGAGGGGAGGAGCTGAAGGGAAGAGGAGAGCAGAGAGTAATTGCAAGAAAGGGAAAGGAAAAGATGCATTTGAAGAGGGAGAAGGGGAAATGAGATGCACAGACTGATGGGAAAACAAAAAGAGGGAAAAAATGTTGATAAGATGTATTGCAGAGGGAGAAGGAGAGATAAAGTGTAGAGGAAAGAAAGAGAAGGTGCATATAAAGAGAGAGAAAGTGAGAAGGGAGGGTTAGATATGCAGTGCGGTGGGAAGAATTAGGAAAAATTATGTAGATAAATGTAATGTAGAGAAATAAAGGAAAAGATGAATATTAGAAAGAAGTGAAGGTGTAGATGAAAAAGGGAAAAATGAAAAAAAACAGAATTAGGGAAAAAAATATGAAAAGACAGAGAAGGGAAGATAAGGTACTAAAAAGAGCAATGGAAATAAGAAAAATAAGCGAACAATGTGAAGATAGAGAGTATTAGGGCAAAAAAAAAACATTTGTATGTGATAAAAGGAAGAACAAGAGGAAATAGAGAAGATAAAGGAGGAGCAAAAGGATAAAAATAATAGTGGAAGAAAAGGAACACGAGAGAATTACAGAGAAAAATAGAGAAAAGGGTGAAGTGAATAAGAAAATGGAAGAGGAGAGAGGGACCAAATGGAATGAAGAGAAACGGAGACTAAAAATAGAATGAAGAAAATATTGAACAAGAGAACAAGTAGGAGACGAGACGAAAATAGAAAACAAGAAAGGAAGATAATAGAAACATAAAGAGAGAGAGAGAGAGAGAGAGAGAGAGAGAGAGAGAGAGAGAGAGAGAGAGAGAGAGAGAGAGAGAGAGAGAGAGAGAGAGAGAGAGAACACAAACACACACAAACAAGAGATGGACACTGAGACAAAGAGATAGCGCCACTAACAAACAGACAAACAGTGAAGCAAACACGCATAAACACAAAAAAATATGATAATGATAAAGATAACTCTCTATGAATACGGTTAAGAGGAGGAGGAGGAGGAGGAGGAGGAGGAGGAGGAGGAGGAGGAGGAGGAGGAGGAGGAGGAGGAGGAGGAGGAGGAGGAGGAGGAGGAAGAGGAGGAGGAGGACGAAGAGAAGGACGGCGAACACTTAAGAATAAAAAGGAAAAACAAACAGCAACAGACACGTTACTCCTTTTACTTTGTAGCAACTGCCTATTTGTACAGTGAGAGAGAAAGTATATCAAAGATAAAGGCCTCTCCCCTCCTACCGCTTCCTCTATAATTGGCTGCAGGAATAGATAAAAAATATACAGCATTGAAAAGACAGAATATTAAAGTACAAAAATAGATGAAAACCTGAAGAGGAGGAAGACGACAAAGAGGAGGAAGAGAAAAAAAGATAGTAATAGAGACAGAAGAACAGAGACTCAACAATAGAAGATAAAGGCATCTGATGAATAAAGAAGATGAAGGGGAGAAGGAGGGATACGAGGAGAAGGAGGAGGAGGAGGAGGAGGAGGAGGAGGAGGAGGAGGAGGAGGAGGAGGAGGAGGAGGAGGAGGAGGGAGCAGACGACTCTCTTGTGCTGCACCTCCTCCATATCCTGATAAATAAAAAAAAGATGAAGGAGAGAAGGAGGGATACGAGGATAGGAGGAGTAGGAGGAGGAAGAAGAGTAGGAGGAGGAGGAGAACGAGGAGGGAGGAGACGACCCCCTTGGGCTGCACCTCTTCCATATCCTCCTCCTCCTCGTCATCCCCTCGCTGAAGGCAACAAATGAGATTGCTGTTTATAGGTGTTTCAAGTAGAGATCGAGTATGTCATTTTTCGGCTGTTGATCCGCTGTGTGTTTAGAGCCAATTACCGGGTGCTGAGATTGTTCGTGTCCCGGCAGGTAACGAAGCCAAGTGGGCCGTGGGTCAGAGGTAGAGGTAGAGGGAACGGACGGGGGGTAGTAGACAATCAAGGTAAGCAAGGTCAGTGGAGGGAAGGAGGTAAAAAAAAAGCTAGTAGGAGGGAGAGAATAGATAAAAGATAAGAATGGTGAAAGGGTAGATGAGGAGGAGGGAAAGTGGAAGAGAATAAAGAAAGGGATAGATACATAGAAGAATGACGCCAATAGTAGGAAGGGATGAGAGAGAGAGAGAGAGAGAGAGAGAGAGAGAGAGAGAGAGAGAGAGGGAGAGGTAGAGGGAGGGAGAGGGTAAGTCAAGAGGCGGAACTGTCTGTCAATTTTCTGGGTAATGATATTGGCGTTTTTAGACATACATTATTGGGTAGAGTGTGTCCAATGGGCGGGCGTACTTTGTTTTTATTAATCCCAAATTGATAACTCAAGCAGCCCTTTGTGAGGACAGTTCCAGACTTTAACAGACAATCACCTTTGAAGCGACGGATATGAGAGCCCTGCGCGACGTCCCTCCAGTTTGGCGGCCTCGCGCACAAAGGTCAGCTGTAATAAGCACTTGGCGATGTTTTAGATGGACGACACATCACTTCCTCTCTGTTTGGCCTCACGCTCCAGCCTCGCTCCAGCCTTGCTCCCGCCGCCACTCTCCTCTTCAGCTTGTCACTCCTCCTCCTCCTCCTCCTCTTTCTCCTCTTCCATATTTCCCATCTTTCCTCCGTACATTCCCTCCCGTGGCTCTTTTTCCATGTTCTTCTCTCTTTCCTCTTATGTACATCCTTTCTCTCTCTCTTTCTCTTTCTCTCTTTCTCTCCTTTCGCTTTTCACTTTTCTCACAATCCTCCATTTTATCTCGTTGTTTCTTTTCGTGGTTTCCTCTCGCTTCGTTCTCTCTCTCTCTCTCTCTCTCTCTCTCTCTCTCTCTCTCTCTCTCTCTCTCTCTCTCTCTCTCTCTCTCTCTCTCTCTCTCTCTCTCTGTTATACTGTTTTCTTTTGATTGTGTTATTTAATTTCTCTCATTTATTGATATTTTATTCTCCCTGTTTCTTTTATCCTTTCCTTTCTCGGTGATGATGATGATGATGATGATGATGATGATGATAGTAATGATAATAATAATGATCACGTGACTGGTCCTTTTTCTTTAGTCTTCTTCAAAATTTTTTCTCGTTTTCTTCTGTGATTCTTCCTCCTACTTTGCCTCTACTTCACACCTTCTCCTTCCTCCTCCTCCTCCTCCTCTTCCTCCTCCGCTGCGCCTTCGTGTCTGAACCGCCTTGTTTTTCTCCTAGTTGTCCCTTCAGGCCCGTTTTCCCTCTCCTTATCCTTCACCTCACTTCTCGCTCCTCCCCTTCCCTCTGTACCTTTCCCAGCCGCCCTTCCTCCCCACGCCTCCGCCGCCCCATTCCCACAAGAAGAGTCGCCCGTCCATCGCCGCCCGCCGACCGCCGCTAATGACGCCCATCCGCTGATTCCACATTTTTCTTTGTTAATAACTTTCCGGCTCGTGTTATGAAATAGTAATGAATTGATTCGTGGATCTGCATTAACACTGCTAAACGGTCGATTACACAAATCGTATTAAGTTTATTGGTAATTACCCTCAGACTAATGAACGATAGATTGTTTAAAATGGTAATAACAGTTAGCAGCATACAATTACTTACATTTTAACTATGTTGATATTGAGCAGGAATGAAGAACAGATGGGCACATTCACAATGCTAATGGCGCAATTTCATCAGTGTTGGACGGGTCTGTATCGGTCATATTGGCATATCGTCCCCGGCACAGTGAGGGCGCCCAGCCACGCACAAATCTTGGTAATGGTGGACATGGTAATCACAGGCCTTTGTTGATGTCGCCCCCCTCCCCCTCCCCCTACAGGAACAGAAGCAGGTCGGGCCGCCGGTGTCCTGGGCAGCCTGGCGAGGGTGAAAACGATCCCGGGCTTGATGGGTGTGGAGGGGAGAGGCGGCCGAGGGAGGAAGGCTTCGTACAGAGGGAAGAAGGGATGTCTTAAAGTTCTGGGGGCGTGGGAGGGACGGGGGGAGGAATGTCTTGTGAGGAGGTGAGGCGAGAAATCTTGAGGGGAGGGAAGAAGGGCGATATTGAGTGAAGGGAAGGGAGGCACTGAGTGAAGGAAAGGAAGGTCTTACTGAAGGGGTACAGGAAGGAATGTCTGGCGAGGAGAAAAGGAAAGGTGAAGGGAAGTATTGGGCGGAGTGACAGAGGGAAATTTGCAGCAGAGAAGTTTATAGGGAAGGGAAATAAGGGAATTCTAAGAGGAAGGAAGGATGTTGTGTTTGTTTAGAAGGAGAGGAAGTGAGAAGGGAATAAATGTGTTAGGAAGGAAATAAGATGCTGAAGTAGGAAGGATAAACGATAAGGAACAATTCATAATACTAAGAACATTAAGAACGATGTATGAAATTTGTATAAGCACTAACAAGAAAACAGGAAATAGAAAAAGTATATGTTTTGCAATTTCTATTCCGTCTAATGTTTGCAGAATATGAAGAAATGTTTCGGAATGGGTAATGACTGAAGAAAGATGTACCAGACAGTAGTGAAGGGTTAAGGGAAGAGCGGAGAGGTAACACAATGAAGAATAGATGTTGATAAAGGAAAATAAATATGAAAGGAAGAAATAACGAAATAATAAGGTGTTTTGGAAGGAAAAAAAAGGGAACATCGTAATTTCAACACACATAATTTTACCATGTCCTCAAAACAATAAAATTAATACCAAACCACACCACTGCAAGCACATCACAAGCTGGAGACAGTCACGTCACCTGAGGACTAACGGTAATACAGGTGAAGCGTAGCAAGTGCTCTGGTGCACCAATTCTCACCTGTGAATGGCTTACTGGCTATGGGATTATAATACAGGTGTGCCATTAACTGAGTCACGAAGATGATTGTGCCTGATGCTGCAAGAACAGTGTTAGTGAGGTTAGATTGAAACTCCATCCTACATCTTTCTCCTTCTCTTCCTCCTCCTCCTCTGTCATCTCCTCTTCCTTCCCCTGCTTCCTTTCTTCTCTTCTTACCTCTCCTCCCTTTTTTTCCTTTTCTTATTCCTTCTTCCCTATTCCAAATTCGTTTCAATCATTCACCTTTCTTTCCTTAAGCTTTCAGTCTTTCATCTCTCCTCCATACCCACCTGTCTCTTCCTCTTTCTTCCTGCTTCTCGCCTTCCATCACTATACCTTTTTTTCTCCATCCCTTATTTCTTTTTTCCTCCTTTCTTTCTCTCACTAACCAACCAGATCACCACCACCACTGCCACCGCCACCGCCGGCTGAAGGAGGTGGCTGCCATCCATTAGTCAAACTTCTGAAGATTGGGAGGTGACTAGCGGCCTGGGGGAGGTTGGGAGAAGGGGTTAGTCGGGAGAAAGGGGTGTGGAGGGGAAGGGTTGAAGGGTTGCAGGTGGATTTATTCTGTGTTTGTCTGGGCGGGGGTGGTTGGGTATATTTTAGTGGCGGCGGAACATAATGGTGGCATGGAGTGAAAGGCGGAGATATAATATTCATAGCGAGGCTTTCATTAGAGACGAGGGTCGAGATGGCGTGCTAAAATGGTCTTCAGTAATTCAGGTGCTGGCGACACCAACACTCTCGCTGCACTATTCATGACGCTGCTGCTGACGCCGACGATGACAGCAAACTAAACTGGAATGAAAAGAAGAAAACAGGGGAGTGTAAAAAATATATATTGAGTTTATCGTCTGTGTTAGTTAAGTCATAGGTAAGCATTCTTAATACTAGCACGACAAAATGATGGCGAGAGTGAAGGAATAACACCTTGAGAAAAATACACATTGAATTATTTTATCGTCTCTTTAACTTTTTACTGTAATATATTTATTTACTATTTTTTTTATTGTAGCTTTAACAATATCCTTACTTTATGGCACTTCCTCTCCTGTTAGTCATGACTGGAAAAAAAAGAAATGACATGTCACAGGTAACAGTCCTAACACTGATCTGGGAGAACTTAACTTTGGAGAGATAAAAGGAATAAGTCAGATATATATTGTACTAAATCACTGGCGCGTTACTTCCATTCGCTATTCCCGGAAATAAAGATTCTTAGTACTATGAGGCGATTAAAATAGAATGGGAAAGAAACTCGTTAATAGATATATCGAATTGGTTGTTCATTGCCTCCATTACTTAACCCAAATATAAGGTAAATCATTCTTATCACTGTGAAAAAGTAGGCAATAAATAAAAGTGTGTATAGATTAAATAGTTGATTATTCCTATGAGCTGATTCATAGGTACGTTATTGCTATCATTGATCTGAGAGGACTAAAATCGAGTGAAAAAGAAAGAATATAATTGTTCTATTAGCTAACTCATTTGCAAGTCACCTGGGAGGAGACTAAACTAAGAAAAGCACTGAATAATATGAAAAATGTATCAAATTAGTTGTTGATCGCCTCTTTCATCTGCCGCTCACAAGGATACATTCCTCGCACTGATCTCGGCCACTCGGTAAACATTTTAACATTAATATTCAACACGTGCCTTTAATTCGTAATGAGCACCATGAATTACATATGTCGAGAGGCGGCGCGCGTCGTCCATGGATGAGGAACCGAAAAAGAATCCAAATTAAGCGTGTTTGTCCTCTGGTTTTATCATTGCTGAAGTGGATGTTGGATATTTTTTCCCAGTGTAGGATAAGAGAAGGAGTGGATATTGTACATTATTCCATTCATAAATGATGGAAAGTGTGCGAGCGAGGCAGCGAGGGAAGAGAGAACAAGAGGCACAGAAAAGAAGAATGGGAAGGTGGGAGAGGCAGTGAGGGAAGGGCGGGATGGGGGAAGGGAGTAAAGGGGGGGAGGGCGAAAAGCAAAGTGAATATGAGAGAAAGCATTACAAAGCTTCAGACATTGTTGGAATATTCACGTCGGAATAAATGGAAATCAGCCGTAATATCCGGCGTCTCGATCATGCCGCGCAAATATCTCTTTATAAATAAAATGTGGAGCATCACTCTTCATCGGGGCGCTCGCCTGAGGCCGCTCCGTCACATAGCAAAAATGTTTTTTCATCGCACAACCCATCAGGCAGCGACCAATCAGGACGGAGCTTTGTATGACGTCATGTAGCTGAATGAGTGTGGAGTCGCCTGATTGGCTAATCTCGTCATGATAAAACATGAGAGAGAGCCTTCAGCGTCTGTGATTGGCCGGCGCCACGGCACATCACACGAAAACATCATAAATACATTTGTTGTCATTACTGGACCTTCGCGGAAACGGACGCCGGGCGACGCGCGGCACAGCGAAAAGAACGCTGAGCCCGCTGAAGAAAGCAAAGAGGAGGGTCGGATTTCAGAGCGGAAGCTTTTTATTCGCTCTTCTTATTTTATTTCTGCTTCGGTAATGCCGTGGATAAATCAGCGCCAGATCATCGCACCCCCCCTCCCACCACTCTCACTGTGGCCCTCTTCTCTCTCTCACAGCAATCACTCGCCACATCCAGGCGTCCCTCTCATTTCATACGCTTATAGACCTTTCCTCTCTCTCAAACACCATCTCTGTTCTCTTACCCAATCCCTCTCATCGCTTCATCCCATTCCTCTCACTCACCCAGCACCTCTCACTCTCTTTCCCGTACCCACATTCCCTCACAAAGCCCCACTCTTCTCCCTCATATCACCTATCCACTCTCTCACCTTATCCTTCCCGCCCTCCCTCCTCTCTCTCACCTCCCACCGCCCCCTTCTTGGTCCGCCATCCCCTCCCGGCCTCCAGAGCCTCAGGTAGTCCTGCGGTGGCCAACACGTGATTTTGTGCAGGCTTCGTTTGGTTAATCCTGTGTGTGTGTGTGTGTGTGTGTGTGTGTGTGTGTGTGTGTGTGTGTGTGTGTGTGTGTGTGTGTGTGTGTGTGTGTGTGTGTGTGTGTGTGTGTGTGTGTGTGTGTGTGTGTGTGTGTGAATCTGTATTTTGTATTTGTCTCCAATTGTTGTAGTTGCTATCATTGTTATTATTATTATTATTATTATTATTATTATTATTATTATTATTATTATTATTATTATTATTATTATTATTATTATTATTATTATCATTATTATTATTAATATTATTATTGTTATTATTATCATTATATTTAATATTATTGTTTTAATTATTATTGTTTTATTTTATTAAGTGTTATCATTATTGTTATTGTTGTTATTATTATTGTTATATTATTATTATTATTATTATTATTATTATTATTATTATTATTATTAATAATATTATTATTATTATTACTATTGTTATTATCATTATGATTATTATTATTATTATTATTATTATTATTATTATTATTATTATTATTATTATTATTATTTATTATTTTTTTTTTTTGTTATTATTATTACTATTATCATTACTATTATTGTCATTATTATATTATTGTTATTATTATTATTATTATTATTATTATTATTATTATTATTATTATTATTATTATTATTATTATTATTATTATTATTATTATTATTATTATTATTATTATTATTATTATTATTATCATTATTATTATTATTGGTTTTATTATTATTATTATTATTATTATTATTATTATTATTATTATTATTATTATTATTATTATTATTATTATTATTTTTATTAATATTGTTATTATTGTTACTATTATCAGTAGCATCATTAATTTTACTTTTATTTTTGTTATTTGTGTTGTGGTTAGTGATTTTACAGAAATCCCTGCATTTACTGTGTTCATCCTCCCCGAACGAGTCACGCAAAACGAACTGGACGCGAAATGGTCAGTTCTTCCCGACGTGCAGCTCCGTCAGTAGTTCAGTGGGTGATGACAGATGGCACTTACTTCCTGCACTGAAATCGGCGGCCTAATGACTACCTGGCTTTTTATTCACAGGTACACGGGAAAAATTAGCTTCACGAGACACAAAAAGAATAGGAAACCAAAAGAACAGGGAAAAAAATAGAGACAAAACACTAATTTCTTCCGGTATTAGGCATGACGCCCTGAAATGACGGAAAGGAGCGTGGGGAAGGGATGGCGGCGGCTTCGGTGGTGATGGTGGTGGTGGTAGTAATGGTGGTGGTAGTGGTGGTGGTGATGGTGGTGTTCCTTTGTACCTTGTGGAGACCCATTACATTAAGAGAGTGTGGTTTGGTGTTCTGCATCTGTTTCTTTCTCTTGTTATGTGGCTGCTGATGCTGAGTGTGTCTGCTTTCTCTTCCTTTATCTCTCTTTCGTGTGTGTGTGTGTGTGTGTGTGTGTGTGTGTGTCTGTGGATGTGGGTGGGTGTGGGTGGGTGAGTGGCTGGGTGAGTATGGCTAACTGATGCACGTTCCCTTTTACCTGACTGCTGCGTACCTGAGTGTTGCTGGGTGAGGCTGAATATCATGGAGGACGAGGAGGAAGGAGAGGAAGAGGAGGAGGGGGAGGGAGAGGAAGAGGAAAAGGCGTGGATGGATGGATAGTGGAGAGTCGAACCCTTGGTAAATCATACATCATGGAAACAAACAAGTAGCTACGGATTCCTCCTCTTCCTCTTCTTCCTCCTCTTCCTCCCTCTGTACCTCCTCCTCCTCCTCCTCCTCCTCTTCCTCCTCCTCCTCGTGTAGTCCCCCCAAGGTGTTCATATGCATATCCGTGGTCGTGTCAATGCTGAGGATCATATGTAATGGCGGATAAAGCAGAGAGCGAGGTGGCAAAACACAACACAAATTGACTGTCTCTCGCTATAAATATTACCTTGGACGCGTTCCTCTCCTGAATTATTTAGGCTGGGCTGTTGTTCCTCGACCACACTCCATGATCTGTTATTAGCGGCTGGTGTCAGGTGGGAGGCCAAGTGGAGCGTGTGGAAGGGGAAAGAGTGAGAGATGATGTGGATGGCTCGCTTTAGGATAGGGAAGAAAGGGATGGAGATGAGGGATGGAAATGGTAGAAAGAGATATATGGTTAGTGGATAAAGGGAAGCATATGGATAGGGAAAGATTAATGTAAATGATGGAGGGTTAGTTTTAGGATAAAGACAATGGGAAAGGGTTAAGAATGACTGATATGGATAGTGTTTGGATAAGTATAGCCGTGTGGATATATGGAGTTAGGATAAAGGGAATGAAACAAGAGAATGTTGAAGATCGGTGATATGGATAAGTAGGGTTAGGATAAAAAGTAAGGAATGAAAAGAGGAAAGAAAAAAAACAAATAGTATAGATAACCATTAGAATAAGGAGTAAGATGATAGAGTAATGAAGAAGAAAAGTATGGATAAAAGGGATGAGGATAAACATGAGTGAAAGGATAGGAGGAGGAGAATGAGTAGGGGAAGTGAGTGGCAGATAATGTGGATAGAATAAAAAGATGAAGGGGTCGTGAAGGGCGAAGGGAGATAAAGCTGAGGGCGGAGGAAAAGAAAGATAATGTTATTTACTTTCAAAACTTCAATTACGCTTATTAAAGAAAACGGGGAATTAGAGACGCATAGGTAAATAGGATTAAAGTAATGATAGGGAAGGGCGGTAAAGAAGAGGAGGATCTGGGAGGGAAGGAAGGGGGTGTAGGTGGAAGAAAAGACAAGCGCGTGGGGAGGAGGGAGGCGCGGGGGTCGTGGGGGCAGAGGAGAGGGGGAAGGGTGAAAACTCGAAAACTGGAAAGAATTTGTGAGCAGGAATAAATGTCTACCCAGGCTGGCAAGGGAGGAGAGAGAGAGAGAGAGAGAGAGAGAGAGAGAGAGAGAGAGAGAGAGAGAGAGAGAGAGAGAGAGAGAGAGAGAGAGAGAGAGAGAGAGAGAGAGAGAGAGAATACAAGAAATAATGGCACAAAATGGCATCAGAATCTCCAACCATTTAAAGATTCGAGATACAAGCGAAGATAAAATTCAGCGCCAAATTAAGAAAGATGGAATAGAACAACTTGTAGCGATAGAACACGCACACACACACACACACACACACACACACACACACACACACACACACACACACACACACACACACACACACACACACACACACACACACACACACACACACACACACACACACACACACACACACACACACACACACACACACACACACACACACACTTATCTTTAAAGAAGCAAACAGACGGACAGAAAAGTAAAAGACAGATGAAAAGCAGACAGTTTGATAGACATTTGACTAATCAGAGAGAGAGAGAGAGAGAGAGAGAGAGAGAGAGAGAGAGAGAGAGAGAGAGAGAGAGAGAGAGAGTCAAACCGAACTTACAGAGCTATACCCTTACAAATATCCATCCAACAGATAGTTAATTACTTATTCCATCCATCTATCCATATATCTATCCACGCTGTCATGTACAAAATCATTTAGCAAGCTTTACTTCAACCAGCTATCCAGTTTTCTACCATATCATTACTTCTCCTATTCGCTCAACTATCCAGGTTTATTTTTACCTAATGAAATCATCTATCCATCCCATTTTCTATTCAATCATACTATATAAACTTCCTTTACCTATCAATCCATAAATCTAACTCTTTTATCCATCCATCCACTCTTTTTCACTATCCATTCATCCATTCAGCCTTTTATCCATCTCTCCCGCCATCTACTCCAAAGCCGTTCATCTATCCATCCATTCAGCCATTCATCTAGCCAGGCAACAGTGCAGCCATCCAGCCATAGAACCATCCTTATTCCCTTTGAGTCAGCCATTTACTCAGCCAGACAGGAACACGTGGAGTTAGTCAGTCAGAAATGCACACAACCACAGATATGATTGGAAAATAGAAGCAAAAATAACACGAGTCACCCAGACATGCTTTCACCCCTGCACACACACACACACACACACACACACACACACACACACACACACACACACACACACACACACACACACACACACACACAGATAAATTCATAGATAGATATAAATGGAATGATAAATAGATACCAATCACAACTGTGCGTTATGAATACACTGTAATTTGCCATAAAGAAGGTGTAATTAAAACGATCCATTTTACACATTCGCTCGAACTGAAATCCATCATCGTTAGCAAATAAGAATTACACCCAACCTGTATTTTTTAATGAGAAGAAAATGTATTCACGATTCTTCCCTTTTAAATTAAGAGAAAATATTATAAAGAGGGAGAATAAAGATTTGAAACGCATTGAAATTGGAAATGGTTAACACACACACACACACACACACACACACACACACACACACACACACACACACACACACACACACACACACACACACACACACACACACACACACACACACACACACACACACACACACACACACACACACACACAGTCAGCCATCCTCCGCCACGCATCATGAAACCTGGCACAGTTAGCCTTTAGTCTTACCCTTTTAGAAGTTATTCGTTGCGAGCCTCGACTGAGCGGCCGCCAGTATTGAGATAAAAATCCGTGCATAGCTTTGATGGACTTATTTCTCCAATGTTGTCGACTTCCTCCGCAGCGTAAACTTTCTTTATACCGTTCCCCGACCGACCTGCGCCTGGGTAACGAGGAGAGAGAGAGAGAGAGAGAGAGAGAGAGAGAGAGAGAGAGAGAGAGAGAGAGAGAGAGAGAGAGAGAGAGAGAGAGAGAGAGAGAGAGAGAGAGAGAGAGGTGAAAGGATCGATGAGAGAGAGAGAGAGAGAGAGAGAGAGAGAGAGAGAGAGAGAGAGAGAGAGAGAGAGAGAGAGAGAGAGAGAGAGAGAGAGAGAGAGAGAATATGTGTGTATGCGTGTCTATATGCGTTGTGTGTGTGTGTGTGTGTGTGTGTGTGTGTGTGTGTGTGTGTGTGTGTGTGTGTGTGTGTGTGTGTGTGTGTGTGTGTGTGTGTGTGTGTGTGTGTGTGTGTGTGTGTGTGTGTGTGTGTGTGTGTGTGTGTGTGTGTGTGTGTGTGTGTGTGTGTGTGTGAGAGAGAGAGAGAGAGAGAGAGAGAGAGAGAGAGAGAGAGAGAGAGAGAGAGAGAGAGAGAGAGAGAGAGAGCAGAACAGAAAAGAAGAGAGGAGACAACTGAAATATTAATGGGACACAAAGAACCAGAGGAGATAAGGAAAACAAGGAAAAAAAAATGGAAAGATTGAAAAGAAAAGACCTTAACTCAACTAAATAAGAAAAAATAGATAAAACAATTGATACGAAGCGACGAAAAACTAAGAAAACACAAACACACGAACACACGAAGCTGGAAATCCATAGAAAGTGAAAACAACAACAGTGTGAATTATATTTTAGCGGATCTTAATGGAAGTCTCCGGTAAAGTGTTATGTAAGATGAGGTAGAGTTTTTTTCTCACCTGGCCACCCGGGGCTTAGGGTCGCTAATTAGCAGGTGAGCCGATCCCCACCGTGACCTCCAGGGAAGAACACCTGTTGGGATTACCTGGACGAGAAAAAAATAAGACATACTGATCACTGGAAATTTACAGCTCCCTTTTTCAGTTCTTGTGTGAGTGACTGTTGTTTTCTTCCTTCTCCTTTTGTGGTGTAGATTATCATTTTTTTTTTTTCCTGGTAAGGTTGAAGTATGCATGTTTCTGTTTTATTTGTTTATGTGTATGTTTTCTTTAGTTTGTGCTAGGATTTTTATAGTTTGATGTTTGTTTTATATATTTTCTAATTTTTTTCTACACTTGCATTTGTTATTTTTTGTTTTAATTCGTAACTTGTATGTATTTTTTGCGTTTTTTTTTTTTTTAAGGTTCTTGTCTAAAATGTCTCGCTTTTTTTTTAAGGTCTCACTATTTTTATTTTTCGTTTGATTTTTGTATATTTTTTTTCCTCCGTGGTTTAGATTTATTTTTTTTCCATAAATGTGTTGTTTCGTGAAAGTCAAGCCATTTTTTTTTCCACGTGTTATTCGTGCATCATTTTTTTTATTCTCTTAAATTTGCTTTGAATTTTTCTTTTTTTCTTTTGTGAAGGTCAGGGAGTTTTCTTATATCAGTGTATGTATTTTTGACTTGTGAACTTCGGAGTTTTATACTTTATTTTTTCTTTTCGGTGTATATGTTTTTGTTTTCGTTATTGATTTTTTTTTACGTGTGATATTCGCTTTTGGATTTATGTATTTTTTTATTCAATTGTTTTTAGGGGAAGAATGGACATGGATATTAAATTCAATGTTTTTCGTGAAGATCAGTATTTTTTCTTTAAGTGTACATGAGTTTTTGTTTGATATCTGAAATTTGTTGTTCATTTTTCTTAAGATGTTTGGTTTGGTGAGGGTCAAAATATTTTCAGACTATTTTGTATCCAGTTGTCTCTTTTGTGATGTTAAGAGTTAAAAGATTATTATTATTTTTTTCTGGGGCCATATCTTATAAGCAATGTCGTCTTTTATCTCTTTTACAATTTACATAATTATTTATGAGATAAGAAGTGGTCAATGATGTATTTATGTAGTATTGTGAAGAGGAGAGGAGGTTGGAGCTCGCGGCCAGCACAGCAGACAGGCGGCCGGTGTGCTGGCGTGTTCCCTAATGGTCGAGTGCCTGACCCACCTCGCTACAGACCACAGCCCGCTCACTCTCCCCACTCGGAAAAAAGAGAGGTAAAAAAATAATAATTCCCACTTGTGTGTTTAACTGGAAAATAAACAACAGCCATGAAGAGCGACTTTCACGGTAGGGGGAAAAACATCAACATTCAAACAATTTCTGGTTTGCATGTCGACCCGCAAAAACAGACAACCGATGAGGCCGGGGACCGTTCAGCCATGATTTTTACATTTAGCGTTTTGACAGCCGGTTCGGCCATCATGCGGGGAGAGGTTGTCACCGCACTGACGGCACTGGCGGCGGCGGCGGCGGTGGCGTTAGTGGGGGTGGTGGTGGTGACGCTTGCGGTGTTTATTGTCGTTGTAGTTTTATAAGTGTTATGTATGCTGGTGGTGATGATGGTGGCGCTAGTTGTATGAATGAAGGTTGTGGGAATGTGGTGGTGTTACTAGTAAAGGTGATAGTGGTAGGTGGGGTGGTGGCTGTGGTGAAGTAGCAGTGATGGTGGGTGTGGGTGTGGTGATGTCTGTTTTGGTGGTGGTAGCTGCGAGGGTCATGGTGGTGGTGATAGTATTGGGGGTGGTGTGGTGGTGGTTATGGTGGTGCTAATGGAGAGGGTAATGTTGGTGATGGTGGTAATGGTGGTAGTGTTGTTGGTTGTTATAACTAGCACCGTGAGTCTGGCTGGGTGAAAAGTTTGAAGTTAGAATAATTAACTATAACAATAACATCACAGCACATACCGGTGTCAGACTCCATGAACCGAAAATAAACATAAATAAATAACATTCTAATTCAAAATAAAGGGACTGACACCATTCCAGCGAAAAAAAAATAGAGGAATAGATTTTTATTTTACACCCTTGGGAATGCCATGAACAAACAGTAATTTATTTATCCACACTAATTAATTCATGTATTCATTAATTCACTTACCTGCTACTAAATTACCTCATCCAAACAGTGGCGCGCAAACAAAACTTTCAAAATAAATAAGAATTACGGAAAGAAACGCACGTACATCTTACAAACAAGAAAAAGAATAAGAAAAAAGAAAATGAACTAAAATAAGAAACGATCGTAAATAAAAGGAACATACTAACTAAAGAAACATTCCTAATTAAAATAAAGAAACACTCCTAACAAAACTAAAGAAACATTCATAACTTTACAGCGGCGTGACAAAGCGTCCTTCACTCCCTCCCTTCGTTCCCTTCGCTGTGTTGTGTAATGCATGTTCCTTCAGGTAATAAATCCCGCACCTCATAAACACCTGGCACACCGCGGCGGGACAGGTGAGTATTAGACATTCCTCAGCGTGCAGCGTCCGTCCCAGCGCTACCGACAAGCAGTAAATGTACCACAACATATCAACATTTAATCACACTACATTTCAAGGCGCGAGTGAAATAAACTATGACACTTAAACACACCAACACGCCACTACATTAATAATATAACACTCTCTAAGTCAGACGGCGTACAGCACTGTCCTCCCAAAGTCGATATTCTTGCGTGACTCTACGGCAGGAAATCCCATGCGAGGTGGGAGGGACATGAGCTTTATTAACAGCCCGGCCGACCTCCCGCTCCACTCAGCCTCATTTCGCAACACGTTTATAAAATATATTATAAATGGTGTGTTAATTAATTTCACCTTATAAAATATTCAGTGCGGCGCTTAATATAATGTCGCCAGTCGGTTTACCTGCCGCACACCTGTTAGCTCTGGCCGAGGTCTCCATTACAGGTGATAAAGGTGTGAGTGGGGGCAGAAATAAATGACGCAGGTACTTGCATTTCTTTTTCATTTCGGGTGACGCGACGCGGTCCCACTGCGGGAAAGAAATGTACCGTATTA
>NC_059274.1:3355000-3357500 GCF_017591435.1 Portunus trituberculatus
AAATGAATAACAGAAATTAGTGTGTGTGTTTTTTTCCCTTCTAGTCTTTTATTGTGAGTCACACGAGAACAGGGAGTTTTTGTGTGCCTTGAGAGCGGCGGGAGAAAAGATCCGTCTGCAGGAGAGCACTCAGGTGTGATGCTCCGCGCTGCAATGATACATCTTTTTCTTATTATCTTTTCATCGGACACAAGTGGAAAAGACGATTACAATAAACGATTAAAAAAAACCACGTGTTGCTTCCCGTAAAAATGTTTAAGTAAGTGGCTTTTTTTTCACTATTTCTTCTCTTTTAACTTATCATCTATTTATTCCTTTAGTGCTCTGTGTCGCCTCCATTTGCTTCGTCCTTGCCGCCAAATATTAGTTACAAAAAAGGATGATTATTCACGCAAGGGATGATGGCGCTTTGGTCGTGTGTGCCGTGAAGTATATGCCTTTCATGAGCTGTTTCAGTATTCCCTCGCATGATATGTATTGTAATCAGAGTGACAGGCAACGCTTAACTGTTATGCTCCGTGTCCTCTTTCCTGACTTTCTTCCGTGAGTTTATTGGGAAAAGCGCCAGCAATGTATTAAAAACTCCTGGATTAAGAGCATTTAAGTGTCTGTTTCATTTTTTATTATAAATTCTTTGCTGTGAGTTGAGTCTCTGTGAATATCGGTGCATTTAGAGCATGGGAGAAGCGAACCTGGTGTGGGTGGCCCCAGTGCAGCAGATGCGGGAATCTGGTTTGATGTGACGAATAGAAAATCAGCAGGAAGGGAGGCATTACCTGATGTGGAAGTGGCTGGGTCTGGCGGTGGAAAGTACAGCTCATGTGTGTGTACAGAACTATGCCTTATGTGGTACAGTGTAAAGTGTATCTTTGGGTGTCACTCAAAAAATTGGTTATAAAGGCAGAAAATAAAATGGAAACTATCTTTGGTATAGGAAATGATATCAATAAGAGCCTGAAATATCGAAAGCAGATATTCTTATTTATTCTATATAGGAAAGTGATAGTGGTAGACTTATATAAAGGGTATTATTTGTTAGATAAGAAAAAGATTGTGAATTTTGTATGAAGTGGATACTCTTTGTTAGATAGCAAATACAATGGAATATATATCTCACGAGGTGTTATTTGATAGATAGAAAAGAGAAGGACATATATATTTAAAACACTATTTTCTGTTAGACATTGAGTAAAGTGATGGATATATGTCAAGGGCTGTTATTTCTTAGATAGTAAAAAGAATGGGTAATATATTTCAAAGGGTATCGTCTCTTAGATACTGATAAGAATGATATCTTTGTCTTCTAGGAGTGGAGGTTGATTGAGACCAAAATCGGCACTTTTTCTTTGATTGCTTGTGTGTGTCTCTTGCTACTGATGATTGTTTGACACCTATGGTCTTATCCTAACACTAATAGTACAGTAGGAAATGTTTGAATGGAGAGTCGTTCTAAATAATGAATAAGTAATAATGATAAATTTTCCAACACACAAACTCTTAAGAGAATGAAGTATCAAGGTTACTGCTTAAATAATTTTGTGGTATTACAGGAAAATATTCTCTGCGATGAAAGTGCTTTATGATTTCCAGGAAGTGACGTACGGCGGTGTCTCTTCTTTGTTCTTTACACTGGCACAGCTACCATCATCATCATCATCACATACCCGGCCACCACCTGCAAAAAGAAAAAAAAAAATGTTATGTTTTTTCTGCATATCCATTACCACCTTCACCCGACACTCAAAGAAACGGCACAAAACCAAGCATTCACAGAAAAAAAGCAAAAAAAAAAAAACGAGAAAAAATGCAGACAGAAGGGGGAAGAGTGAGAGTAGGAAAAGAAAGAGCCACGCAAGCAATACATACATAAACACACACTTTTTTCCCTCCCCCCAAAGTGTTTTCTCCGCCCTTGCGACTGACTATCTTGCCTCCACTGAATGCTTCACGCGGCTCCTGCATATTTAAGATCGCTGCCTCCCCCTGCCTCAGCAAAAATAGTGTGTTTTCAAAATGTTGATATTAAGCTGTAAAAAATAAGAGTTTCCATTGGAGGTCAGACTTTTGACTTATTTACAGCTGCCCAGCCTATGAGAGGGGGATGGGAGAGGGGCAAGGAGAGAGGGACGGAGAAGTGAAGGGAGGGAGGGAGAAGCTGAGTAAGGCAGGGGTGGATGGGAGGGGAGACAAAAGAGAAAGGAAGCATGTGCGATTATGTTTCGTTAATTTTCTTTTATTCAATAGAGATTTTTGTGCTGAGTGGAGAGGGAGATAGGAAGGGTGAGAGGAAGGGAGACAATAAAAGAAAGAGAGGTAAGTCAAGTTAAGTAGGAGAGACTAAAAGGGCCACACTTCTATATAAATAACTGTCCACTTGTAAAATTTCTCGTGTACTCTACTTAGAATTACTTGTACTGTTATTTCAAGGCGTATTATTTAAGGAGTGTATTTTTAAAGTGGTCTAAAATGCCATCTTCCTGGAGGCTTGTGGCGTCATTGT
>NC_059274.1:3360000-3365000 GCF_017591435.1 Portunus trituberculatus
CCTATCCCTGCTCTTACCAACCCCTTTTTTCGTCTCTCTCTCTCTCTCTCTCTCTCTCTCTCTCTCTCTCTCTCTCTCTCTCTCTCTCTCTCTCTCTCTCTCTCTCTCTCTCTCTCTCTCTCTCTCTCTCTCTCTCTCTCTCTCTCTCTCTCTCTCTCTCTCTCTCTCTCTCTCTCTCTCTCTTTCTATTTTCTCTCTCCCTTCACTCCCCCGGTCCCTCATCGTCTCTCCCTGCCTTCCCCTCCCCCGAGTAAGGCAGTCTTGAGGTACAGTACTGTTGCTTTCGCCTCGTAACGCGGTTGTAACGTGATGAAAATTTAATTGAAACGAGATTACTTGCTACGACGTCCATTGCAATTTCTCTCTCTCTCTCTCTCTCTCTCTCTCTCTCTCTCTCTCTCTCTCTCTCTCTCTCTCTCTCTCTCTCTCTCTCTCTCTCTCTCTCTCTCTCTCTCTCTCTCTCTCTCTCTCTCTCTCTGGCTGTCATTGAATTTTTATATGCCTTCCATAATTTTTTCGTTTTCTTTCTTGTCGTTATGAAGGTATTTTAAAATGTAGCAAAAATATTGGTTCGTGGTGTGTGTGTGTGTGTGTGTGTGTGTGTGTGTGTGTGTGTGTGTGTGTGTGTGTGTGTGTGTGTGTGTGTTATACCGAATGTAAGTTAACATGTTTTCTGGTATGAGCACAACAAAGTCTGCAATGTTCATACTGTAATACAATAAGCAAGTATCAGAAGCCTTTCAATATGTGATGTGTACATAGGAATTTAGAGACGAATAGACGAAGTGGAATGAAGTGAGACTGAAGTGAAATAAGTGTAAATGAAATAATGGCTTGCAGAAGAATATAAAGCTGTACAGATAAAGAGAAGATATGGAATGCAATACGATTAATAAAACATATCGTGAACTCCACAAGAATGCAGAATGAATAAAATCAAGAGATGGATAAAAGTCAAGTGAGTCAGTGACTGGAGTGCATTCAAAGGCAATAACTGAAATACGTTTAAAAATTAATAAACACCTTAAAAATTGCTGGACTAAATAGAAAAACAGATGAATTTTTACATCACACAGAGAAACTAAAGTGTATTTAGATAACAAACCGAAGCTGAAGTCGTTCTCCCACTTACTAAATCGGACAATGGGCAGTGTTCACTCGCGGGTGGCTGGCTTTGGCTTCGTCTTGCTGGCCGCGCGACCGTCCCATTAGCCGGCCAAATTACTTCACTCTAGTTGTACGGATGCCAATTTAATTTTTATCTTAGAAGACGACGCCGCTGGCCTGCCGGATGGGAATTAGTAATAATTTGCTTGGTGCGTCTCTCACATAGAGCTTCTGTCCCTCCAGTCTGCCTAGCTACTTTTTTGTTTCCTGCTTCTGTGTTAATTTTTATGGCAGACTCCACCGCGAATATAATTGAAGGGAAGCTGTAGGTTTGTGGCAATGGTGGTGGTGGCGGTGGTGGTGGTTGCAGTGGTGGTGGTAATGGTTGTTATGGGTGTCTTTGTAATGGTGGTGGAATGAAAGATGAAAATAGTGAGCTTAGTGGGCATTTTGATGGTGAATGTATAGTGAAGTGATAAAAAATGGTGAATATAAAGTGACTGTGAAAGAAAATTTGGTGTATTTAGGGTGGCAGTAAAAAGTCAGATGGTGAGATTGATGTGGCAGTGAGAGAAAAGATTACTGATATGGTGATGAGCGGGAAGATGGTAGGTGTGGTGTGATATTGATGTAAGAGTGACAGGATTGGTATGAAGAAATATATGAAATGTTGCTGCAAATTTCTCTGATAAAAACATTCTCCATTTATCATTTTAACCTGACTAACTTGTGTTAATTAAAATTGTATTATATAAATTACAGAAATTATTTTACTGAGTTAAATAATTACATTTCTTAAACGTTTTGTGTTGTTATTGCAGGTGTGTGGAATAATCCTGCGCAGGTGTGGCGAGGCATTCAAAAAAGTAAGTTTCTGCATTATTTGTATTGACTTTCTGCGTTGTATTTAACTGATATATCTGCAGTTTTTCCTCTGATCAAATATGTTGCTGGATGAAAATATTTCCTTGGATCAAAATGTTCTTTAGAATTAAAATGTCTGTTTTATGAATTCGTCCTGATGGATAAAGAGCAATATATATTTTTTTCGAATCAAAATGTCCTTGAAAATCAAAATTACAGTGTGATCAAAATATGTTGCGGGACCAAATTGGCCTCAGATTATAATGCCTTACTACCTGAAGGCTACTGCTTCTGAGAATTTAGAGTACTTTTTTCCTATTTTCCTCATAGTTTTCACAATAAGTATCCGGATGAAGGTCTGTATGTATATGTTTCGGTTGTTAGTGTGTAAGGAGGAAGTTATTGAAAGTATGAAGATGGAAAGAGATGTTTTTCCTTTACTTAAGAAATAATGAGTTCGCGTTTTATCGACGTTTTTGGAGAGAGAGAGAGAGAGAGAGAGAGAGAGAGAGAGAGAGAGAGAGAGAGAGAGAGAGAGAGAGAGAGAGAGAGAGAGAGAGAGAGAGAGAGAGAGAGAGAATCCACGTCCACTTTTGCAAACTGTTCACCTCGATAGTGATTCTTTCGTTTAATTTTCTTCAAGTTTTCCGTTCGTCTCAATGTCTCTATTCTTTGTTTTAATTAATCCCGAGAACCGACGTTTGAAGTGACACTTAGTACATGCAGCGCTCATGAATTCCGAATACACACACACACACACACACACACACACACACACACACACACACACACACACACACACACACACACACACACACACACACACACACACACACACACACACACACACACACACACACACACACACACACACACACACACACACACACACACACGAGTGGCAGAACCGATTAATCCGTGTGACGCTGACGGACGGAAGAGAAATCTATCAAAATCCATCGAAGCGAGCAAGAAAAAGCTGACTGGAGATCGTGTTTTGGGTTGGGCTGAGCGGCGCCGCGCAACGCCTGACTTATGGAACAAAAAATAGAGGCGACAACCAAACACAGCCGAGGAAACATAGAGAGAAAGTGGCAGTGCAGCGGCGGCGGCGATAGGAGTGGAGGAGGAGGAGAGGAGGAGGAGAGACGGAAGAGGAGTAAGAGGAGGAGGAGGTAGAGGAGGAGGAGGAGGAGGAGCCAGCAGGGACGAGCAAGTATCGGCAGGTTGGCGGCGCAGTTAACCTTGTGACATGACCGATGCAGTATTAAAGAAACGCCCGATGTTGGCCACATTGACAACGGCAACGCATCAACAAGTAAAGGATCAATTTGCGTCGGGTGGCGAGTCTGTTGGAGGCCACGGCCCCCGAGAGGCGCATCCCTCCCTCCCGAAGGTGGGGGAGTCCGATGCCTAGTGTTTTTTATATCGGGTCTTTTCCGATGTCGATCCCCGCGGTCAGGAGGCGGAGGCGGCGGCGGAGTGACTGTCGCGCCCTGGGGAGGCAGTCTAGAGGGTTTAATGAGTCCTTGGAACAGCACCGCCGACCCCACCTGCTGTCACGAGCCGGGTGTGCTGCGGGGAGACTGGGGTGTGCTGAGCGGTGGTGGTCGTGGTGGTGGTGATGATGATGATGATGATGATGATGATAATAATAGCAACAGTAGTAAGGATAATGTTAATGGTAATTTAGAGACGAATAGACGAATAGTAATGAAAACGAAAATTTTGATGACAATGATAATGGTAATTATAATGATAATAATGGTAATTATAATGATAATAATGATAATTATAATAATAATAATAATAATAATGATAATAATAATAATAATGATAATAAAAATAAAATAATAATAATAATAATAATAATAATAATAATAATAATAATAATAATAATAATAATAATAATAATGCTGATAATAGTAATAATGATAATGAATAATTATAACACTAATAACGATGATTATGTTATTGATAATAATAATTATAATAATAATAATAATAATAACAATGATAATTATGATAATAATAATAATAATAATAATAATAATAATAATAATAATAATAATAATAATGATAATATAATAATAATAATGATAAAAATAATAATAACTAATAATCATAACAGCAATACCAACAACAACACTAATAGTTAAACATGAACCAGCAATTAACATGTCTCATTTGAGTTAGATAGCTCTCCTCTCGAATGATTCTTCTCTGTATAACTAGAATATCGTCGACCAGCTCTCACACACACGCTCCTTTTTCCTCTATTCATTGACAGAGGGATTGTTCCGTGTACTATAATCACCTGCATTACATTCTACTACACCTGGACTGCACGCTCTCAGTTGTAATTTTGTACGTGTGTATTTTTTGCGTGTAATTATGAATGCATGTTTGTGTATTGCCATTTGTGTGTTGATGTTATCTTGGTGTGTTTGACTTACTCGCTCCGCACATAGAGAATGAAGTGACTTTTTAGGGGTTGATGGTGAAGAGAAATTAAACAGGACAGATAATGATAGGAGCGTCAATGATAGAAGTTTTGGGAATAGTAATGATAGTCATAGTAATAATGATTGTAGTAGTAGCAGTAGTAATAGTAGTAGTAGTAGTAGTAGTAGTAGTAGTAGTAGTAGTAGTAGTAGTAGTAGTAGTAGTAGTAGTAGTAGTAGTAGTAGTAGTAGTAGTAGTAGTAAAAGTAGTAATTGTTGTTGTAGTAGTAGTGTTCACCATCATCCTCATCCTCTTCCTTCACCTCATCATCATCATCATCATCAACATCATCTTCATCCTTATCATCATCATCACCACCATCTTTATAACAACAGTAAAAGCAATGGACATAATAATGATAATAACAATAACAATAACAATGACAAAACGCGCGGTAAAGGAAACACAAACAAGCATGAAATGAGTGAAATCACCACTTTATGCCAGAAAGTAGCATTCGCCTCCCAGAATGCATCGGTCGCTTCATCCGCGGCGGGCTGCAGTGAGCGATATATATTTATAAT
>NC_059274.1:3375000-3392500 GCF_017591435.1 Portunus trituberculatus
TGGTGGTGGTGGTGGTGGTAGTGGTAGTGGTGGTGTTGACATAGTTGTAACGTTAGCAGGGGCAATAATTATCGCTTTGTTTGGAAAACTTACTTACATTTGTAGCGAACAAATGGTTTACAAGCACTGGCTCCTCGTGTAGACTGTGATAACAAATGTGTGTTTGTGAAAGTAATAGTAGTAGTAGTAGTAGTAGTAGTAGTAGTAGTAGTAGTAGTAGTAGGAGGAGGAGGAGGAGGAGGAGGAGGAGGAGGAGGAGGAGGAGGAGGAGGAGGAGGAGGACTAATGATAACAGTTGTAGTTTACGGTCGTAGTCGTTTATTATTGATATTATTATTATTATTATTATTATTATTATTATTATTATTATTATTATTATTATTATTATTATTATTATTATTACTACTACTACTACTATTATTATTATTGTTATTTTCAACATTACTACTGCTACTACTACTACTACTACTACTACTACTACTACTACTACTACTACTACTACTACTACTACTACTACTACTACTACCACTACTATTACTATTACTACTACTATCATTGCTATCGTCATTAATATCTTGAGGGAGCTTAGTATTGGTCATGTTTTATTACCGCATGGCCAGGTGTGCTTCAGGTATCAGCAGGTGTCATCAGAGCAGGAATGTGTATAGAAATATGTATGTAAATGAGGGAAGCGATAAATACTGCGTTGGCAAAGAGCTCTGTAACGTGTGTGTGTGTGTGTGTGTGTGTGTGTGTGTGTGTGTGTGTGTGTGTTAAGTATGGTGTATCGCGTCACAAGGTTTAAAAGATTGATCATGTTTTGCCATTTGTTTTTTCTAACTTTTTTTTTTGGGTACATCTATTACATTATGTTCTGTTTGTTTTCACTGTGTCTCTGTTCGTTTGTCTCCAAGTGTGTCTGTTTACCTGTTATGTCAATTTGTTTGTTGTCTTCCTAACTGTCTCTGTCTTCATGTTTATTTCTGCCTTCCACACTCTCTCTCTCTCTCTCTCTCTCTCTCTCTCTCTCTCTCTCTCTCTCTCTCTCTCTCTCTCTCTCTCTCTCTCTCTCTCTCTCTCTCTCTCTCTCTCTCTCTCTCTCTCTCTCTCTCTCTCTCTCTCTCTCTCTCTCTCTCTCTCTCTCTCCGGGGCTGACATTCTCCATAATCAGGGTTTTGTGTGTGTTCTTTGATCTCTGTTCCTTGCTTTCTAATTTCAAGTTTTCCTGTAATGGGCGAGGCTGAGGGAGAGCAGAGGAGGAAGGAGGGACAGGAGAGAGGAGAGGGAGAGGGAGAGGGGGAGGAGGGAGAAAGGCCACTACAGGTAATGGCTCTCTGCCTGTTATTTAGTAGCAAACCTCTTGACTTTGATTTATTTCTGCGTCCTTTAAATGGTTAATCGAAGAGGAGGAGGAAGAAGGACGAGGAGAGGGATGGAAGTGAATTGCAGCATAATCTGAATAAGAAAATAGTAATCCCAAGTGAATATAGAAGTGTATAATGTTATTTTTTTTTCACTTGTGCAGGTAAAAGAGGTAAACATGACTCAGGTGGATTTATACAACTATACATAAACTGCCTTTACCTTAGCTTTCATTTGCCCTTAACCTCTTGTACGTGCATTAAAAACGAGGGAGTGTCGGATTCATACACACTCACACGCTTATATATGCCAACTTATATGAATAAAAAAATGTACACTTTAATGCTACTATACTTTGATCAGCTTGTATCTTACCTTACCTTACCTTAACCTAACATCACACATACATACATACATATTAACCCACACACAAGGGTAGCGAAGAAACTCTCAATACACTTTAACGCTTCTATAATTTGATCAGCTTGTACCTTACCATTAACTTAACTTCACACATACAAACATACCAGTAACTTCCAAAACATACAATTTCCCATAAACAGAGAAAAACACACAGCAAGTTTTCCATTAGTATTACTTGAAAATAGGCTTAGTATAGGCCTTTAGTGAAATCCCTCATTCTTTTTTTTTTTTATTTGGGGAAAGGGTGGTGGGGTTGCGCATTTTGATATCTAAATTGACGTGTGTTGTAATGCATTGGTCGCTCATCACCACGACTCCCTGGTAATGGTTAGTGACTCACCACTTCAGTCGTAATGAGGCGGGTATTGACGATAAGTGCTGCGGGGGGGAGGGGCTTCGCTGTGGGTGGGTGGGCGTAGGAGGGGGTGGGTTGCGGTGGGTGGGGTGTGGGTGAATGAATGGTGAGTATAAAACGAGGGGTGGTGGTGATGGTGGTGGTGATGGGTGCAATGTGTTGAGTAAAAAAGATGTACTTAGTTATATAGATTTTTTACTATTATTATCACCACATGGGGACAAAAGACGCCTTGGTTCGCAGGTTTTCATCAACACGTCATTAAGTTTTCTGGAAATATTTACACATGAATCATTAAATTTCATGTGTATCTCCTAAAGGCTCTGCTGCAGAGAGAGAGAGAGAGAGAGAGAGAGAGAGAGAGAGAGAGAGAGAGAGAGAGAGAGAGAGAGAGAGAGAGAGAGAGAGAGAGAGAGAGAGAGAGAGAGAGAGAGAGAGAATAAAAAAAAAAAGACGAACAGAGACAAGGCAGTTTTCGAGTTTCCCCAATCAGCAATTCACTAATAATAATTACAATCTGGAACAACAAAGTCCGTTGATGTGTGCCTGCAAGCCCTCCAACACAAGCGCATTTGACATGAATTATGCAGGTGAATCAATTAAGCACCTGCAGACCCACTAGAGGCAGGACTTGCAGCTCTTTGGGAGACGAGTCGATCTAGTTGTTGTGATGTTTTTTCCTGTGCAACTCTTTAGTAACCGTGATTAGCTTTGTGTGTGCGTGCGTGCGTGTCCCTTTCCCTGTGTGTGTGTGTGTGTGTGTGTTTGTGTGTGTTAAAGGGGGGGTGAGGTTATTAATTACTAAGTGAGTTTGGTGTTCCCCTTCTTTCATTCTTTTTCCCCCTTGGGACCAATTAGTCTTGCCTTCACTTGGATAGATGTAGGGAAGGAAGCAAGGAGGGAGGATTGAGGGAATAGACAAGTAGTAAACACCACGTCAGGGAAGAGAAAGAATGTGGGAATGTGAGAATTAGGAAGAAGAATGGAGAAGCGTTAGAAAGGGAGAGACTACAGCTGCGTTTAAAAAAATAAAAGAGGAAAGAAGGGAGAAATTTTGAATAGAGGAAGATTTTAGGAATAAGAACATAAGAATAAAAGAAAATAAGGAAGGGAATGCTAGAGAAAGGAGGAAGATTGAAAAAAATTTGTTTGAAAGAGAAATGGTAGAAAAGAAGGAATTAAGAATGTAAATAGAAAAGAGTGAAGGAATGTTAGAAAAAGGAAAAATAATTGGGGAATGTTAGAAATAGGAAAGTTTGTAAAGATAGGAGAAGTAAGAGTGAGAGAAAGTTAAAGTGAAATGTTAGAGATAGAAGAACAAAAAAATCTTATGAAAATGAAAAATTAGGAAGTAATAAAGCAGAAATACGAGAAGTAAAGATAAGGGAAAAGAAAGTGTTAGACAGGAATATTGATAATGAAGAGATAGAAAACTCGCCATAAATGAAAAAAAATATGAAAAAGAGTGAAAATATGAAAAAAATAGATGTAAAAGACCATGATTGCAATACTTGAAATGGGGAGAGAAGCAAGAACTAAATATCTGACGTAAATGTGATTAGTATGAATATAGATATTTGTTTGTATATGAGGAGGTGAGCCAAGCAGCTTATAAACAAATCAGATAAAAAACAAATAAACATGTCCGAGCAGGAAGTGACTTAAACCTCATTTTAAATACGTATATGAGATTAAAAGAAACAAGTATAAAATTTCACTCATTACGAATAAAAAAAAACCATTAAATAGAAACCAGAAAACCAGGACTGAAAAGAAGTGCAAATTTCATAATCTTAAAACCACAAATATACTTTTCTTTTAACTTTAATTAATTTTTATGCACATTTTTTATCACCCGTTCGTCCTCGTTTACAGAGAGAGAGAGAGAAAGAGAGAGAGAGAGTAGTGTTCAGAAGACTGGGAACAAGAGAGAAGGAGGGAGAAGGAAGAGGAAGAGAGAGAGGAAGAGGAAGAGAGTAAGAGAGAGAACGTGGGACAAGGGGTTGGAATCTGGGAGGTAGGAGGGGTGGAGGAGGGTACGAGTTCACGGCAAATGGATGGCAATGGGACACAAGACTCTCGTAAAATATTTGACTGATTAGCGAGAACGAGACAATCCAGCCTTGGCCGTGAGTGTTGTAGGGCTGCCGGGGCTCAAATTTTATGACAACGATGTAATTTTTGTGAACACTAACGGCATCACCTCTAATTATGATTATTGGAAGGCTGCACTGCTGTAAAGGTTCAGAGGGGGAGAGGAAGAGGGTGATGGCGGAGGGGCAGGAGAAATGTGAAGCAGGGAAGAGGGGTGATGGGAGGAGGAAGAGGGATGATTGTGGAGTAGGAAATGAGGTGAAGAATGATGTTATATTATGAGAAAGAGAAGGAAGAGGAGGAGAAGGAAGAATGACTGTGGAGCAAGGAATATAGGTAAAGGTGCTGTTAACCCCTTCAGCACTGGGACGCCTTTTTACAATGATTTCTGGGTATGACTAGACGATTTTATTGACATTAGGAAGGATCTGTGAAGGTCAGAAGATTAACTGCCAGAATCTTCACTATTTTGATCCCCACATAAGTATCTGAAGCTGCATAACGTCACCAAATAGTAAGGAAAATGAATAAGAAAACGTGTTATAGTATTGAAGGGATTAAAGAAAGTGAAAGAGGAAGGAGGAGAGTGTGGAGCAGGGAAAGGGGTGAAGCAAGGGAGGGGTGAACGAAAGCTACAAGGAGAATGTGGTATAACTTTAGGGTGTTCAGGTTTAAGTGTTTGTGTTGTTCTCTAGGGCAGTGGAGGAGTTAGAGGTTGGGTAGGTGGAAGATGGTATGTAGTGGAAGGCGACTAATAGAAGGATTGATGACTGATTGAATTTTTCTATGCATTTACGTGGTTATATAGTGGCAGTGAAAAAAAAATGAGAATTAAAAGGATGTTGAAGAAGAGGAGAAGAAGAAAAAAATGAAGGACGACAAGGACGACAATAACCAGAACAACAACAAAAACGACTACAACAACATTAACAAGAGTAACAACAAAGAGGAGTAGGAAGAGGAAGAGAAGGAAGATGAGAGGAAGACAACAATGACCACAACATTAGCAGGAATAAAAACGACAACAACAATAACAACAACAACAACAACAACAACAACAACAACAACAACAACAACAACAACAACAACAACAACAAAACAATTTGTGAATGTAGAACGTATAAGAATAATAATAAATGAACAAGTAAAAGAGAAAGAAAATTATTATTGTAATGATAAAAAAACGAATGAAGAAAGAAATGAAAGAAGAAAAGGAGACGGAGTAAATAGTGTGACTGTATGCATGCACGTTATCAGATGTGTGGCGTGTTCCCACCTTAACTCGTGAATGTATTAATATTTTTTTGCGCTAGTAGAGAGAGAGAGAGAGAGAGAGAGAGAGAGAGAGAGTGTGTGTGTGTGTGTGTGTGTGTGTGTGAAAAGTTTTAGCAATTAGGTAGTTTTTTATGCACACGTATTTGTGTATCTTTACAAGAAAAACGAAAAGTTGAACCTAAAAAAGCTCACATTTCTTTTAATTTGATATAAAAGGTTACATAAATTATACTGTATTTACCGCCTGTGAATCCCTCTCTCTTATGTAAACCATTCTCTCTCTCTCTCTCTCTCTCTCTCTCTCTCTCTCTCTCTCTCTCTCTCTCTCTCTCTCTCTCTCTCTCTCTCTCTCTCTCTCTCTCTCTCTCTCTCTCTCTCTCTCTCTCTCTCTCTCTCTCTCTCTCTCTCTCTCTCTCTCTCTCTCTCTCTCGCAGCAGACAGCCTTCATCTCGCTCCTAAGGTAATGACCTCCCAAATCCCAGGCCAGATAACAGCACATTTGTATAAAACCTAATTAAGAGACAGGCGGCATATAAGCATAAGTCTTGTAACGTCCGCCGCTCTTAACTCGATCCTCTCCCTCGCACTGTCATGTTGTTTCGCTTCATAAATTAAATAGAAAACAGTTAATTATATCAACATTTAATACTAACCGCGCGGAAAGGCCTCTGATGCCAGTCTTTCGGAGTGACCAAGCTTCCACCTGCAGCCACAGGTAAACTCATTAGTGCAGGTGTTTTTGCTACCCAGGATTTTGATGAGAATAATGGGGTAAAAGTGGATTTGCACCCTACCCTCCATTCCCTCCACCCCTCCGCCCTTCCCCCGTCCTTCTGTCCGTCTGTCTGTCCGTCTGTCCGGTTTTAGAAAGAAATTTGAGGGAGTTTTTCATGCCTTTTTTCTCTCTCTTTCTGTGTCTTTGTCTCGTTGCCTTTTTTTTCCTTTTGTTTTTTCCCTAGCTTTCCTTTATCTTGTTCTCAGGAGTGCTGGAAACAGAGAGACTTAGAGAGGGAGGTGTCCGGCTCTCGGTGGAGGGAGGGGAGGAAAAACAGAGGAAAAAGAATATAAAAGAAAGACTGGTTAGGGAAGAAGAAATTGAGGGAGAGAATTACAGAATGAGAGGATGGAGAGATAAGGGAAAGTAAGAGGGAGGAAGGAAAATTGGAATAAGAGAAATACATAATAAAGAGGTAGAGAGGGAAGAAGATGAGGAAGAAGGAAGAAAATATGAAGGAAGAGAAGAGGGAGAAGACAGAAGAAAAAGAAGATGTAAAGGTTGGGGGAAAGAAGGGAGGCAGGAAGAACAAGCGAAAAGTGATGGAAATAAGAGAGATACAGGTTAAAGAGGAAGAGAAGGAAGAAACTGAGAAAGAAGAAAGAGAGGTAAATTACCGAAAGGAGGAAAGGAGAGAAGGGAGAAGAGAAGAGACGAAGGGAGACGGAAGTGAGGTATAGGGTAAGGAGGAAAGGAATCAGACGGAAAGAGAGAAGGTAAAAGAAAAATTGGAGGAAAGTAAGAAAAGGAATAAGGGATGGGGAGGAAAAGAAAGGGGGGATGGAGGGCAGGGTCGTGATGGTCCAATCGAGCGGTTCACAAATTCGTCAAACACACTCGAAGATTCTCAGAGGAAGTTTTTATTAATTTATCTTTTTTTATGTCTTCCTTCGTCTTCACGCGGGAGGGGCAGGGGTGGAGGGGGCACCTGACGTCACGGCCCCCCGGCGGTGCGGTGAAAAGTGTGTAATGCATCCCAAATGAACAGTAATCAGCGTGGGTCCGGCGGTGAAAGGCTCGGCATCCCGCCCACTATTTGCTAATATATTGTGGAACCCAAGAATTTGAGCTTCTTAGCCTTAATTAAAAATACGTTGAATATTCCTTAATTATGTTTAAATAATTAATTTATTCCTGAAGGGCTAAGGAAACTTTTTAATCAGCTAATTAGTTAATTAACAGAATTAGTCAGGTAGCCTCTCCGCCCTCCTCTCAGCCGACCGTCCATTCTCTTTAATATTTCAAGTGTGGATTCCTGGAGCGCCGCCACGCGAGGCAGCCTAGGCCGTGACTCCCGCGGCGCAAATTATTCGTCATGTCGGTCGGTGGCGGTGTTCCTCGGCAGCCTGGCGGGGCAAGGTGGGGCAGGGCGGGGCAAGGCGGGGCAAGGAGGGCAGGGCCGCCTAAACCTGACAGGTGAGCGGCCACACCTGGTGAAGGTCACTACTGCCTTATTAAGATTTTTTTTTTCTCTCTCTGATAATTGATTTTTTTTAAGTTCTGTCCGTGTGTATAAAATGTTGAGTTTGTTGCGTGTTTCCTTCTTGACCTTCAAGTTATTTATGTGTTATTTGTGGTTGTCTTCTAATCTTCTCTTCATCTGTCAGTGGACTTATCTCTCTTATCTATTTTTTTTTTTATTCCCGGACATTCCTCCTCCAGCCCTCGTGTCCTGCTTCTTCTCCTTCTTCCTTCATATACTTGTATTATTTATTTTGGTGCGCTTTTACATTTCTCCTTATTCCCTACTCTATCTGTCCCCCATCTCTCCATTCCCCCATTACCTTTCCCTCCTCACTCCGGCTATGATCATACCACAGTTCACAAAAAGACACTGGAATAGTAATACTACTAACACCACACCAACTTTATCTCCCTCCATCCCATACCCTCCCCCTCTTCCTCCTTCTCTTTATTTCCATCATGTAACCCATTGTAAACCCCCCATCCCGCCTCCCCCTCCCCTCTATACATATCCCTCCCGTTTCTCTCATTACCAAATCATAGTAATCTATACAAATTTAGATTAATATCAGGTCGTGTTGGAAAGCATTGTATGAATTTATGATAGAACAGAATCCTCTCACATTTTTCAGCTTTTTTTTCCTCTCTTTCACGGAGCCGAGGAAGTTGAGAGGCGATTAGAGCCGCGAGGGACCGTAACGGGGCCCTTACCTGGCGTGGTATAATATATAATTGGAGGTGTCGGGCAGGTAATGGGTGAGGTTTCGTGATCCACACTACCATCCCTCCTCCTCCTCCTCTTCCTCCTCCTCATCCTCCTCCTCCACTGACCACACCAGCTTACTCTAACACGCCCCTCTCTCTCTCTGTGTGTGTGTGTGTGTGTGTGTGTGTGTGTGTGTGTGTGTGTGTGTGAGCGTGCGTGCGAGGTTATATATAATACGATGTACATTTCAAGAGTTTCTATTTCGTGTGAGTGAAGTAAAGTCGGTTCAAAGCGCCCCGTGAAAAGAGATTGACAGTCTTAAAATTATTCACTTTAGAGAAACGTCGACTTTTGAGGCAAACTTAGCGAGTCTCTCAAAGTAATATGAAAAAAAACATTTCGGCAAAAGTTGAGAACGATAAATTATTTTGATTCCGATGCCAAATGACGGACGAAAAGTGATGAGCTGAAACTGAATCATCGACACACGCATGTAATATTCCAGCAAAATGTTTATTCAGTCCACTCACTATTCATGATGCAGGAGTGTGGGAGAACCAGCCACTGTGAGTAACAATAAAACAACCCAAACTCACCTCTAATGAATACTTGCTCGATAAAGGGATTCACTAAACTACACGCCATCTATTCTTTGTGGGGCATTAGTCTGACTCCTTTTTTTTATCTATTTATTGTGTAGCCCAAGGTATGTGGCCATCTGTGATTCCCTGTGTGTAAAAAGGATAAGATAAAACCCATTATATAAATAGGATTGGGGCCAGACCACCTTGTGTCTAGTATGACCTCCGTGGGGTTAGTTTTTTCCCTATGAATTCAATGTGATTATATGCAATTTTTCAGTGACTGTATCCCACTAGAGGCTGTTATGGGAATTTAGCACGCACAGACACACAGAAGACGCACACACAGACGGGTAAATACTTGTACACACACACACAATCTTACACACACACACACACACACACACACACACACACACACACACACACACACACACACACACACACACACACAGCTCAGTAGCTCAGTGGTTAGAGCGCTGGCTTCACAAGCCAGAGGACCGGGGTTCGATTCCCCGGCCGGGTGGAGATATTTGGGTGTGTCTCCTTTCACGTGTAGCCCCTGTTCACCTAGCAGTGAGTAGGTACGGGATGTAAATCGAGGAGTTGTGACCTTATTGTCCCGGTGTGTGGTGTGTGCTTGGTCTCAGGCCTATCCGAAGATCGGAAATAATGAGCTCTGAGCTCGTTCTGTAGGGTAACGTCTGGCTGTCTCGTCAGAGACTGCAGCAGATCAAACAGTGAAACACACACACACATTCACAATATAACAACTTGACCAAACTACATATAACCTCTCTCTCTCTCTCTCTCTCTCTCTCTCTCTCTCTCTCTCTCTCTCTCTCTCTCTCTCTCTCTCTCTCTCTCTCTCTCTCTCTCTCTCTCTCTCTCTCTCCCTCCCTCTCCCTCTCCCTCCCTCTCCCTCTGTCCGTTCCATCCTCTTGATATAAAAATACTACATCGCCTTACCCAACTGCAGCCTTCATCTTGCCTAATTCATGATCCCCATTTCACTATCATCACTCACCATCTCCCGGCGGGTCACCATTTATTCTCGTCACCATCACCATCCCTCCTACTCGAAGCCAACATCAATCACCATTTTCCTACCCATATCTTACAATGTATCATTTCCATACCCTCTCCTCTTCCTCCTCTTCGTCGTCGTCCTCCTCCTCCTCGTCCTCCTCTTTCTCAACCCATGTTTTGATCTTTTCTATATATGCTGCTGTGTGTGTGTGTGTGTGTGTGTGTGTGTGTGTGTGTGTGTGTGTGTGTGTGTGTGTGTGTGTGTGTGTGTGTGTGTGTGTGTGTGTGAGAGAGAGAGAGAGAGAGAGAGAGAGAGAGAGAGAGAGAGAGAGAGAGAGAGAGAGAGAGAGAGAGAGAGAGAGAGAGAAAGCAAGCAAGCGTATTTTTGGTGAAGGTTCGCGAGGGAGACGCGGGACAACACTGGTCCATTAAGATTGCATCACTGTTCAGACTTTGGTCACGACACTTACATTCTCCCCTTAACCTTCCTTCCTTACCCTACCTAGTGCCTTCCTCTTCCTCCCCTGCTCTTCCTTCACTCCCTCACTCTCTCACTTTCTCTTGTTCCTCTTCCTCACCACTACTTATCTCTCGCTCTATATTTCTTTCATCCTTCCTTTCTGTCTCATTATTTCTTCGTCGTTCTTCATTTTCAGTTTTTCATCATTCATTCTTCCTATCTCATTCTTCTTTTTTCGCTCTCCTTGTCTCTTTACCATTTTATTGTTCTCTATTTTTTTCGTGATACTCTTTCCTTCACTCTTGCTCAATCATTCTTCCAGACTCATCATTCATCACTATCTCTCATTTTTGTTCTCCCTTTCTACCTTTCTCAATATCTCATGCTCTTTTAATTTTCCTCGTATCTCCTCTCTTACCCTTTCTTTCTCTTCTCATCTTCCTCATTTTTTTTTTTTTACCTATTGTATCTTCTTCATCTCCGTTTCCCTGTCTCTCTGTGTCCTCTTTTTATTCCTTCTCACTTCCTTATTACGTCAATCCTCAACCTAAATTCATATCTCATAACCTCCTCCCTTACATCCCTTCCTTATCCATCCTTACCTCTATTTATCCTTATTTACCTCATCCTCCTCTGGTCTTTCATACTCTTCCCTCTGTCCTTCCTGTCTCTCTGCTCCATTCCTTCTCACCACGTCAATCCTAGTTATCAGATACACTTATATTCCTACGCTAATACCCGTCCAAGTGTGTTAAGTCCCACGGTGCCTCGCCTTAATAGCACGCATCTCACCTGTCCCATATTATTCTGTATTCTAGGTATCACTTTTCCCGTGTCTGCCACTCTGACACTCCACCTGTAACACCCTAGTCACGTAACGGCCGGGTGCGTGTGTGCTCTTATTACCCTTCCTTTCCCTACACCAATCTGCAGCAAACACACACGCACACGCACACACACAAAAAAACATACTATACAAGACGCACACATTCGCTCACACGCATGATCTTCAGTTGGCAATCTTGTTTTAACGCACCACCATCACCACTTACACACACACACACACACACACACACACACACACACACACACACACACACACACATACACATACAGTCATTGGTCCAGCCACTTTCCTACACACAAGCAAACTTCATATATACTTTGACGGCAGGAACAGCGGTGCGGGTAGGAATTAGGGCGAGTAGATTTGTCTTGGGTACAAATTATTGAGGCGTTGAATTATAGGGAGGGTGAGTGAGAAGTGAAGATAGAAGTTGTTGCCGAGGTTGAGTAAATATAGGAATGGATAGGAATAAAAGAAATCAACGAAATACAGAGAGAGAGAGAGAGAGAGAGAGAGAGAGAGAGAGAGAGAGAGAGAGAGAGAGAGAGAGAGAGAGAGAGAGAGAGAGAGAAAGTCGTTTTTGCGTGAAATTGTACGTGTGTGCGTGTATTTGTGTGTGTTATCATATTATATTTATTTTGTGGTTTAATATTTTTCTCAAACAGAACTGTTGTGTGTGGAGCGTTGAGGGAGAGGAAGGTGGAGCTGTAAAACAGGTTATTGGTGGTGGTGGTGATTGTTGTTGTGGTGGTGAGGTTTGGAGGCGTGGTGATGGTAATGCTGGTTTCCGTGGTGATGGTAAAAACAGTAGTAGAGTTTCTGGGTGTGGTGTAATGGTGGTGATGGTGATGGTGATGATAGTGATGAGGGTTTAGCTATTTGAAATTTGTGGTGGTAGTGTGTTGTGGCTGTGGTGGTGGTGGTGGTGGTGGTGGTGGTGGGTGGTGATATGAAGTCATCCATCTCCTCTTCCTCATGTTTCTCCTTCTTTTCTTCCTTTTCTTAGCACTCCTTTACTTTCTTCCTTCCCTCTCTTCCTTTTCCTCCTCCTTCTCCTCTTCTTTCTTCTTCCTCCTCCTCCTACTCCTACTCCTCTTCTTCCTCCTCCTCTTGCCAACTGTCTTTTGTTTCGCTTCTCGAGTCTTGGGTATTCACGAGAGGATATAAGAGTGATTCAATACCACATGTAATATTCACGGTTTCTCCTCCTCCTCCTCCTCCTCCTCCTCCTCCTCCTCCTATGCATCCCCTACCACACCAATTCTATTCCATTCGCTTCTCCAATATCATTCCTTCTCCCCCACTACCACCACTATATCCACCTCCACCTCCTTCTCCTCCTCCTCCTCCTCCTCTTCCTCCTCGTGCTTCATTCGTCTGTTCAAGTGAGTGATTCTGTGTATCCTTAAGCAGTGGTGTTTTCGGTAAAGAGGAGCATTTAACCGAAGAGAGAGAGAGAGAGAGAGAGAGAGAGAGAGAGAGAGAGAGAGAGAGAGAGAGAGAGAGAGAGAGAGAGAGAGAGAGACTAAGTTAAATAAGCATTGATGTTCAGTTACCAATGCATTCGTCACACATCACTTTTATCGCTAGTGATCCGTAGGCGACGCTGAACGAAGGGAGAGCAGGAAAAGGGGACGCAGACAGTCGATGTGATATGACAAGTGGCCGGTGAAATATGGAACGCAACACTTCTTATCGTCCTGGTCCTTCAGTTGTGTTATTTTTTTGGTAATTTTTTTTTTATTTTGTGTATTCTTTTTTAATCTGTGTGTGTGTGTGTGTGTGTGTGTGTGTGTGTGTGTGTGTGTGTGTGTGTGTCGTGTGTCGTATTTTAATTCCGTCACAGGAAGTTGCTCGCTTCCCCAAACTATCACAAATAATTTCATTTAACCAGAAACTCGTCAGTTGAATTGAATTACTGCAGAAGCGCCTTGGGTGTTCTCTCTCTCTCTCTCTCTCTCTCTCTCTCTCTCTCTCTCTCTCTCTCTCTCTCTCTCTCTCGCTTTCTCACTTCCTTTGTAGCTTTAGCACTGAATTATTTCTTTCTTTATTTATTTATTTCCTTTTCCCACTATTCTTCATTTTGAAAAGAAGAAAGAGACTGCGTAGATAGGAGCGAATTCAAGCGAGGAAGAGGGAGGAAAGGAGGAGGAGGAGGAGAGACCACATACCAATTTGATATAACGCCTCACTACCACTAACACCACCACTACTACTACTACTACTACTACTACTACTACTACTACTACTACTTGCCTAAGCTCTCTCGCTCTCTCCTTTTCAAGACAGTGAGGCGGAGGGAGGGAGGGAGGGAGGGAGGAGGTAACTAAGGGTGAAGGGAGCAAGTATTGAGTCTCGTATGTAAAGGCTAACTATTAGGTCATCACGTCACCATTACTGTCCTTTAATAGTTTAATAATCAGTAGCCTTGGTCTCCTTCACTTAGATGGTGGTGGTGGTGGTGGTGGTGACTTAAGGTGGTGGTGGGTGGTGTTGGTGTTTGTAAATGACTTGGTTCTTTTTCAAGTTTGTCTGTTTGTCTGTGTTTGTCCGTTTGTCCGTTTGTCTGTCTGTCTGCCTGTCTGTCTGTCCGTCTGTCTATCTGTTTGCCTGTCTATTTTTGTCTGTTGTCTTGTCTGTCTGTCTGTCTGTGTCTGTGTCTGTCTGTCTCTGTCTCTGTATCTCTCTCTCTCTCTCTCTCTCTCTCTCTCTCTCTCTCTCTCTCTCTCTTTTCAGTAGAAATCTCACTGACAGTCAGGAGAGAGAGAGAGAGAGAGAGAGAGAGAGAGAGAGAGAGAGAGAGAGAGAGAGAGATACAGAGACAGAGACAGACAGACCGACAGACAGACCGACAGACAGACAGACAGATACAGACAAGACAACAGACAAAAAATAGACAGGCAAACAGATAGACAGACGGACAGACAGACAGGCAGACAGACAGACAAACGGACAAACGGACAAACACACAGACAAACAGACAAACTTGAAAAAGAACCAAGTCATTTACAAACACCACCACCAGCACCACCACCAGCACCACCACCACAACCACGACCACCACCATCACCACCACCACCACCATCTAAGTCACAGAAGAGAGACCAAGGCGGCAGGCTACTGAAGGAACCATTAAACTATTAAGGGGCCATTAAAGGACAGTAATGGTGACGTGATGACCTAATAGTTAGCCTTTACATACGAGACTCAATACTTGCTCCCTTCACCCTTAGTTACCTACCTCCCTCCCTCCCTCCCTCCCTCCGCCTTACTGTCTTGAAAAGGAGAGAGCGAGAGAGCTTAGGCAAGTGGTAGGTAGTAGTAGTAGTAGTAGTAGTAGTAGTAGTAGTAGTAGTGGTGGTGTTAGTGGTAGTGAGGCGTTATATCAAATTGGTATGTGGTCTCTCCTCCTCCTCCTCCTCCTCTCTTTTCAGTAGAAATCTCACTGACAGTCAGAGAGAGAGAGAGAGAGAGAGAGAGAGAGAGAGAGAGAGAGAGAGAGAGAGAGAGAGAGAGATAATAAATAAAGCCACATAATAACGATAAGCACCAAAATCCCTCACCATTCACGTCACTTCCCTTATCACCATCTTCAGCGACATCACCATCAGTGCCTCGCTTCTCCCCCATCACCATTACCAACGGAGAAAAAGGAGAGAGAAAAAAAAAAACAGCATACAGGAGAGGAGACGAGATGTGTGGAGGGACGGAGAGACGTGTGATGGGGAGGGTACAGGAGGGGGTGGGGAGGCGTGGGGTGGCAATGGGGTAATGGGCTAAGGGGTGGGCAGGTACACACCACTATGATCAGCCTCCATTTGCAGGTCGTATATAAGGCGAGGTGGCATCATGGGTGGGTGGGAGAGGTAATATCGTGGCATTACACCTGTACCATGCTGACTGGCTCGTCCCCATAAAGCGAAACGAGTGTGGATCCTTAATTACAACAATAGTGACAGGTGAAAAGTTATCCCCCGAGCTCTCCTTCCCTCCCTACACTCCACATCGTAAAAGTGAAGGGAAGGAGTGCAGCAGATTCTAACCCGACTTGAGAAGGGGGGTTTAAAAATGCCACGTGTAGCCTTTCTGATCCCACTTGCCCACTGCGACGGGGAAGTAATAAGAGGCTTGACTTATACATATATACATCAAGTCAATGGCTCACTGCTGCGTTGATATTTTCCGATTCCTCCGCGGTGAATGTTAAATTAAGGTCTTACGGACGGAGACGCACGGACGTTGGCGCAAGACATATAAGACATCAAGTTTACTTCTACCTCTGCCTGGTACCTTGCAATCTCCGGTGCTTAATACGAGCCATACACAGCGATATTTTAAGTCCCCCCCAAAGGTAGCGAAAATGAGCTTGGAAGGAAAGGTACTACAAATGTCCCCTTACTTAGCGCCGACCTGGGGTTCTTAAGAGTCCCGGGGCGTTGTGAGGATGAAATGTGTGAAGCTTGAAAGGGAGACGCTGACTTAACCCTGGAAAGAAATGTGTATGTATGTAGTATTAATTTCGGATTGTTCGTGGCCTCCTATTTGTTGAGATGCGGAAAGGTGAGGCTTAGTGACAGTGTGAGAGAGAGAGAGAGAGAGAGAGAGAGAGAGAGAGAGAGAGAGAGAGAGAGAGAGAGAGAGAGAGAGAGAGAGAGAGAGAGAGAGACGGACAGATGAACAGACGGATAGGCAAAAAAAAAAAAAATAGACAGAGGAACACAAATAGACAAACAGACAAAAGAACATTGAACACATTACGATAAAAAAAAAACACACAAACACTCAAAACAAACACAGAAATACCAAAAAACCACACACACACACACACACACACACACACACACACACACACACACACACACACACACACACAAAAATACAGAAAACAAAACAAAAATAAGCAGATGAACTAACTAACAAACAGACAGAGAGACAGACAAACAGACAGACAGACACGGAAGGACTCAGCTCACCTGGCGGGCCTATGCGATTACTAAATAATTACACCTTGCATCTGTTTACCTGTCCGGCCCGCCTTATCACGCCCCCGACCGCTCCAGGTGCAATCATCATTTATATTGGCCTGTCATTAAAGCACTTATCGAATTAATTTCCGTCATTGTTTTGAATCCTAAAGTAATATAATTTGTTTGTGTCGTTCGTCAGCGCTGCCGTGCCGTGCGGGAAGCCAGTGTTTGCTCGGGAAGGGGGAGTTATGTGCGACTTGGGAACGTGTGGAAGCTTTGGGTTTGGGGAAAGGTTTGGTGGTGGTGGTGGTGGCGGTCGTCATAGTGGTGGTAGAAATCAAGGTAGCTCTAGTAGTGGTATTGGGATAAGGAATAAGAGAAAGAGGAGTAGTGTTTTGAAGTAATAGTTTTAGTTGTGGAAGTAGTAGTAGTAGTAGTAGTAGTAGTAGTAGTAGTAGTAGTAGTAGTAGTAGTAGTAGTAGAAGTAGTAATGGTAGTTGTAGTGGTAGTAGTTAGTAGTAGTAGTAGTAGTAGTAGTAGTAGTAGTAGTAGTAGTAGTAGTAGTAGTAGTAGTAGTAGTAGTAAAGAAAAAAGTTGAACTAGGTACTCCTCTCTCCATTTCCTTCTTTTATATTTTCTGCCTCTCTTTCTTAACAGTTCTCTAAATAATCACAGGTATTTGCCAGCCAGTGAGAGATTAACAAAGCTAATGGTGTAAAATTACCTCCATGATCTATTTATCCTTGCCATTTCCTCTTCCATCTTATCCATTTTCATCACATTTCCTTATCCATTACTTTCCACTTACTCTCCCTCTATACTTTCTTTTTTATCTTACTTGCTCCACCTCCCACACTCTCCTTTTACATTCCTCCATGCCTCTCTTCCCTTCCCTCCCTCTCTCTCTCACTCCTTTCCCTCCTTCCTACCCCCTCCTTCCTTTCCTTTCACCTTTGACAGAAGATTTATTTTCTCTTTCCTGAGGAGTAATGTGCGTGGAGTTGTGTTATTTATATATGTTCCAAGCAGCATCCAGTTTTGGGGAAGTGAGTGAGTGGTGAGGGGAGGGGACGGTAGAAGGGAGGGACGGAGGAAGGGATGGAGGAAGTTAAAGGAAGGTAGGAAGTGTTTTAGTTTTTCTTCTATTTTTACCAGATTCGTA
>NC_059274.1:3397500-3400000 GCF_017591435.1 Portunus trituberculatus
AGAGAGAGAGAGAGAGAGAGAGAGAGAGAGAGAGAGGATTAATTTTCTATATCTCCTTTTTTCGATGCATCCTTCCAAAATAACTTCCTTATCTCTTATCTTTTTTTTCCGCTTTTTCACTTTGTTTTCTTTCATTTTCCTTCTGTTCTCTTCCCCTTTTCTTTCCGCGAATCACCGTTTTCTTTAACTCTTTCCAGCTCTTACTTTGAAGGAGGAGGAGGAGGAGGAGGAGGAGGAGGAGGAGGAAGAGGAGGAGGAGGAGGAGGAGGAGGAGGAGGAGGAGGAGGAGGAGGAGGAGGAGGAGGAGGAGGAGGAGGAGGAGGAGGAGGAGGAGGAGGAGGAGGAGAAAGAGAAGGGAGAGGAGGAGGAGGAAGAGGAGGAAGAGAAGAATACACTGAGAGTACACCTGAAGCATCTCACAATTAAGAAATTTCTCTCTCTCTCTCTCTCTCTCTCTCTCTCTCTCTCTCTCTCTCTCTCTCTCTCTCTCTGCAAAATATCGCCAATAATGATTTATAATAGAATACATACTTGTGTGAGAGAGAGAGAGAGAGAGAGAGAGAGAGAGAGAGAGAGAGAGAGAGAGAGAGAGAGAGAGAGAGAGAGAGAGTCTGGCACAGTTTCTAATAATTCAAACAATGTTACACGTCACGCCTGAATATACTTATTGATTGTGACCGCGATTCTTTTGTTGGTAAAGCACTAGATGAGATATATTAGAGAGAGAGAGAGAGAGAGAGAGAGAGAGAGAGAGAGAGAGAGAGAGAGAGAGAGAGAGAGAGAGAGAGAGAGAATCCTTGGTCGATGAATTGATCCACCGAGCGTTTGTTTGTCTGTATGTCTGTCCATCCATCCATTTGTGTGTGCGTCTCTCTCTCTCTCTCTCTCTCTCTCTCTCTCTCTCTCTCTCTCTCTCTCAATAAGAAGCTTTAGTATTACCTGGATCTGCATTTCACCTGTGCGTGCATTGCTTTGGTAGAAAGTGTGGCGAGGGAAGCTGCTGGAGCGTCACCAATATTCTAAACCTTTGATGGTGGTGGTCAGGTGTTACTCATATGCTGCTTTGTACTGTGGGATAAAGACACGAAGTAAGACCAAGTAGAGGCTTAAAAGTGGCGGGAAAGCGAGATGAAGGAAGGACAAATAAGTGGTCAGTGTCAGGGAAGGAAGTGGAGGTGTAGAGGTGGAAGAAACAAGAGGGAAAGGTAAAGAAATCAGGTGGAGGTGGAGGAGTAAGTGGAAGATTGGAAGGAAAATATCTGTTGTGGAGGTGAGGTTGAAGGAAAAATAAACTAGAGGTGGAAGCGTGAAAAATGAAGGTGAGGAATTGAGACAAGGAGGAGGAGGAGGAGGAGGAGGAGGAGGAGGAGGAGGAGGAGGAGGAGTCGTGTAACCTGGATGGTGGCGAGCAAATGTTCAAGTCGTGCATTTTTTTTCTCACCGTCAAGTTTGTTGTGAGAGAGAGAGAGAGAGAGAGAGAGAGAGAGAGAGAGAGAGAGAGAGAGAGAGAGAGAGAGAGAGGCGACTGTAACAATTCCTTACCTCTTCATCACGCTGGTAAGCTACAATAACACTCTCTCTCTCTCTCTCTCTCTCTCTCTCTCTCTCAGCTCCTCGTCATGCGTTCCTCTTTTAAAGAAAATGGGAAAGTGGTACTAACTCATATCTATTTCTCTTTCCACTAATCTTCAATACATACATGTCTTCCTCCTCCTCCTCCTCCTCCTCCTCCTCCTCCTCCTCCTCCTCCTCCTCCTCCTCCTCCTCCTCCGATTTCCACTACACGTCTCCTTCCCTCTTACACACACACACACACACACACACACACACACACACACACACACACACACACACACACACACACACACACACACACACACACACACACACACACACACATTTCCTTCACCCCTCATTCTCTACTACCTTCTCCTCCTCCTGCTGAACAGACAAGGCCTCCTCCCACCTACTGCCCCTCTTCCTCCTTCCTTTTCTCCCTCCACTCTCTTCTCTCCCCCACCCCACCACTGCTTCTCTCTTGGCCTCCCTCTCGCTCTCCTTCCGTCCCTCCCTCCCGCAGCTGCTCCCCAGACAAAACATGTGAAAAACCCTCCCTCTGCAGAAAGGGATGAGCAATGAATTCTTTATGGAGCCCAGTTTTTCAGGCTGGCGCAGAGACGCTCCGGTAAACATCATTATATAAACACTCCCTTGAATAAATAAATGAAAGACGAGGGGATGAAGTTTTACGGGTTTCTGCACAACATCCACCACCACCACCACTGCCATCACCACTGCTGCTACTGCTACTACTACTACTACTACTACTGCTACTATTACTACTACTACTACTACTAATGCTACTCCTGTTTCTTCTGCTGTTGTGGTTTTTTAGTACTGTCATGATTGCTGGTAGTACTGTTTCTTATACTGAAATTAATTACTTTCTCTCTCTCTCTCTCTCTCTCTCTCTCTCTCTCTCTCTCTCTCTCTTCTCCTG
>NC_059274.1:3405000-3412500 GCF_017591435.1 Portunus trituberculatus
CCGAGGAGATCATGGGAGGGAGGGACAGGAGGAAAGGAGGGAGAGTGTGAATTTTTACGTTCCCCTTTTCTCCCTCTCTCTGTCTCTCTCTCTCTCTCTCTCTCTCTCTCTCTCTCTCTCTCTCTCTCTCTCTCTCTCTCTCTCTCTCTCTCTCTCTCTTCCCGTTCTCCCGTTCCTTCGCCTCCTGTTCTGTTTTTCTTTGTTTCTTTCTATTCTTCGTCTTGTTTTCTCTTTCTCTCTTCATTCTTCTGTTTTGTATCTTCTTTTTCTTCTCCTTCTTTTTCTTCTTTTTCATCTCTAATCATCGTACATTTTCCTTGTCATCTTCTCCCATTCTCTTTCTCTTTATTCCTTCTTCTTTTCACATTCTCTTTTTCACTTCACTTTTCCTTCCTTTATTCTCTTACTCCTACTGTTCTTCCTTGTACATTCTCCCATTTCTTTTCCCTTTCCTCTTTTCTCCTTTTTTTTTATAAGCCTTCTTTATTTTCTAGTTTCTTTCACTTTTCTTGTACATTCACCATTCTTCAGAGAGAGAGAGAGAGAGAGAGAGAGAGAGAGAGAGAGAGAGAGAGAGAGAGAGAGAGAGAGAATTGTAACACGTAATTTGTATTGATTTCTCTGTGCTAAGGGCAATACTTGTGACCTGTAGTGTTTGTGGAGGCAGGAGATGAGGCAGCCTGTCAGTGCCTTTATTTTCATTGAGTTAACGTCTCTCTCTCTCTCTCTCTCTCTCTCTCTCTCTCTCTCTCTCTCTCTCTCTGGCAGTCAAATTACACGAGAAATCAGCGGCAGGCGAGGTGCTTGAGACAATAATAATGAATGTTGGAACTCAAATTAAAAGGCTTAAGTTCTTCATTCACTCTGTCGAACCCTGTATGTGTGTGTGTGTGTGTGTGTGTGTGTGTGTGTGTGTGTGTGTGTGTGTGTGTGTGTGTGTGTGTGTGTGTGTGTGTTCTGGGTATCCTTCTTCGGTTTGGTTTATGTATTCATTTTGTCTACTTTATCTGTTTGCCTTTTTCTTATTTACCATTCATTTTATCCATGTCCTTTTACTTTTTTTCCTATTCTTCCCCAAATTCTATCTTTTTTTGCTTTGTCTATTCTTCTTCTCTTCTAATTCTTTTCAGTTCGTCTCTCATCCTTTTCCATTTAGTAACGTTCTCCCTTAGTCTCCCCTATCGTTTCCTTTCCTTCCTTACCTTCTCTATTCCTCACTCTTTTCTTCCTTTTATACTGTTTTATCTTTCCTTTTACTCTTCCCTCGTTTCTTATCATGTTCTCCTCTCCCTTACTCTTTCTATTCTGCCTCTCACCCTTTCTGCATCTCTTATGAACCTCTTTCTTTCCCCTTTTCCCCTTACATATCCCTATCATTTCCTCTATACCTTTTTTTTCTTTTTTTCTTTTGCTATTTTCTATTTCTTTGTTTTGTCTTTCCAGTTCACCCTTCGATCTTATTTTACTCTTCTTTTTTTTATCTCTTATCCGTCACATATTTCCTCTTTATCGTTCCCTTTTTACTTTCTCACACCCTCACTGGCCTCGTCGCTCCACACACACACACACACACACACACACACACACACACACACACACACACACACACACACACACACACACACATCGCGTCACACCTCATAACGCCGCTGGGTCGCTCCGCCAATACCCGGGACACGAGAGCCTCACTGATAAGAGCATTCCAAGTCACATTATTTAATTATTCCAGGCAATGGCGAGCCGGCGGAATTATTTATGCATTTGCCCCACAGTATAATATTGTGAAATGGGACGAAAATGAATTAATGAGACATACCGCTCCGTGCCATTTCATTCCTGCGGCTGAAATAAAAACACCTGCTACCTGAGTTTAATGGAGCAGGTGGGGTGGCAGGTGTGGTATCAATTAACGCTGACCCAACACGCTCCCGTGAGCTTAAATTGGATTTAATTCTATATTCCGAACATTTAATCTTTATCCCAAACATTTGTCGGCTCGTGGTGAGTCGAGGGCGGGCCGGAAAAAAAAAAAATCTCTCCTGATTTTATTTAATTCCGGTAATGATTAGCGTGCAGGTGTGAGGCAGGTGTTAATGATGCTTTATAATTAACTTTACATTATTGGGTTAAAGGAAAGCCTCGGGGATTTCTCGTTACCTGTGTATTATGTTAATTATGAAATGTATAAAAGTTTTTTCTCTCCACTTTTTTACAGGCGAACGAAGAAAGGCTGTGTTTGAGGGTTATGATTATTGGAAGCTCCTCTTGATTTTGTATTGTTTGTGTGAGGGGATGGAGAAGAGGAGAGGAGGAGGAGGAGGGGAAGGAGAAAGAAGTGGAGGAGTAAGAAGAGGAGGGAGGAGGAGGACAAAGACGAAAGGGAAACATGTAAGAAAGTAGAAAGAAGAAGCACTCGGGAAAAGGAAGATGAACATGGAAGAGAAATATAAAAAGATGATTAGAAAAAAGGAGGTGGTTGATAAAAACTAGAGACATGGAGGAAACCTGATGAAAACAACAGAGACACAAGAAAATGTAAAGAGGTGTAAATGAAGTAAAAAAAAGTCAACACTTACGGTGACAGCAAGTGAAAATAAATGTTGATAATTGACAGAATGAGATAGAGTGAAAGGGAAATAGGGAACGAGTTAAAAGAAAAAGAAGATCAAGTGGAGAGTGGAGATAGAATAGAAAGCAGGGAAGAAAGAAGGTACAATAAGGGAGAGAAATAGGATATGCTGAGCGTATATGAAAATAATATAAACTGTGTAAAGGATAAAACTGTCTAGGGGAGAGAGAGAGAGAGAGAGAGAGAGAGAGAGAGAGAGAGAGAGAGAGAGAGAGAGAGAGAGAGAGAGAGAGAGAGAGAGAGAGAGAGAGAGAGAGTAAAATTTATAAGTGTAAGATAATGTTTAAATAATAAAAAAAAAAAAAAAAGAGAGAGAGAGAGAGAGAGAGAGAGAGAGAGAGAGAGAGAGAGAGAGAGAGAGAGAGAGAGAGAGAGAGAGAGAGAGAGAGAGAGAGAGAGAGAGAGTAAATGAAACTGTGTTAGACCGTGGGGAAGGTAAAATAATGTTGGAAGGGAGAGAATCAGAGGAAATTAAGAGAAAGGAAGATAGTAATTGTTTTTATAAAAGTATTTGTTGTGCAGTAAGAGAGACGTCATTTGAAAAGACATCCGAACAAACACAATAAGTGAATAGACAAATTAATAAAAGTGAGTAAAGATTTGGAGACGAAACTGCAATTATAATTAGACATTATATATGACATTTAAGTAGACAAAATTGTAGTAAGTAAAAAAATATTGTCAGCAAAACAGAAAGCATCAAACAGCAAAACAAGGAACGGATCTAAACAAATGAGAGAGACATGTGTGGCTTAGTAAGTGTGCGAGATTTAGTCAGGTAAAAGACAGGTGTGACTAATTATCACTGTAAGCCAGGTGAGAGAGACAGGTGGAGAAAATTAGTATTCTGATGTTTGACCAGGTAACGAGAAGTAGAAAAAAAAGGTGCGGGGTTGAAGCAAAAAAAAAAAAAAAAAAAACACACTTTGATATATGTAACAGAACGTAACATAGCGCAGATAAGTAACAAATAAGTGTAACCAAGAGGGAGCTCAAGGTACAGATAACATAAAGAAAAAAAACATTGTGATTTTAAGTACCACAATGAAGTGTCGGTATCATATGAGTGTAACCAGAGAACAATAAAAAGCAAAGACAGGTAACAGGTGAAACTTTGTAAACAAATGGCGGTGCACAATATTACCTGGCGAGGAAATAAAGCGTTACTGGACAATAGAAAACGTAAGACAACAAACACTTCCTGCCATGTGGTACAATTACACTCGGGTAAGAACAGATATGGCTAGACAGACATACATAACAGAGAAGCAGCGGCAGGTGTGATAGGGTAACAATAATGGCAATAGGTACAGTGAAATGATTAGCACAGGTATGACACAGAGAGACACAAGTAGCACTGTAACAAAAGCAGGTATGGCCAGACGTAATCAAGGTGGCCAAGACAATACCTGACTGTTTCCCTGGTGCCTGGCCGCGATAGCACCTGAGGATACCATTATGTTGCAGATAGACTCATTGTACACAGCGCAGGTATTGGTAATCCCCTCTCTCTTCCCCTCTCCCTGTTTCCCTCCTCCTTCTCCTCCCCCCTTTATTTAATGCAGACTTATCTCCTTTGCTGGCCTGGTCCAATTAGCCGGGGTTATCGATAATTAACCGAAGAGAATGTCTGGTAATTAGGATCGCGAATCAGAATTTAATTAATGATGTCAGTTTACAAAAGGAATAATTTTTAGCCACGCTCCCACTGCCGGAACAAACACCAGGTAATGAGTAGGTAATCTCCAGGTTATTTGCAGGTAACAAGAGTGCTTCTCAGTACCTGTTCTGACCTCACCTATGTGGAAACTCTTGTCCTGGTGTTCCTACTCCTCCTCCTTCCTCTTCATCTACCTCCTCCTTTCACATTGACCCTATAGCTTGATGTATTTCTCAGAAGGTACCTGTGTGACTTTACCTGCAGTAATTAGGTCTACTTTATATCCCACGTGTCTTAATTAGCATTGTCTTATGGCTATCGTCACCTGCCTTCCACCTTGAATCATCCCTCTTGATCTGCCCTACCTTTATTGACCTTTCTCCTCCTTACCCTCACTTTGCCTCACCTGGACTTCTCCTTGACCTTTTCAACTTATTCTTATTCATCTCCAGACATATAATTTCTCCCTTTCTCCCTTCTCTATCTTGTATAAGCCTCGGAACTTTCCTTTTCCTTCTCTTCACCTGCTGTAACTCACCCTCATCTTCCCGTCATCTTCCCACCACCTTCTACCAGTCATGTCCTTACTTTCCTGTACCATTCTTCCCATCACCTGGTTTCTCTTTTCCCTCTTTTTCTTTCTCTTCTCCATTTTCAATCGCATATTTTTATTCGTGTCCCCCCAGAAGACAAAAGGTGACTCCGTGGTCTTCGACATAAGCCTCGGGGATGGAAAAAAGTAAATGACAAAAGGAAGTCAAAGAAAACGAGATGGGAGCCTTCGAGGTAGGGCTTGTAAATAATTGAATGGCTTCATGCATACTTGATAAATGTTTTGTGAGGGTTGAGCGAGGCTGGGAAGGGAAAAGGAGGACGACGAGAAGGAGGAGGAGAAGGGAGGGGAGGGGATAGGGGGATTTGAGAGAGAGAGCGAGAGAGAGAGAGAGAGAGAGAGAGAGAGAGAGAGAGAGAGAGAGAGAGAGAGAGAGAGAGAGAGAGAGAGAGAGAGAGATTGTAGTGGCGTGTTCAAATGCGTGCGTTTAGCTTCGACTTAGGCTCACTATGTATTTAGACGCAAGAGAAAACACACACACACACACACACACACACACACACACACACACACACACACACACACACACACACACACACACACACACACACACACACACACACACACACACACACACACACACACATCGAATTTTGCTACTACAAGGTTATAATTACAGATAAACCAGGTGTATTGTTGAAGATCAAGTAATTGGTCATAGAGGAGGAGAAATTAAGATGTTTAGGAGAGTGTATAATAAGAATAGACACACAAGAGAGAGAGAGAGAGAGAGAGAGAGAGAGAGAGAGAGAGAGAGAGAGAGAGAGAGAGAGAGAGAGAGAGAGAGAGAGAGAGAGAGAGAGAGAGAGAGAGAGAGAGAGATATTAGACTTTTGAATGCGTTCGCTTTTTGAGTTTGTGCGGTTCGTGTCTGTCTGTTTGTTTGTCTGTTGGATTGCATTTTGTGGTGGTGTTCTTTGTTTGTGCTCAGTCTGCTGTGTTTTTGACATTTCTGTTTGTTTCAGTGCTGTGTTACTGTGTGTTTGTTTCACTGCTCTTGTTTTGTGAATGTCTGTGTGTTTTGAGTATGTTGAGCTCGTTGGTTATTACTGTGTTGCTGTGTGTGTGTGTGTGTGTGTGTGTGTGTGTGTGTGTGTGTGTGTGTGTGTGTGTGTGTGTGTGTGTGTACGTGTTTGTGTTAGCCTTTGGTGTTACGGAAGTGAGGGCTTGTTTTGCACCTGTCAGATTAATGTCATGCCTGTCTGAAGTCAAGCAAGCACACACTGACTCTCTCTCTCTCTCTCTCTCTCTCTCTCTCTCTCTCTCTCTCTCTCTCTCTCTCTCTCTCTCTCTCTCTATGGCTCCATGAAATATATAAAAGGTAAAAGTAAGTTCTGTTTACCAATGTTTTCCTTCCCACTTCAGGAGTTCTTTGCCCTTCAGTACCTGTGCACCTTTCTTAGCGCTCCTGCAGGTGTGTGAGGAGCGGTGCATTAATATTAAGGGCGCCAGGTGAGAAGGCGTCATGAAATCCAAAAGGTGTCTTGAAATTTCTCTTTTTTTAATGTTGCTAAATTTAAAAGAGAGTAAATAGAAAGGTTTCGTAAAGGAAGGTGAGGAGAAGAGGGGGGATGGAAGATTCACTAGTATATTGCTCATTCTCTCTCTCTCTCTCTCTCTCTCTCTCTCTCTCTCTCTCTCTCTCTCTCTCTCTCTCTCTCTCTCTCTCTCTCTCTCCAGTATGATGGTTTAATATTTACACTTTACAAGCTTTAATGAGAATAGGAATAATAATAATGATAGTAATAGTAATAATGATAATAAAAATAATAATAATAATAATAATAATAATAATAATAATAATAATAATGATAATAATGATAATAATAATAGTAATAATAATAATAAAACTAGTAATGATAATAATAATAGTAATAGTAGTAGTAGTAGGAATAGTAGAAGTAGTAGTAGTAGTAGTAGTAGTAGCAGTAGCAGTAGTAGTAGTAATAGTATAAGCAGTAGTAGTAGTAGTAGTAATAATAGTTGTAGTAGAAAGAGTGACAGTTCTTCTAGTGGTTCCTCTTACATTACGTGGTTTCTTTTTTCTTCTTCTTCTTCTTCTTCTTCTTCTTCTTCTTCTTCTTCTTCTTCTTCTTCTTCTTCTTCTTCTTCTTCGTCTTTAATATTTAGTATTTCACAAAAGCAGCAGCATGAATACTACTTCGCGTATGCTGTCAAGGAATGCAGGGCACGTCAAGAGAGAGAGAGAGAGAGAGAGAGAGAGAGAGAGAGAGAGAGAGAGAGAGAGAGAGAGAGAGAGAGAGGGAGAGAGAGAGAGAGAGAGAGAGAGAATAATGAAAAAAATGGAGGAATAGAGAAATATAAAGAGAAAGGTAGATAGACTGATAACTGGAAAGATAGACAGACAAACATTGAGAGAGAGAGAGAGAGAGAGAGAGAGAGAGAGAGAGAGAGAGAGAGAGAGAGAGAGAGAGAGAGAGAGAGAGAGAGAGAGAGAGAGAGAGAGAGAGAGAGAGAGAGAGAGAGAGAGAGAGAGAGAGGCCAGAGACAGGTAGATAAGAAAACAAACCAACAGATAGACATAAACGGACAGACTGACAGACAGAGACAGACAGACAAAGAACCAATGAAGAGAAAG
>NC_059274.1:3420000-3437500 GCF_017591435.1 Portunus trituberculatus
TAGTAGTAGTAGTAGTAGTAGTAGTAGTAGTAGTAGTAACAGCAACATAAGTAGTAGTAGTAGTAGTAGTAGTAGTAGTAGTAGTAGTAGTAGTAGTAGTAGTAAAAGTAGTAGTAGAAGTACAAGTAGTAGTAGTAGTAGTAGTAGTAGTAGTAGTAGTAGTAGTAGTAGTAGTAGTAGTAGTAGTAGTAGTAGTAGTAGTAGTAGTAGTAGTAGTAGTAGTAGTAGTAGTAGTTGTTGTTGTTGTTGTTGTTGTTGTGGTTTCTTTGTTCTTAGAGAGAGAGAGAGAGAGAGAGAGAGAGAGAGAGAGAGAGAGAGAGAGAGAGAACGGCAACATGCACTAGTAATTAGGCAAACATTGGTGGGCCGCTATTCTGGTGTAATATAAAGCAAATTAAACTTGAAACACACGCACCATTGTACTTACCTGAGAGAGAGAGAGAGAGAGAGAGAGAGAGAGAGAGAGAAGTTAAACATTAAAATATATCCAAGACAATAACTACGTTGATTAAAAAAGCGAGTACAAGGAAGAAAAAAAAAAAGAAAAGAACACTAAGAAAAGAAAAAGGAAAAATAAAACAGCAAAAGGAATGAGTTAAGTAACCTTTAACTCCATCCTTCCCTTCCTCCCTCCTTCCTTCCTTCCTTCCTTCCCTCCCTCCCTCCCTCCCTCCCTCCCTTCCCCACGGCACCTTTTCCTGTTACAATGGAGGCAAAAATGGAAGAATTTCCCTCCCTCTGTGATAGAAAATGATTCCCAAGAATAATAACCACATTTGCCTTAAGCTGTTTGACAAGTGTGTTTGGGCTGATTTTTTTCCACCCCCTCCTCTTCCCCCGCTTCTCTTTTTTTTTTTCCTGCATCTCCTTCGGCGGGAGGGCGTTGGTGAAAGGTTTATTTAGGATGCTCATTTGACTCTGAAGGTGGGGCGCCGCTGCAGGGGAGGCGAGCAACGAGCGGCTATTGTGACTCGGGTGAAAAAATGACTTTCTAGTGAACAAATGAGGCGGGTTGTGGTAGGTAAACACGAGGCACGACTGTATGAAGACTCCACCTTCTCCTCCTCCTCCTCCTCCTCCTTCTCTTTCTCCTTCTCCTCCTCCTCCTCCTCCTCCTCCTCCTCCTCCTCCTCCTCCTCCTCCTCTTCTTCTGTCTTCTCTGTGTGTTTTTTTCTCATTTCTTCTTCAATTTCCTTAATTTTCTCCTTCTTCCTCCTCCTTCTCCTTTTCCTCCTCATCTTCCTCTTCCTCCTCCTCCTCCTCCTCTTTCTCCTTCTCCTTCTCCTCTTCCTACTCCTCCTGTTGTTGTCGATTACATTATAGATGCGCTTTTTTTGTCTTCCTCTTCTTCTTCTTCTTCTTCTTCTTCTTCTTCTTCTTCTTCTTCTTCTTCTTCTGTTCGTGTTTTTCCTTTCTTTATGGCCTCGTCTTTCTTTTAATTTTTCTTTGTCATGTTTTGTTTTATAATGTTTAGTTGTATTACTTTTCCTTTTTTGTGTTTTGTTGTTGTTGTTGTTGTTGTTGTTGTTGATGATGTTGCTGTTGCTGTTCTTGGTGTCGTTGTTTGTGTTCTTGTTTTTGTTCTTGTTCTTCTTTTCTTTTCCTTTCCTTCTTCTTCTTCTTCTTCTTCTTTATCCTTTGTTTCTTTTCTTTCTTTTCTTCTTGCTTCCAACTCTCCTTCTCCACCTCCTCCTCCTCCTCCTCCTCCTCCTCCTCCTCCTCCTCCTCCTCCTCCTCCTCCTCCCACATAAATAAGTCTCCTTTCCAAGACCTGTAATAAAGTGGTTGAGATTAAGTAAAAAAGAAAAAAAAAGCAAGAATGAGTCGTTTTCCTTGTGGGTGTTCGGAGCTGCTTCATTGTTGGCTTCGAGACGAGTGTTTGGTTCGGATTAATTCCTCATGAACCTCCTGATTGAACCCTCGGAAAAAAGTCATACTGAGGAAAAAATCTCATTATTGTCCTTTCTCTTTTTTTTATTCTCTCTCTCTCTCTCTCTCTCTCTCTCTCTCTCTCTCTCTCTCTCTCTCTCTCTCTCTCTCTCTCTCTCTCTCCTTGTATTATTTTTGTTCTTTTATATCTTTTCTTCTTCTTCTTCTTCTTCTTCTTCTTCTTCTTCTTCTTCTTCTTCTTCTTCTTCTTCTTCTTCTTCTTCTTCTTCTTCTTCTTCTTCTTCTTCTTCTTCTTCTTCTTCTTCTTCTTCTTCTTCTTCTTCTTCTTCTTCTTCTTCTTCTTCTTCTTCTTCTTCTTCTTCTTCTTCTTCTTCTTCTTCTTCTTCTTCTTCTTCTTCTTCTTCTTATTATTATTATTATTATTATTATTATTATTATTATTATTATTATTATTATTATTCCTCTTCTTCTTCTTCCTCTTTTCTTTATCATCATCATCATCATCATCATCATCATTATCATCTTTTTCTTATTCTTGTTCATGTTCTTCTTGTTCTTGTTCTTGTTCTTTTTTCTTCTTCTTCTTCTTCTTCTTCTTCTTCTTCTTCTTCTTCTTCTTGGTTCCCCATTTGCTCATTCCTTCCTCATTTCTTATTTAACTTCTCGTCATTTGTTTCGCTTCATTAATTTCTCTCTCTCTCTCTCTCTCTCTCTCTCTCTCTCTCTCTCTCTCTCTCTCTCTCTCTCTCTCTCTCTCTCTCTCTCTCTCTCTCTCTCTCTCTCTCTCTCTCTCTCTCTCTCACACACACACACACACACACACACACACACACACACACACACACACACACACACACACACACACACACACACACACCAATCATGCACCAATAATTTATCGTGAATTATTAAAAAGAATAGTCTGAAAAATAGTCCACATACGTATGAGTTCCATGTATTTATTTATTTATTTATTTATTTATTTATTTATTTATTGGGGTATCACTATACATTCATACATTCACTGATGGATCCGAGTGTAACATAGAGGCATATAGTATTAAAGTTGATGGATACTGGTAATTGGTAGGTGTATCGGTAGTAGTAGTAGTAGTAGTAGTAGTAGTAGTAGTAGTAGTAGTAGTAGTAGTTGTTGTAGGAGGAGGAGGAGGAGGAGGAGTTCTAGTAGTAGTAGTAGTAGTAGTAGTAGTAGTAGTAGTAGTAGTAGTAGTAGTAGTGGTAGAAGTAGAAGCTATAAAAGTGGTAGTAATTGTTGTTGTTATTGTTTTAGTAGTAGGAATAGCGATTGTTGATGACAGTGCTGTTGTTGATGTAGCTTTAGTTTCCTTGTTTGTCGTAGTTAATGTCGTTATTGTGGTTGACTATGAACTGAGAAAAAAGGGAAAAAAAAGTGAAAAGACGAAGGAAAAAAAAAACAGAAGGATGAAGAGAATGAAGTGAATAAGTAAAACAAAAGAACACAAACGAAGAAAAAAAATAAATGAACCAACAGCAACAGACCTTTTGGCCCTTGCTAGGTTACGTCTTCATAATGAAAGAAGTAGAGTTAAAAATAGGACTGATTATCGTCATTAGAAGATTACGGGATAGTCTCGATTCCTGGAGAAGAAGGAAGAAGAGGAGGAAGAGGAAGAGGAGGAGGAGAAAGAGGAGGAGGAGGAAGAGAAGGAAAAGCAGGAGCAGGAGAAGGGGTGGCTCAGGTATAGTTTGTCGAGGGTCCAGAGAAATATAAGCAAACATGCACTGACAAAGAAAGGAACAAAGAAAACAAAGACAAACAGGTAAACAACGGCGACGGTTCTGCGACACGATGAGAAAAATTACAATAAACCCTCGCCATCTTTTTTTTTTAGTGTGTGTGTGTGTGTGTGTGTGTGTGTGTGTGTGTGTGTGTGTGTGTGTGTGTGTGTGTCATTCTTTCTTTTTCTCCCTTACTTTCTTTCTTTCTCTCTTTTGAGCATACTTCTCAGAGACATAGAGAAAAATTATAATAATCTACCAAGAGGAGGAAGAATGCAAAAATACTACGAACGAGGGAGAGGAAAAGAAAAAAAAAGAACAGCAGAAAGAAAACAGAGGAAGAGGACAATATAAGTGGAGGATTAGTTTAGGGATGAAAAATGACGGGGTGTTTTTTTCATTTCTATAATTTTTTTTTTTCCTTTTTTTTCCTTGCGTTTGAGAAGAGACAAATAAGCACATTGTTCGGCAAGTTTGTCCGTGTTTTGCTGAACTGAGAACTTTTGTAATGCCAGTTAGCGTAGGGAGGAAGGAAGAAGAGGAAGAGGAGAGGGGGAAGGAACAGGAGGAGGAGGAGGAGGAGGAGGAGGAGGAGGAGGAGGAGGAGAGAAGAAAGGAAAGTTTTGGAATAGACACAAGACCCGCTTAAGTGTCTCTGCCCCCTTTTTCTCTCATTTATCACTCTATTCCTTCATCCTTCATCTCTTCCCTCATTCTTTCGTTCTCTCTCTCTCTTTTCTCTATTATTAGCCAGTGCAGAGCTTTCCTTGTAGTTGCTGATGATTCTGGTGAAGTGATCCAAGAATGAGCCAGCGTTTTTTGCTATCTGCTCTCCGGTGTGATCATTTTGACTCCTTCAGTACTGGGACACATTTTTACCTTGAGATTTGTGTGCGATTAGAAAATTTTATTGACATTAGGAAGGATTTAGGAGGCTCATATGATTATTGGCCGCAATCTTCTTCTGAAGCTGTATAAAATCACCAAATACTAAGCAGAATGAATATGAAAACACGTCATGGTACTGAAGGGTTTAATAACAATCTTTCTCTTCTTCAGGTGTAAAGGAGACTGGGAGGCTGGCGATGGATGAAGGGTGAGTGTTAAAGATAGATGGTTAGTCAAGATTTGTTCAGTATTTTTTCATTTTAACTGCAATTTCTCATTCTTTCGGTTTATCCCATTACTGTCATTATTCAGAAAGGCTTCGCTCTCTAACCGCGACTATTTGCAAGGGCCACAGAAATTATTAGTTAGGTTTATTCCGTTAATAATGTAGATATCTTAACGGTCTGTCACTAGATCAATAAAACCACCAATAAACATCCGTGTAACGTCAACTAGAACACACACAGACACACACACACACACACACACACACACACACACACACACACACACACACACACACACACACACATCATTGAGAGTGCTGTAGAGTTACCATATGTGTTTCATGTGTTATTTATCCGATCTGTCACCAACAACAAGCGACTTGCAACCTAACCATAGCGTGTAGGGGCACAGGAAGAGGAAGAGGGAGAGGGAGAGGGAGAGGGAGAGGGAGTTGGGGAGGAGAGGGAGAGGGTAGGGCGACGAGGGAAAAGGAAGCATAAAGAAAAAAGATGTAGGGTTAGAGAGAGAGAGAGAGAGAGAGAGAGAGAGAGAGAGAGAGAGAGAGAGAAGTGGGGAGGATTAACTACGCTGGTGTAAATATAGGTATGGCTAAAAATCAAGTGTTGCATTAGGAATTAAAAAAAAATATCACACACACACACACACACACACACACACACACACACACACACACACACACACACACACACACACACACACACACACACACACACACACACACACACACACACACACACCACCACCACCACCACCACCACCACCAATATTACTCAAGAAAAATAGATAGTGAAAAATTTAGAAGAATAATGAAAATATACAAATTAATAGCGATATTTGTAATTATAGCAATAAGAAGAATAAGGAGGAAGAAGAGGAAGGAAGAAAGGAAGAGGAGGAAAAAGAAGAAAAAAACTTACAAAAACACCAATACTAACACCACTAATAACACACACACACACACACACACACACACACACACACACACACACACACACACACACACACACACACACACACACACACACACACACACACACACACACACACACACACACACACACACACACACAGACTCACCACCACCAATACGAGTGACCCACACAAACAGGCGGTCACTTCACAATGCATAGAGTACAAGGAGAGGCGCGACGAGGCTCCACCAACACACTTATATCCCATTCGAGGCAGCGGGCCCGGGATGGGAGTCGAATTTAATGAGTGTATAGTGGGGTCAATAATTCCGTGTTGTGAGGCTAATTTTCTCTCGCGGGAGTAACGGAGCGACAAGACACAATGATGAATTACTAATTTGTTGAGGGCGGCGACACGGGGCCTCCGCGGTGCCATTGGCGGCGGAGAGAGAGAGAGAGAGAGAGAGAGAGAGAGAGAGAGAGAGAGAGAGAGAGAGAGAGAGAGGGAGAGAGAGAGGGGTTGAAATATACATGCATCAGTTTAAAGTCCATAAACAAAGCGATAAACTGATAGAAATAAAGACAGCGAGAGAGAGAGAGAGAGAGAGAGAGAGAGAGAGAGAGAGAGAGAGAGAGAGAGAGAGAGAGGTATAATAGACAAAGAGACTGCATTTAGATGTGTGTTGCTTTGTGTTTCTGTTTTTTTCGTAATTTCTTCATCTCTCTCTCTCTCTCTCTCTCTCTCTCTCTCTCTCTCTCTCTCTCTCTCTCTCTCCTGCTGTTCCCACTTCCGGTAATGCTGCATCATTAATATTCCCGTAATTACACCTCAAGTTATTAAAGCAATTAATAACACTTTAGCAATTACAATTCGTCGGAGTATTTATTATGCTTCCGTACAAAGACTGAGGCAATTTTTTCTACCTGAAGGGGAGGCAGGTGATAATTGGCCAGAGGGAACCTTAATTTTCCTTTAATTTTTCACCTGTGGAGGGAAACACAGAGAGAGAAAGTGCAAGAGAGAGAGAGAGAAAGAGAGAGAGAGAGAGAGAGAGAGAGAGAGAGAGAGAGAGAGAGAGAGAGAGAGAGAGAGAGAGAGACAGATGGTATGGGATGTGGACATATATCATACAAAAAATTAGGTTAGAAGGTCACATTAAGAGATTGACACACACACACACACACACACACACACACACACACACACACACACACACACACACACACACACACACACACACACACACACACACACACACACACACACACACACACACACACACACACACACTGATGGAAAGACAGGCGAATAGACAGACAGACAGACATACAAACAGACAGACAGACAGACGTTCAGCAAATTATTGGCTGAAATTTATTTGTTTATATGTAGATAAATGAATAAATGAATAAATAGATAAATGAATGAATAGACAAATAAGTGAATGTTGATGAATGGATGAATGGTGATAGATATTACCGACATTTCATTTATCTGCACTTAATTCTTGCTTATTTATTTACCTTATTGTATTAATTTATTCATTTATTTGTTCATTTATTTATCCATCTGTTGTTATGAGTGTTTCCATTTATGCATTCAGTTGTTAAATCTCTATAACTCTGAACGATTGCATAGAAAATAGCGCTCCGACACACACACACACACACACACACACACACACACACACACACACACACACACACACACACACACACACACACACGGTAGCTCAGTGGTTAGAGCGCTGGCTTCACAAGCCAGATGACCGGGGTTCGATTCCCCGGCCGGGTGGAGATATTTGGGTGTGTCTCCTTTCACGTGTAGCCCCTGTTCACCTAGCAGTGAGTAGGTACGGGATGTAAATCAAGGAGTTGTGACCTTGTTGTCCCGGGTGTGTGTGTGCCTGGTCTCAGGCCTATCCCAAGATCGGAAATAATGAGCTCTGAGCTCGTTCCGTAGGGTAACGTCTGGCTGTCTCGTCAGAGACTGCAGCAGATCAAACAGTGACACACACACACACACACACACACACACACACACACACACACACACACACATTTAAGGAGAAATCAAGCTGCATTTTTTCTTCATTTTGCATATCAATATTAATCAAGATTTTTTTATTGACTTATCGTGTTAGAAATTATTGTTAGTCGCGTGTTTAACTTTCATTTCTTCTTCACAATTTACTAACATTATTGATCTTCCATTTAATTTGGTTTTATTTTTCATTACATTTTTTGTTCTATTTCTACTTTTGATTATTTATTTTCTTTTTTTCTTTGTTTATTTGTTTACACTCTGCCCTGAGTTTCACTTGATTTTAATGTATTTTTCATCTTTTTAACTGACAGAACCTTATATTTAGAATGCTCTCTCTCTCTCTCTCTCTCTCTCTCTCTCTCTCTCTCTCTCTCTCTCTCTCTCTCTCTCTCTCTCTCTCTCTCTCTCTCTCTCTCTCTCTCTCTCTCTCTCTCTCTCTCTCTGTGCCGTGACGTAACCTGCGCCCCACAGTTAAGCACAGTTAACCAGTGACGAAGAGGCGGGAAGGCGGGAGGGAAGAGGTGATGTTGATGGCAGCTGGGATGAACCAGGAGAGAGGAAAGGAGGCCTCGGAGGAAGGGGAGTAGGAAGAGGGAGGAGGGAGACAGGAAGCGCGAGAGGGATAACGGAGGAGGAGGAGGAGGAGGAGGAGGAGGAGGAGGAGGAGGAGGAGGAGGAGGAGGAGGAGGAGGAGGAGGAGGTAAGGCGTGATGTCGATGTGACCCGTGCATTGTGAACAGAACATTTAACACACACGACTTACAGCGTCAATAATTAAGACGTTCCGTGCTTATCTGAGTGAAGACAATGATGCGTGCCTTGCCTGTCCTTCCTCCCTCTCCCCCCGCCATTCCCTTCTGCCCTCCCTGCCTCCCTACCTCACTTCTTGTAACACTTCCTAGTCCTTTCCTTCCTAACTCCTTACTCGGTCTCTCTCCTTTCCTGTCTCCCTCTGTCCTATCATTTCATGCTTTCATTTTTCACTCTTTATATGTTTCTGTCTAATTTCTTGCGTCGTTGTTTAGTCTCCTTGTCTAGTCTCCTGCCTCTCTGTCTGATATCTATTCTCTTCATACATTATCTCCCTCATCCTCCTGTTTCTCTTCTCTGCTTAGTTCTCTTCTTTCTGTACCTCCCGTTTTCTTCTCTCACTGCCATATTCCATGCTTTCTTGTAAATGTTATTACTTGCTGTCTCTCCTTTTTTCTCTGTCTCTGTCTCTTCCTGTCTTACACCAAACTTTCTGTATGTTGCGGCAGTAGATATGAAACGAGGAAGAACGGAAAGGAAAATTAAGAAGGGAAATAGAAATGGGAGATAGATAGAAAAATGGTTGTAATAAAAGAACGACGAATAAAAATAAAGTAGAATAGAATTTTACCAAGAAAGGAGTAAAAAAAATAAAGCAAGATAATGTATGAAGGAAATTTTGTGAGAAGGCAGAGAAATGTAAGAATAATAAGAAGGTAAAGGAAGAAATAAAAAAAATGATAACCATACACAATAAATAAAAGTAAAGCAGAAGAAAGAGATGGTATGCACTAAATGAAAAGAGAGTGAAAGGGGAAGAGAAAAGAGACAGAGAGAAGGGGAAAAAAAAAGAATGATATTAGAGTAGGGAGGATAAGAGCCATTGATTAGAACTGAAGTTTGACAAAAGACGAGTAAAAGTATTGGTTGGAAAGAGAAGAGGAGTTAGGGTAAGACAGGGAGGATAAAGAAGAGAGAAGTAACGAAGAGTAGGAAAGGAAATGAAATGAAGAATGAAAAGTAAAGAAAATAAACTACAATAAAATAAAATTGCTAGAGATAAGAGAAAAATAAGGGGGAAGAGAGAGAGAGAGAGAGAGAGAGAGAGAGAGAGAGAGAGAGAGAGGAAGTAGGAAGACCGCAGTAGAGGGGGAGGGATATAAAATAATTGTTAAGACTGTATAAAATAGAGGAACATAGATGTTTAAACAGAGTGCAAGGAAAAAAGATAAACCAGGGAGGCAAGAAAGGCGAATATCAGAAAAGAACAAGGGAAGAAAAGAATATAGAGAGCAGTAAAAAATATAGGAAGAAAATATAGATGAAGGTGCGAAGGAGAGAAAACAGGATTGAATTCAAAATTTGGAAAAAAAAATGAACAGGAAATAAAAAAAAGCAAAAGGAACAGAGAGAGAGAGAGAGAGAGAGAGAGAGAGAGAGAGAGAGAGAGAGAGAGAGAGAGAGAGAGAGAGAGAGAAACTGTGACCCTCCTCCTCTCTCCTCGAAATTAGGTAATTAATCAATCACCATAGTTAATATAATTACCAATATTAAATCAATCAAAATTGGTCCCGCAAAGTTACCTCAAGTTCCTCAGGTAATTACTTTTTCCTTGTCGAATTTGCGTCAAGTTATCGGGGTTTCTTACTTTTCTTTTTAATATGATTATTGCTATTTTTTTTGTATCTCTTCCTTTCTCTTGTTTTATCTTATTCGTTTCCAGTGGTTAGGTTAATATTTAGTGAGGCTGGAGGGAAGGGTTATTGTGTTGTTGTTGTTGTTGTTGTCTTTGTCTTTGTTGTTTTGTTATTGTGATAGTAGTAGTAGTAGTAGTAGTAGTTGTTGTTGTTGTTGTTGTTGTTGTTGTTGTTGTTAGTGATGTGGTTAATGTTGTTGTTGTTGTTTTTAATGTTGTTGATGAGAGAGAGAGAGAGAGAGAGAGAGAGAGAGAGAGAGAGAGAGAGAGAGAGAGAGAGAGAGAGAGAGAGAGAGACAGAACAACACACACACACACACACACACACACACACACACACACACACACACACACACACACACACACACACACACACACACACACATAAAACGAGACCAACAACTAAACGGACAACCCAGACAGACAGACAGACAGAGAGAGAGAGAGAGAGAGAGAGAGAGAGAGAGAGAGAGAGAGAGAGAGAGAGAGAGAGAGACGGGGACGGAGAATCGGGTCTTCATACACAGACATACACACAATAACACGGACTAACAGTGTCATTAAGTGCCTTGATATATACATCCCCACTCTATCACGGGGCGCCGGGGACACATGGACCGTGAATGAGCGGTATCAGCACCTGGGAGGAGGAGGAGCAAGAGGAGGAGGAGGAGGAGGAGGAGGAGAAGGAGGAGGAGAAAGAGGAAGAGGATGGGGGAGGCAGGGATGAGGAAGGATAAGAGAAGGTGGAAATGGCAGATGAGGATAACTCGCTAGTGCACACACACACACACACACACACACACACACACACACACACACACACACACACACACACACACACACACACACACACACACAGGCAGAGAGAGTGCTATGTAGGTCTCGAATATTTATATAGATAATTAAGGTAAAAAAAAAGAAATAGAAAAAAGAAAGAAGACAAGGAGGAATAGGAGGAGGAGGAAGAGAGGAGGAGGATCTAAAAAAAAAAATGTATAGTTTTAGATATGACATAATGTTAAGCACCACACACACACACACACACACACACACACACACACACACACACACACACACACACACACACACACACACACACACACACACACACACACACACACACACACACACACACACACACACACACACGTACCTTCTCAGCTTCGGAAATTCAACTTATCACCATTGACTCCTCGGAGCAAGAAGTCCTTGATGCATTAGAATATTCAGAGGAAGGGAGATCTGCAGAGATCCAAGTTAGTGAATAGCTTATAATGTCTAGCCAGATGCAGTCTTGATAATATTCCTTGGATCTTTAACGTAGAATTCCTGGCTTGGTAATTTCCTTCACCTTGGCGAAGCGTATTCTGACTTTAGTTTGAATTTATATTTTGTATTCTAATATCTCTTATATTTCATTGTATGTCTTTCGTTATCTTCATAGGTATATTGTGTTATTTAATTAGGACTCCCTAACTAAGCTCTTTCAACAGAGTGTGGTAAAAGGTACGAGTGTTCTTTAAGGATGCTTGCATGATTGTAGTGACAGTTTAACATGGATCTGCATCATCGGTGAAAAGAACACTCTTGGAAACATAAACTATCATCGCAGTGGCCTTTGAAAATAGTACAGATTATACAACACTGCAATTGAGAATATGAGTGTTTAATGCTTGGTTATAGAAAACAGAATGATGTTAAATTTGGTCAACTTACCCAATGTTCCCGTAATAAGTAACAATAATGCCATCCATAGAAGGGCAATTTAGCGCATCTTGACACTCCTATTCGTGGTAAGAAAGTGCAGAGGCGGACAAAGGCAAATTGTTCCTGTATTTGCTCTTACCATGGGGATAGAAGGAAAGAAGAAGCTAATTTTTTTTTTCTTTTTACGTAGGGAAGAGGGCCAGCCATGGGCAAAAAAAGAAAGTTAGAAAAAGGCCCACTTGAGCGCTGGCTCTCCAAAGACTTCAAAAAGTGCCAAAACCGTCAGCCAGAATTAGGGGAGCAAATGCCTCGATACCTCCCTCTTAAAAGAAGACAAGTTGTAGGAATTCGGAAATACAGATGCAGGGAGGGAGTTCCAGAGTTTACCAGTGAAAGGGATGAATGATTGAGCGTACTGGTTAACTCTTGTATTAGGGAGTTGGACAGAATAGGGATGAGAGGAAGAAGAAAGCCTTGTGCAGCGTGGCCGCAGGAGGATGGGAGGCATGCAGTTAGCAAGATCAGTAGAACAGTTACCATGAAAATAGCGATAAAATGTAGAAAGGGATGCAACATTTCGGCGGTGAGAAAGAGACTGAAGACAGTTAGTCAGAGGAGGAGAGTTGATGAGACGAAGAGCTTTCGATTGTTAACTCTTGCATCAGTAAGACAATAGAATTAGGAATGATAAGATATAGTAGGTCGAGACCACAGGAGGAGGCGAGACATGTTGTTAGCAAATTCTGAAAACCAGTATGCATAATTGCTGTAGTATATAGTAAGTAATGCATGACAGTGGCAGAGTGCGAGGCAGAACACAATACGTAAGAGGAGAGGAGTCCATGAGGCGAATAGGTTTTGAATCCGTCCTTTTTGAAATAGCAATGTGTGGTGAGAGAATCATGTTGGGCGCACGTCATGCATGGGATGCAGTGAGTGTCTGGGAGAGGGAGAAGAATTGATGGAAATGGCGCAGAAAATAAGCACATAAGTAAATAAGGGAAATTATTGAAATTAGATGTCCTTCACAATTCAGAACCTGAACACTTAAAACTTGCCACATGTAATCATCATCCCTATAATTCTCCTCTGGAAACTCTGCAATGACTGTGCTTTATCAAGTCCTTGCTAAGTTTGTTCTACTCACTTATAATCTTGTTTACTAACCAAACTTTTCTATTCCTTCAAGCCTCAAATTCATGGATGAGATGTGAAATTTGATATTGAAAATTTTAGTATCTCTGAGGCCAGGAATGTTCAGTGCAGAAAATGAACATTTCTATCAGTGAGCAATTAACAACAGTTGTCTGGAAGCTAATGTCATATTCATAGGCAAAAGGAATTGAGGTTTTGAAGCCTTCCACGCGCTGAAATTCTAGAAAGATCAGAAGTTAGTTGTTTTGGATTCTCTGTGAATTGTTTAATTGTTGCCGAGTTAATCGCGTGGCAAATGACGCTGAGAAATACACGGTTCAGGTTCCAAGTGCCTCCTGTAATGTTTCTGTAGGTTTTTCTATTCCGCTTAGGCTTCTGTTTTTTTTTTTTTAACCTTATTTCTATATTTCCATTCCTCTTCGTTTTACCTTCGTCCTTTGGTCTTTCTGTGCCTCTCAATCCATGAGTAAAACTCGTCTATTTCTGTTTCGTTTGTCTTGCTTCTTCTTTTTGTCTCTTTGTATATCTATTTGTCCATCTCTCTATATATCTATCAACCAATGAACCAGGAACTGCGATAAAAATGTCGCTTGTACCTGACGAACTATAGTTTAATAATGTCAAAACTTCACCTTTCTAACAAAGAGAAACCGATATGTGTGTTTGACAAATGCACATGAAAATGAATGATAAAGTATATGATATTAAATAAAAAAAACAATAATATTTCAAGAGAAATTGCTTTATATAGAGAATGGGAATAAACATGTACAAATTAAAGATAAGCCAAAAAAAAAAAAAATTATATATATATATATATATATATATATATATATATATATATATATATATATATATATATATATATATATATATATATATAGAGAGAGAGAGAGAGAGAGAGAGAGAGAGAGAGAGAGAGAGAGAGAGAGAGAGAGAGAAGAGAAGTAATTAAGAATGATTGGATGGACATTATGAAAGTTAGTGATGAGAGGATGAGGTTAAAATCTGTAGACGTGAATAATTTACGTTTATTTCAGATTTATGAGACGAATGATTGACGTTGGCAGGAAAATATGGGTGAAAATGTTATGTTCTCTGATCCAGTGACACAGGAGAGAGAGAGAGAGAGAGAGAGAGAGAGAGAGAGAGAGAGAGAGAGAGAGAGAGAGAGAGAGAGAGAGAGAGAGAGAGAGAGAGAGAGAGAGAGAGAGATTGTCTTCTCTATCTTTATGCACCCTCTTGCAAGCTTTCAATAGACAGTGTATTTCATTGACGTATTTTTCTGCATACTGATTTCTGTCATGTGTGTGTGTGTGTGTGTGTGTGTGTGTGTGTGTGTGTGTGTGTGTGTGTGTGTGTGTGTGTGTGTGCTGTAGCGAGCTGAGTGCTGCGCCGCAAAACAAATAAAAACACACTACCTCTGTGTTTATTTTGGCTTAGAAGCGCTCACACACACACACACACACACACACACACACACACACACACACACACACACACACACACACACACACATATACACACACACACACACACACACTTATGGACAAACACACACACACACACACACACACACACACACACACACACACACACACCGCGTAGTGTAGTGGTTAGCACGCTCGACTCACAATCGAGAGGGCTGGGTTCAAGTCCCGGAGCGGCGAGGCAAATGGGCAAGCCTCTTAATGTGTTGCCCCTGTTCACCTAGCAGTAAATAGGTACGGGATGTAACTTGAGGGGTTGTGGCCTCGCTTTCCCGGTATGTGTTGTGTGTTAATGTGGTTTCAGTCCTACCCGAAGATCGGTCTATGAGATCTGAGCTCGCTCCGTAATGGGGAAGACTGGCTGGGTGACCAGCAGGCGACCGAGGAGGTGAATTACACACACACACACACACACACACACCACTTCCCAACAAACAACCTCGAACATACACTCACACACACTTATGGACACACACACACACACACACACACACACACACACACACACACACACACACACACACACACACACACACACACACACACATGCACGCAATTTCTTTATCCCGCGTTTTGTCTCCTGTAAAGATCACGTGATTGTCTGCTTATGACGTCACAATATGGCGGTCGAGGGTCACCGAGGTCAAAGTTCTGAACGTGGGCATGTATACACCGAAGACTGTGTGTGTGTGTGTGTGTGTGTGTGTGTGTGTGTGTGTGTGTGTGTGTGTGTGTGTGTGTGTGTGTGTGTTTGCATGCATATGGATGTATTCTGCCTAACTTACTTCGGTCTCTCTGTCTGTTTGTCTGTTTGTCTGTCTCCTTGTCTATTTTTTCCGTTTTATCTATCCCGTTGTCTATCTATTTGTTTATTCGTCTGTGTATTTGGCTGTGTCTGTCTGTTTAGTTTCTTCATTTTCTCTCTCTCTCTCTCTCTCTCTCTCTCTCTCTCTCTCTCTCTCTCTCTCTCTCTGCAGGTTTTTAACTTTGATACGTTTCATTAACCATTCTTCTGTATTATTTCTGTCTCTCTCTGTCCTCCTTCTGTGTCTCCCATCTATCTCTTTCCTCTCTCTCTCTCTCTCTATCTATCCATTTATTTCCCCTTTCGCCAAACCTCACTGGAGGAATGAAAGAAACAAAAACAACAGCAAAAAATATTGTAAATTCTTTTCTTGACGGTAAATAATGGTTATCACTCTGTTTCGTGTGTGTGTGTGTGTGTGTGTGTGTGTGTGTGTGTGTGTGTGTGTGTGTGTGTGTGTGTGTGTGTGTGTGTGTGTGTGTGTGTGTCTCACGGCCTCTCTTAGACAGAAACAATACCTAGTCATTATTGTTGAGACCCATCTTGCCAGACACCACAGCCTCCTCCTCCTCCTCCTCCTCCTCCTCCTCCTCCTCCTCCTCCTCCTCCTCCTCCTTGCAATTATTTTTTTTTCTCTCAGTATGTTGTTCACCTTCTGCTTCTGATTCATTTCTTTATTGCTTCTTTTGTTACTCGTCTCTTCTGTTTTTGCTTTGGATCCTCTTCAGTTCTTCTTATCATATTTTGTTTATTAAAGTTCATTTATTACTATTTTGTCTATTTTTCTTATTTGTTTCTTTGTTAGTTTCTTTTTCAGTTTTGTTTTGTATTTTTCTGGTCTCTAGGTATATGTGTCTTTCTGTCTGTTTGTTTGTGTGTTTGTATGTATGTATGTATATATGTAGAGTATACGTGAATCTCTCTCTCTCTCTCTCTCTCTCTCTCTCTCTCTCTCTCTCTCTCTCTCTCTCTCTCTCTCTCTCTCTCTCTCTCTCTCATCCCTTATCAACATTTACACCAAATAATCTAACCATCGCTCCGTATTCCATTTTCTTATTTTCATAATTTCGCGCTTGTTGACCTTTTGCCATTCCTGTTTCACTTCAGACACCGATGAGTATTTTACGTTGAAATTGTAAGTCTTTTTTTTCTCCTAGATGCGTGAAGGGAGCAGGGAAAAGGCACAGAAATAAAAACAAAAGATGAAATAGAAAAAAAGAGGCCCTTAAAAACACACCTCTCAATGCCCCTCCTACCCTAGCAGAAAAAAAGAAAAAGAAAAAAAGAATAACAGGAAAAGGAATTATTTACCATCTAGTTCCTAACGCCCTGAGGGAGGACATTTATATACTTAACGTTTGGTAAGTGGACAGCGTTATAAAAGATATGATTGGTGTAGTAAAGATAATGATGATAATTTGGTCTGTCATCTAACTTATACTTCCTTATCTCAATGCACTTCTATCTTTTCTTCTTATTCTTCTCTTTTCCTCTTCTCCTTTTTATAATTCTTTAGTCTAATGGTTTATAAATATTTAATGACACTAGTACCTAATTCTCCCTTTTTCTTTTCCCTTCTTTATTTCTCCTCTTCCTTTTTCTAGTTTCCTTTTTTTCACTTTTCTCTATTTATCATCCTTTTCTTCTCCTTTTTTGTCTTTATTTTATTTCCCCATGAGAGTAGAACAGAGAGAGAGAGAGAGAGAGAGAGAGAGAGAGAGAGAGAGAGAGAGAGAGAGAGAGAGAGAGAGAGAAGGGGGAGGTAAAGCTGCTGGAAAAACAAAAGACTCGTGCACACAAAAAATACCCAGATTGAAAAATGAAATAGAAGTAGGAGAGAGAGAGAGAGAGAGAGAGAGAGAGAGAGAGAGAGAGAGAGAGAGAGAGAGAGAGAGAGAGAGAGCGCTAACTCAACCTTATGCCAGAACCCCTAACATACATATATACAATTATCTTTTCTCTCTGTCTGTTTCCTCTCTGCCATTATTGAGTCTCTCTTTCTTCCCCCTCATTCCCCTGTCTTCCTTTTCCATTTTTTGGTGGTTTTTCATATCTTCGATCTCGGGAGGAGGAGGAGGAGGAGGTAAACTGCAGAGAGGAGAGAGAGAGAGAGAGAGAGAGAGAGAGCGAGAGAGAGAGAGAGGTCAC
>NC_059274.1:3442500-3450000 GCF_017591435.1 Portunus trituberculatus
CAGTAACACCGTCGTTCGCCATAAAAGCCACATTATATTACTTATTGCGCTTGTACTTCTCCCCACAAGAAATATGAAAAGTTAGTGCTCTCTCTCTCTCTCTCTCTCTCTCTCTCTCTCTCTCTCTCTCTCTCTCTCTCTCTCTCTCTCTCTCTCGCTCTCGCTCCTCCCTCAATGGAGTTCATAGGTGACTAATGATAGATAGATGTGATAACCATTACTTCAGAATAATTGCGGATCTTTCTTATATATGTACTAGACAGGACAACACTTTTCCATTTTATTTTTTTCCCCAATTTTGTGATGAATTTCTTCCAACCCCACACGCACAGAAAGGAAAAAAAAATCTTTATGAGCTCAAGCAAAAGGATTAGAAAGAGGCATGTAAAAAAATAATAAAACATTCTCATAACAGAAACACCGTCATTACGCGGCAGATTATGGAGGTAGTGATGAAACCTCTCGCACACACATACACACACACATACACATACACACATACACACACACCTTCATGCACATATGTACAGGTGTGTGTGCCAATAATGACCGGTTGGCGGGAGTTACGAGCGGGGCGCCGTGATAAATTTTGCGCACATCTCTCAAGAACTTTGCTATTGTCCTGAATTATGCGAAAATATAAGCAATAATGTGTGTCATTTTGGCGGCCGTAAAGCAGCCAGCCTCTTACTGCACACCTGTCATTACCTGGGTCCCCGGTGCGTGTAATACCTACATGCCGCCTCTTTGACTAAATAAATAAGTGGAATAAAACTCAAGGTCCTGCAGTCCCTCTCTTTCTCCGACCAATGGTAGTCCAATAACCCTCAGAATTCTAGAGCGCTTAAGGGCGGGACAACATTCAAGAGGTGACGGAAGACCTGTGTGTTATGTTGTGGTGGTGTTACGGGGATGATGTGTGGCTCTTGTAGCGCTGTGTTGCCTCTGATGGGCTGCGGAAGGAGGGAACCTGTCTGTTTTGTGTGTGTGTGTGTGTGTGTGTGTGTATGTGTGATGGTGTGTTTTGTTGGTGATGTATGTGCGTGTGTAGTGTGCGGGGGTGTTTTGTAGTATTGTGTCGTGTGAGAGATTGTGTTGCCTTGTGTGTATTGTGTGTAGTGTGTGGTGACTGTGTAATAGTTGTGATATGTATCCGAAAGATTGCTTATTCGTGTTGCTTCAAAGGTGTGTGTGTGTGTGTGTGTGTGTGTGTGTGTGTGTGTGTGTGTGTGTGTGTGTGTGTGTGTGTGTGTGTGTGTGTGTGTGTGTGTGTGTGTGTGTGAAACGAGCTCTCATGAATGTGTTATGTATGGCAGCACTGCTAGTACAAGTATTACAAATGTTGCAAGTCACAAACATAGCCTGAAGCAAGACATTTACCGAAATATCACAGGAATCAGGAGCCATTATTAGCGGACAGAATGAGGAAATTGTGTGTGTGTGTGTGTGTGTGTGTGTGTGTGTGTGTGTGTGTGTGTGTGTGTGTGTGTGTGTGTGTGTGTGTGTGTGTGTGTGTGTGTGTGTGTGTGTGTGTGTGTGTGTGTGTATGTCAGTGTGTGTCCATGTGCGTGCGTTGGTCTGTGCAAAGTTGAAATTAATACCTGAACATATCCCAACAGGTGTTAAACAGGAAAAATGAACACTTACCCACGTACTAAACGAGAAAACAAGAATGCTATTGGTAATGAGAGCAGGTGTGAGGGCAGGTCAGTCCAGGTAAGGCGGCAGTGTTCAAAATATCACCTGACAACGCGAGGACAAATTGCCGGAGCCCTCTCACTCGCTCTCTTTCTCTCTCCCACTCTCCTCTCGGCATAAGTAGGTTGTAGTTTGTGAACATTATAGGCTGTACCTATAAAAAGAACACTGCTGAGAGAGAGAGAGAGAGAGAGAGAGAGAGAGAGAGAGAGAGAGAGAGAAAGCAAGCCGTCACATCACACAAACGAATGAATTAATCACTGTTTCTCTTCCTTATCGAATGGAAAGAGGTGACCTGATGCCTCGTCTTCAGGTGTGTGTGTGTGTGTGTGTGTGTGTGTGTGTGTGTGTGTGTGTGTGTGTGTGTGTGTGTGTGTGTGTGTGTGTTTCCGTCTGTCTGTCTTTATTATCTTTATTTCTTCCTCTTATCTATTTTCGTCCTCCTCTTTCCGTCTCCTTCCGTGCAGTGTGTCCCTTTCTTCTAAAACATGACAGAAGGCAACCACCGTGTGATAAAGAGCCCACCGTCGCCCATCACGCTTGATAATATGATTTTATTCATAATTGTAGCCTATAATGCCGCCCCCGTTGCCGCTGCCACCACCACCACCACCGCCACCACCACCACCACCACTCCTTTCCTTTCCTCCATTGTAATCTTTCTTCACCACATCCTCTGTTCTCTCCTTCCCGTTTCCTTCTTACTCACCTCTAGATTGCACTGTTATGTATGGTTCTGCTGGTGGTGTTGGTGGTGGTGGTGGTGGTGGTGGTTGTGGGGCAGAACAACGGTAACGACTTCCATTGTGCCATCAGGAGCAGTAATTGTACTAGCAGTAGTGGAGTTAGCGGCCTGGTGGTAGTAATAGTCACAGTGGTGATGATAGTAGTAGTTGAAGTAGCAGTAGTAGTTGTGGTAGTGGTAGCAACAGATCACCACTACATATTTTCAAACACTGAGCTAAAAAAAAAAAAATAAAAACATTCTTTATATTCTCCCCGGCGGGGAATCGAACCCCGGTCTCCCGCGTGACAGGCGGGGATACTAACCACTATACTACCGAGGATATGTGATAAGGAATATTATTATAATTTTGAATAGTCATTATTATTATTATTATTATTATTATTATTATTATTATTATTATTTTTATTATTATTATTATTATTATTATTATTATTATTATTATTATTATTATTATTATTATTATTATTATTGTTATTTGTTGTTGTTGTTGTTGTTGTTATTATTATTATTATTATTATTATTATTATTATTATTATTATTATTATTATTATTATTATTATTATTATTATTATTGTTGTTGTTGTTGTTGTTGTTGTTGTTGTTGTTATTATTATTAGTTATTATTATTATTATTATTATTATCAATATTATTATTATTATTATTATTATTATTATTATTATTATTATTATTATTATTATTATTATTATTATTATTATTATTATTATTATTATTATTATTATTATTATTATTATTATTATTATTATTATTGTTATTGTTATTATTATTATTGTCATTTTTATCGTTATTATTATTATTAATATTATTATTATTATTATTATCATTATCATTATTATTATTATTATTATTATTATTGTTGTTGTTGTTGTTGTTATTATTATTATTATTATTATTATTATTATTATTATTATTATTATTATTATTATTATTATTATTGTTGTTGTTGTTGTTGTTATTATTATTATTATTATTATTATTATTATTATTATTATTATTATTATTATTATTATTATCATTATTATTATAATTATTATTATTATTATTATTATTATTATTACTATTATTATTATTATTATTGTTCTTGTTATTATTACTATTATCACTTGCAGTTGTTCTAGTAGCAGCAGCAGGAGTAGTAGCAGTATGAGCAGTAGCAATGATGGTGGCGGCGGTGGCGGCGGGACAAAGGGTGTCTCGTATGCACCATTGGCAATGTATCACAGGACGTTTTTGTCAGCGGGACTCGTCGTGTTTTTTGGGAACTCCTCGATTTTTCATCACAGAGGCCCATGCTGCCCTGCCTCTTTTTCATGACTCGCTGCCATTGTGAAAAATCAGGTGTAATGGAGAGCATGATGGCGATTTTAGACCACTTCACCTGCTACACAATGGGACAGGTGTGGTGGAGGGCGGGGGTCGGGGTGGTGGGTGTGGGATGGGTGGATAGGGTGGTGCTGGAGGTGTGGTGGTGTGGTGCGGTGGAGTTTTTTCCTCTAAATTCACGTGTTGAGTTTTGTAGTAAGTAGTAGTAGTAGTAGTAGTAGTAGTAGTAGTAGTAGTAGTAGTAGTAGTAGTAGTGATAGTATTTGATGTTGTTGTTGGTGTTGTTGTTGTTACTAGTGGAGGAGGAAGAGAAAGAGGAGAGGGTAATTAGTTATGTTGTTTTTGTCATTCTTATCAGTTTAACCAGCCATCATTATCACCACCACCCTCGCCAACATTCTCCTCCACACTACCATCATTATTATCAAGCAATACTCTTTCATATTTCCCACGAGCTGCATTTATATTTATCCTAACCTTACTCTAACTTAACCTAACTTAACCTAACCTAACCACTCTCTCTATTTCTCCATCCGTTTTACATTTTCTTCTGTCCCATTCCTAATTTTCCTATTCTTACACTATATTCTCTCCATTCCTATAACTCCTCATCATCTTTTTCATTTTTTTTTCAAATTATATACGTCTCTCTATTTTGCTTCGTGTTCTGTAGTTCTGTATATTTTCTTGTTCACCTCACTTTTTGTTCTTTAATTCCACACAGCCTCTTACTCCTCGTATTCTTCATCATACATCATATCACCAACTATCCACCCTACACATCCTTCTTTATCTACTCTCCTGTAAATCCTCTTTCTTATTTCAAATTTTCATCTTAAATCGCTCTTCCATCCTCCTCTTATTCTTCTACTCAATAAACCCTACGTATCGCACACATCCTTCTATTCTACATCTGTATCTCAACTTCCTCTATCCTCCTTTATCTGCCTTCACTTTATCCTAACCATCCCAACATCCAAAAACAGTCGTAAGGCAGAAGCATAAGCATAAGTCTTTCTGGGGGCTATTTTCTCTACCCCCTGCGTTCACTGCGGCGCTTTGCATAACACCTTGCATTATAATAACAGTGAGCGGGTGAGCGGGGCGTTACGGAATCACGGTAACGCTCCACCCTTTCCTGTTATCACTCGTTATGACAGATTGTTAGCGTGTTAATAATGGGGTTTAATGAAACAAACTCCGTCTCCCCTCCTGCGTATAGGCTAGAGAGAGAGAGAGAGAGAGAGAGAGAGAGAGAGAGAGAGAGGGAGGAGGGTTGTGTTGGAGGTAGGGTTGTGTTGGTGGGTAGTGCTGAATGGCAGAGAATGTTGTATAATGTGTGTGTGTGTGTGTGTGTGTGTGTGTGTGTGTGTGTGTGTGTGTGTGTGTGTGTGTGTAACGTGTTTTTGTGTGGTAAGTTTTGTTGTTCCATCTGTCTGTTTATCAGCTTCTCTCTCTCTCTCTCTCTCTCTCTCTCTCTCTCTCTCTCTCTCTCTCTCTCTCTCTCTCTCTCTCTCTCTCCTCTCCTCTCCCTCTCACTCTCTCATCTCCTCTCCTCTCCCTCTCTTTCTCTCTGAAGCCAGCAGGTAAAATACCCAGCTAATTAGGTATCAGTTTAACGCGACTCAGGTAATACAATATAATTATCACACCTGCTTGGCGCAAAGGACGTGAGGTGGTGATCGTTTTCTTCGCTATACAGAGAGGAGCGGCCTGGCTTCTCAAGGGGGGACTCTGCTAATGACCATGCCAGCGCCGCCACCACCTGCAGGCTCCTGGGCGCTCGGGAGTAAGCCGGGAGGATATTTAGCTCCTGGAAATGATCGGTTTAGCTTGAAGGCTCGTAATTTTGAACAAGGAAAACAGGCGGTGGTGAGTAACTGTATGATATGTATAATGGAGGTGCACGAGATAGAGAGAGAGAGAGAGAGAGAGAGAGAGAGAGAGAGAGAGAGAGAGAGAGAGAGAGAGAGAGAGAGAGCATCTATTTTACTACACGTGACCTCTCCTCGGTTAAATGCATGAAGGGAAATAGAGAAATACACAGGAAATATACCAGAAATACCAAAATAATTATCAGTACAAGTCAAACTGCTTACTTACCTGGCGGGAAAGAACAGCGCTGCGATGTGTACAGGTAGAAAAGTAAATAAGTAGGTGCATAATCCTCCATACAGGTGAAATTACTGAAATGGCCGGGAAGAGAGAAAAAAGATAATGTTGCAATGCGCGTGGTTATGATTTTGGTGTGCGTGGTAGGAGGTTGACAGTGTATAATATGTGAAATGAATGAGGCAGCGTAAGGGTCATAGTAAGTGGAGTGTAATGGTGAGAGTAATGGACTGTAATAGTGAGGGTGATGGCTTAATGGTGGTGGTGGTGCGGTGATGCTCACACTCACGCCACCAAGAGTAATGTTGATGTTGATGAAGTTATTTGATTTGTAAATTAGCTATTGTGCAATGGAATGCTATTTATTTATTCATTCATATTTTTTATGTGCATCAATGTATTTATTCACGGTGTTCATTGATTTCTTTTTGTTTTTGATAGATAAATTTTCATGCTTAAATTTGATATCATTAAAGTCAACTTTTCTCTTTCTCTCAGAAAAGTTGCAATTGTGAAGTGGGATACTGTTTATTTATTTATCTATTTATTTATTCATATTCTTATTTATTCATACATTTATATATTTATGTATTTAATTATTTTATAAGTCTTTCTCTAGACTATCATATTATTTAAGACATTCTGAATTTTTTGTTGACACTCACACGCTCTCGCAAAGAAAAAAAAATATTATTAATAATATTTTCTCTCCGTTGACAGCTGTATAATAATTCACATTAATAATTCATATTTTTTACTTACTCGAAATATATTATTAAGACGAATTAAAGTTCAGAGGCAGAGGCAGGTAACACAAAGGAGGAACAAACAACAACATCAGCAACAACAACAACAACGTATCTATTCCTTCTTTCGGGGTTGTATGCGATAAGCTGTACTATCTAATTTATAGTAAGAGATAAGATGGTTAGGGCGAAGGCTCCCTCATGAGCAGAGTAGTGAGGTTAATGCACGCAGGTACCTTGAAACACTGCTCGAGGACTGAAGCAACCTTACCTGCCTCACCTGTCTAATATTAACCCGGGTAAATTAAAGCGTTGTGCCACTCACCAGATTTTCTCGTTTAGTTTGGCTGTATTTTGTTATATGTCTCTGTCTGTACTCTCTCTCTCTCTCTCTCTCTCTCTCTCTCTCTCTCTCTCTCTCTCTCTCTCTCTCTCTCTCTCTGGTATAGGAATGGATGAAGTAATGACAGTGAAAGAGGCAATAATGGTCAGAATAGAAGAGTGACTCAGGGATTTTGTGTTGCTTATTGTGTTTGTTGCTGGTGTTGTTGTTGTTGATGATGATGATGATGATGATGTATGGCAGCTAAGGTTCTTCTTCTTCTTCTTCTTCTTCTTCTTTTCTTACTCATTTTCTTCTTCATTCTCTTTCTTCCTTTTTTCCTTCACTTTTCATCATCGTATCCTACAATTGCTCATTTATCTTCTTCCACATGACCTTTCCTGTAGTTCATCTTTTAACATTCTCTCTCTCTCTCTCTCTCTCTCTCTCTCTCTCTCTCTCTCTCTCTCTCTTCCTGTCCGTTCTTCCTTCCTTCCTTCCTTCCATGCTTACCTTCTGACTCTCCTCTCCT
>NC_059274.1:3452500-3460000 GCF_017591435.1 Portunus trituberculatus
TACTACTACTACTACTACTACTACTACTACTACTACTACTACTACTGATGATGATGATGATGCTACTGCTACTGCTACTACTACTACCAATACTACAATTATCATGTCTACCCCATCCATTTATATTCAGATCTTCGATAACAACAGCACCAACAACCACAATAACAACGACAGCAGCAATAAAAACAACGATAATAGAAACAATGACAATAACATTAACGATAAAAGTAACAACAATCATAATAGTAATAATCATGCGATAAATTTATCTACAACGTAAAAGTCAAAACAATTTTAAAGAATAACTTTTTATGTCCTTTCTTGTATGCAAAATGTCTCTCTAATAAGAGAGTATATGACACATTAATAATACCCTGGCGTAACGTACATCTGCGTGTGTGTGTGTGTGTGTGTGTGTGTGTGTGTGTGTGTGTGTGTGTGTGTGTGTGTGTGTGTGTGTGGGTAAGTAAGTAGTACACACAAGTGGTAACACAGACACCAACTTCTATCAGACTTCACACAATGACTCGGAAGTTTTTAAAGACGATGAGAGGAGGAGACCAGCAAGAAACCAGATGGAGTAAGGGGAGATGGAGGAGGAGGAGAGGAATCAAAAGGTGGAGGAGGAGGAGGAGGAGGAGGAGGAGGAGGTGTACGGTGATAAAAAACGAAATTGACGTCAAAATGGAACCAGAATAGTAGGAATGATACAAAAGAATATAAAGTAAATCAAATAACAACAGACTTTTTCGTCCCTACTAGATTGTTTGGTGATTATATTTGGAAAGATCTCGTCATCGTCATTGTTTAGTGAGAGGGAATAGGTTTAGTTGCTTAAGGTGTTCCCTGCATGATTTATTACGTAATTTCAAGTTCATTTTAGTTAGTGGATGTTGTGGGATATTTTTTTCTGCTCCTTTCCAGTATGATTTTTTTTTTTTTATAGTCAGGCGATCAAACTTGTTCGTTGTTTTCAAGGTGGAGACGAACGAGGTAGTTATACAGAGTTAATTTATTTTTTCCCCTCGATTTGAAAGTGGAGAATCTTCCTACAAAACCGAATCCTCTGTTTGCAATTACCTTGGTGCCTTGATTGTTTGGTGCGAGGTTTGCTGAGACAATAACGCAGAGATATTTTACCTCTGTCCACACTCCGAGGACGGCCATCATTCACTTCGTAGTCTGTAAAGGTGGTTTTGTTCCCGATATGCAAAACATGACAGTTGTATAAATTGAAGTTCATTAACGATTTTTCGGACCATTCTATAAGATGATTTAAATCGCTTTGCATTAGGCGTCATTAAGTTGCTGAGTCCGTCTCGTTTGGAATTTTTGTATTGTCGGCGAATTATTTTGCAAGTGATGCTTTCATTTGTATACTGTGAGAAGAGACGGCCCCGAAACAAAAGATGTAGGAGGAGGAGGAAGAGGAAGAGAAAAGGAGGAGGCCTAGGATGACTGAAATGAAGATAATGAGGAATAGTATCAAGAGAATTAATAGTTGTAGGAAAAGGCAAAGGTGAAGAAAAATAGCATGAAGTAGAACTAGAGCATTGGGAAGCAAGATACGTAGAGGAGCATGATAACAAGTAGGAAGGAATAGGAACAACTAAAGATGAAAAAAAAAAATAAAGCATTACATTCTCCACTCGCCAGGGACTAGACGAAGTAATGCCAGTGCGGCGCGGGCAAGAGAGCGCTAACCTCCCTCGACTGCACCTTCTTCAGACACGCTCCTCCCTTGCCTCTCACCACCTCTCCTTGTCCCTGCACATCCCCCGCTGTGCCCCTCTCGCCCGCACCGCCGCCACATAATATAGAACACGAGAAGGCCACATATATCATGCCAACTGCCTAACCCGGTGCCTAATTACGTATGTAACTAGTATCTTTTGAGTTTTAATTCCCGTTCCAATTACACATCAACTGTGAGGTTCGAATGACAAATGGCCGCCGATCCTAAGACCCCGGTATTTCCCTTTCGACAAATGCCAAAGATTATAGCCGAGCATTAGTATATAAGCGGTTCGTGGGGGACTCTACTGTTCCTCCTCCTCCTCCTCCTCCTCCTCCTCCTCCTCCTCCTCCTCCTCCTCCTCCTCCTCCTCCTCCTCCTCTTCCCTCTCCTCATCCCCCTCCCTCACTCCTCATGTTCCTCCTGTTTTGATCACCTGTGTTCGGCCGCGGAAAGGTAAAGGAGGAGGATTCGGTTTGGACTAATTCGTTTTTTATGTTTTCTCTTATGTCTTTTTTCTTATCTCTTTCCTTTATCTTTATCTCTCTCTCTCTCTCTCTCTCTCTCTCTCTCTCTCTCTCTCTCTCTCTCTCTCTCTCTCTCTCCATTTATCTTTTCTTATCTTTCTTACATGTTTCTTTTCTCTTTGCATCTTCTCCTTTTTTCATATTTTCCTTTTATCTTCTATTTCTTCTTCAATTTCTCTTTTTGTTGGTGTTTTCTTTTAGTTCATGATTTTATCTTCTTTTCTCCTTTCCTTCATTTTTCCTTTCTTTATTTTCTACTGGTTTTCACTATTTTTCCATTTTCATTCCTTATTTCTTTATCCGTTCCTATCATCACCCTCTTTTCTTATTCCTACTTCACTCGTAACTTTTCCTTCCTTTCCTTCCTTTCCTTCCTTAATTGTTTGCTTTTTTTAACTTGTTTTCCATTCTTCTTTTATTTCCTCTCTGCCTTAACTTTCTTCATTTTTTTTCTCTTTATTCATTTATTTCATTTTCTTAACTCGTTCTTTTCTTCTTCTTTCTTCTTTTCGTTTTTTCTTTACTTTGTTTTACCTTTTCCCTCATCTTGTCCCTCCATTCCTAATTCTATTTCCTCATTATCTTCTTCCTTCCTCTTTCACACCCCTTTCTTCTTTTCTTCTTTTTTTCTTGCCCTCTTCCTTCCCTCCCTCCTTCCCTCCCTCCTTCCTTCCATCCTTCTTTCCTTCTCTTCTTCCTCCCTTCCTTCCTTTCTTTCTTCCTTGCTTTATTACTTCGTAAATCCTTAAATTGTATCATTTCTTTATGTGTTATTCCTATTTCCTCCATTTCCTTCATTCTTTCCTTCCTTCCTTCTTCTTTCCATCCTTTCTTTTTTTCCTTTCTTCCTTCCTTCTATTTTTCAAGTTCCTATCAGCATTAACTCCTTCCTTCTTTTCTATATTTCATTCTTCCTGAATTTGCTTTTACAATTTCTTCCCTCCTTTCTCCCGTTCTCAATTTCGTATCACCATTACCTTCTTCCTTCCTTCCTTCCTTCCTTCCTTTCTTCCTTCCTATACGCTAAATATATCACCACATCGCTGTGTTACCTGCCACCTCCCCTTCACCTGACCAGCGTGTGAGGGGCGGCGAGTAATTGGCCAGTTTGATACCAAGTTAATTAGCGTTGAGACTTTATAATGCTCCCAGGTAAATTTAAGGATCACGGGAAATATACGTAGGTGGTGCATGATAATTGTATTTCCTTCCAGTATTTTGAGGTTTGGCCACGAAGTAATGGGGGGATGTTTTAAATACCGAAGGGGTTGTTAGTCATGGGTAATTGTAATGGTTTGCGGGAGTGATGGGCGTTGACTGGTGTGTTTTATGGCGTTTTGTGGTGTTTTATCTTATGTAATGGTGGCCGTGGAGGCGTGAGTGAGGATGGGTTAACAGGAAGGCCGGGTTTTGTACGTCTGTGCGTGTATGAGTTTGTGTTTAGATGTGTGTGTGTGTGTATGTGTGTGTTTGTCTGTCTATCTGTCTTCCTGTCTATCTCCCTGTCTGACTTTCTGTATGTCTATCTTTGTATATCTGTGTTTCTGTGTGTCTGTCTGTTTGTCAGTATGTGACGCTGAGAATATCTAGACGGAGAATAAACGATATGGTTTTAATTAACATATTGTAGCGGCGCCAGATGACCCTCGCTGTTACGGCGCCTAAGCATGCAATTATATATTTCTTCGATTAAATGCTCTTGAAAAAAATATTCACTTGTAGAGAAGCGTTAATAATTATTTCAATCGAAGTGTTTATTGATAGATATGGTATTTCCCTTTACAGAGAGAGAGAGAGAGAGAGAGAGAGAGAGAGAGAGAGAGAGAGAGAGAGAGAGAGAGAGAGAGAGAGAGAATCACAGACGTTTCCTTTCCTCTAATGCGCAAAACCTTTCTCAAAAACTAACCACATACAGGAAAGAAAAAAAAGGAATGATAAAAGAAAATTATGTGTGTATAACTACTGCAGTCTAGTCTCTCTCTCTCTCTCTCTCTCTCTCTCTCTCTCTCTCTCTCTCTCTCTCTCTCTCTCTCTCTCTCTCTCTCTCTCTCTCGTTTTTTCTTAGTCCATACAGTCTCTCATTATGTGTGTTGTTTCGCTTCCTTTTGCCCAAATTGCCTCTTTAATGCCGCATAATGTTTCTTTCAAAAGACAAAAAGAGAAAAAAGCTTGAGGGATTGCATATAGTTTCCTCTTCTTAAGTTTTTTATTCCACCTTTTTTTTTGGTTCAGGAGAAGGTTTAACTTGCTATTATGATTGAGGTGTTCAGATTTTTTCTCTGTTTGTCCGCCTGTCTATGTGTCTGTCTGTGTGTCTGTGTGTGTGTGTGTGTCTGTGTGTCTGTGTGTCTGTGTTTGTGTGTGTGTCTGTGTTTGTGTGTGTGTGTGTGTGTGTGTGTGTGTGTGTGTGTGTGTGTGTGTGTGTGTGTGTGTGTGTGTGTGTCTGTCTGTCTGTCTGTCTGTGTGTGTGTGTGTTTGTCTGTCTGTGTGTCTGTGTCTGTCTGTCTGTCTGTCTGTCTGTCTCTCTCTCTCTCTCTCTCTCTCTCTCTCTCTCTCTCTCTCTCTCTCTCTCTCTCTCTCTCCTTCCTGCTTGAGGCATGATTTAATGGTCCACTCAAGAGAATAAAAACAATAACAGCATATAAATTACGATCTTATATATCACTAAACTCATTTATATCCTTCGCTTTTTTTCCTTCAATAAACTGCTACCTAATAGTTTTGGGCTAACCATTAAAATCGCTATCGTGAGACCTTGAACTTTTAATGACCTACGGATGGTTTGGTACGGATCTATTTGCATATAAAACGTAGTAAGACTGTAGGAAGGTGGGCTGTGTGGTGCAAAATTGTGTCTTTCTGTGATTTTTATGGTTGGTTATGCTGCATTTAAGTTAGCTACGCAGAGAATTGTTTCCTGTTACTGTTAGAAATGTAGACGTAAGAATATAAGGGAATAAAGGAACCCACAATATGTCATTAGTTCTACATTTGGCATAACCTATACGAAACATATCAACTTGTTTCAATCTCTTTGTCGAAAATGTAATGCAAAATTAAGGTTACATAAACTAATATAATCTCTTCTGTAGTTTAAGTAATTTATGTATTAAGAATAATATTTCTTTTATAAATTTATGAGATTGCTGTGAAAGACGAACAAACCAATGCAGTGATTCTCCATAAATTTTAAGATCGTTATGTTAGACTTGTTGTGCGATACATTATGAAGTTTGATGTTTTCTTTCTTTTCCAAGGCGATACATTATGAAGTTTGATGTTTTCTTTCTTTTCCAAGGATGTTAGACTAGACAAGGAAAGTCTGTTGTAAGAATATAAATATATAAGGTTTGATTTCTTCTTCCAAGATACGCTAGCCAGACAAACGACGATGTGTAGTGTGAATATAAATAAATAAACAAATAGATGAATAAATAAATGAATAAATAAATAAATTCAGATAGCGGGACTGGATGGTTTGCATGAGGAGTCTTCGTACTGTGCTTATCCAGTCTAATCTGTCTCGTATTAATCTTTTGAATTGATTGAACCTTAGCCATTTAAACCAGTGAATATCTCCAAACATCTGGATATTGCATTATGAAGAAAGAAGCAAACTACAAGGAAGATAATGGGAAACGGATAAACGTGTATAAACAAGAAGACGAAGAAGTGAGAGATAAGATAGGAGAATAAAGAGACGCTGAGGAAAGGACGCCTGCCAACGAATGAATTTACGTGGTCACTAAGTGGTTAATTTGAATAAAGGTTGTTTTTAATGTTTATTTATTTTTGGTGAGTGATGTGAAGGACGATTCGAAAATGCCAGCCTGTTCTAATTTATTGATTAGTGTTTACCTTTCGCCGAATTATTTTGTAGGTGGAAAGAAATTACGTGTCGGTCCGAACTTTATTGGAGATGAAACATTGACCAAGAAAAAAAATATATGTACTAACATCAACAACCTTAACTTCAACAATGATACTACTACTACTACTACTACTACTACTACTACTACTACTACTACTACTACTACTACTACTACTACTACTACTACTACTACTACTACTACTACTACTACTTCCTCTTCTTCCTCCTCCTCCTCCTCCTCCTCCTCCTCCTCCTCCTCCTCCTCCTCCTCCTCCTCCTCCTCCTCCTCCTCCTCCTCCTCCTCCTCCTCCTCCTCCTCCTCCTCCTCTTCTTCTTCTTCTTCTTCTTCTTCTTCTTCTTCTTCTTCTTCTTCTTCTTCTTCTTCTTCTTCTTCTTCTTCTTCTTCTTCTTCTTCTTCTTCTTCTTCTTCTTCTTCTTCTTCTTCTTCTTCTTCTTCTTCTTCTTCTTCTTCTTCTTCTTCTTCTTCTTCTTCTTCTTCTTCTTCTTCTTCTTCTTCTTCTTCTTCTTCTTCTTCTTCTTCTTCTTCTTCTTCTTCTTCTTCTTCTTCTTCTTCTTCTTCTTCTTCTTCTTCTTCTTCTTCTTCTTCTCCTCCTCTTCTCCTCTTCTTCTTCTTCTTCTTCTTCTTCTTCTTCTTCTTCTTCTTCTTCTTCTCCTCCTCCTCCTCCTCCTCCTCCTCCTCCTCCTCCTCCTCCTCCTCCTCCTCCTCCTCCTCCTCTTCCTCCTCCTCCTCCTCCTCCTCCTCCTCCTCTACTACTACTACTGCCACTAGTAATAATGACTGATAAAATGAACCTGCATAAAAAAAAATGCTACATAATTATACAGCATTTATCATTGCAGTTCAGTGTTGTCCAGGTGAGCTGTTAGCTAGACTACAATACTGCCTAAGCTATTCTGTCATTTATAACATCGCTTACTCTATGTAGGCTTAGCTGTTCATGGCCTATAGAAGTTTTGAGTACGATTGGTAAATTTTCTGTAACTTTTTAAAATAACTAGTATTGTCTTGTTCTTGATCAAATTTCCTCCTTCGCTTTAATATTAACTAAATGATAATTGGGATCTACGTAGTTAAGCTACCAGGATCATTAAATTCCAAGTTAGCCTTTTAAGTCTAATGAGTCTGCCAGTCGACGAACAATTTCTATATCCTTCACTTATCAATTAGGTTATCTGATCTATCTATCGACACGTCTGATGGCGCACCTCTTTATCATTACCCGTCGTCTGGTTAGTGGGAGAGGTAACTAATACGTCAAGGTCTTCATTAGCACCACTACGACCAACCTGGGCTATCTTGTTACTCATTTACCTTTACCTGCAACAAAACCTCTATTTATGTATGT
>NC_059274.1:3467500-3470000 GCF_017591435.1 Portunus trituberculatus
CGTGGTAATATAATAAATCGTGCGTATCCGTATCCGAAGTTGTAAATGTTTGAGACGCGGCCGTGGGAGTTTTATTATTACTATTTCTCGGTTCAGGGATATTTGTATTTGTGAATAATCTTTGAAGGTGAATGTGTTTGGCATGAGTTGGGTAAGAAAGCAATGTATTTCTCTCTCTCTCTCTCTCTCTCTCTCTCTCTCTCTCTCTCTCTCTCTCTCTCTCTCTCTCTCTCTCTTCTCAAACCAATGAAAGAATGAAAGATTTCGGAAAATAAAAACAGTCGGTATCTTTATATACATTATTGTGGTGAGAGAGAGAGAGAGAGAGAGAGAGAGAGAGAGAGAGAGAGAGAGAGAGAGAGAGAGAGAGAGAGAGAGGAAAGATAGCGGGAGAGAAGGGGAAAAAATATCGAGCGAATGCATAATGTAGGAGTTTATTTTCGATTTATGTTGTCCTTTTTTTCGTGCACCATTATGGCAACAGTGTGCAGGGGCGGCGGCAGGGGAGAGGCGGCACCACTGCATGAATCATAACATGGCACCGAGCGGCGTTGAATCATTGATACCAACAACCACCCGAGAACCGCCCCATTTGTAATATTCAAGAGCTTCTATATAACTCTGGCTGACACCACCTGCCCGCCGCCTGACACCGCTAGGAACACTCTGCTCCGCCGCGCTGCTCTGACAATGCAAGGCTTCAGGTTGACAGTTTGAAATATATTGGCTGACAGTACTAAGGAAAAAAAGAGAAAGGAAACACTGCCTGACGATGTGTATGTTGTTGAAGGCATTGTTTGACTTCAGACTTACCTGCAAATGTATGGTTTAGCAGTAGAGAGAAAGAGAGAGAGAGAGAGAGAGAGAGAGAGAGAGAGAGAGAGAGAGAGAGAGAGAGAGAGAGAGAGAGAGAGAGAGAGAGAGAGAGAGAGAGAGAGAGAGAGAGATAGAGAAATGTGTAAATAAGTAAATTTATCAAAAGGAAAAAAATAGTACTAGCTGACCCTCCATGTTTAGTAGATGATAATGTTAGACTTAAAACCTGCCAGCTAATGTGTGATTCAATGGCTGGCGGCTTTGTTAGACCTGAGACTGCCTAACACCGAGGGGTATAGCACTCTGATGTGTTTCGGCTGACACTATTGAGGGATGCAAGACTGGCTGACACTGAGATTTACACAATGACAGGAACAAGAGATTTAAAATTGGGTAGCATTGTGAGATTTTATATACTGGCCTACAGAAACAATGATTTAAGATTTTTCATGTAAGAGGGGAAGCTGGCCAAGGGCAACAAAAAATAATAAAAAAAGGCCCACTTGGTTGCCAGTTCCCTTGCAGGTCTGATAGAGTTAGCCAAAAGAAAGGGATAAATGTCTTGAAACCTTTTAATGAAGTCAAATCATAGGAAGGTGGAAATACAGAAGTCTCCAGTGAGTTCAGAATTTACCAGAGAAAGGTATGAATGACTGAGAGTGTTGGTTAGCTTTTGCATTAGAAAGCTGGACAGAGATTGGTTAGTATTGCAAGAATTTTGAAATGCTACCTTAAACTGCAAGAAGTGAGGAACATAACATGAAATAAGGGAAGTTACAAGAAGTACCCTAAAAACGTATCCCCTTTAACCCAGAAATTCCCGTGAAAAGCCCACATGGTATAAATAAGAAAAAAGAAAAGATAGGCCTATATCTGGCAATCCCTTTAACCCCTTCAGAACCAGGACACGTCTTCATATTCATTCTGTTTACTATTTGATGACTTTAAAAACCTTCAGAAACTAAATATGGGGATTAGAATAGTGAAGACTGTGGCCATTAGTATTTTGACCTCCATAAACCTTCCTAATGTAAATAAAATCATCTAATCACACTTCAAAACTCATGTTAAAAATGTGTCCCAGTACTAAAGGCGTTAATACGTAACAATCCTTATTATACGCTTAAACTGATACTGTGAGACCGAACTAGACTAATTGATACAATGCCTCTTGCTGACCCTGCACGAAAAACTGACGAAATCTAGACTGAAAACTGAACAAAAGTTGAAAAGACGAGACCAGAGAGAGAGAGAGAGAGAGAGAGAGAGAGAGAGAGAGAGAGAGAGAAAAGCAGAGGCGGTTGTCAGAATTGAAAGTAAAGAATAAAAGTTTGTATGCATGTAAAAAATGACAGAAAAGTTGTGCATTTTTCAGCGAATAGAAACAAATCCGTCTTTTTATATTGCGAGAGGAAAAGGAGGAGGAGGAAGAGGGGAAAGAGGAGGAGGAGGAGGAGGAGGAGGAGGAGGAGGAGGATGGTGGAGGAAAATAACAGGATGAAGAAAAGGAAAAGGAGCAACGACAGGAGGATGTATTACAATGCTTCCCTCCTCCTCCTCCTTCTCCTCCTTCTCCTCCTCCTCCTCCTCCTCCTCCTCCTCCTCCTCCTCCTCCCCCTCCTCGGGCACGTTCGCTTGATGCCCGGGTATTGGGTTCCCGTGCCCATCTCAACCTTGACAGCGC
>NC_059274.1:3475000-3480000 GCF_017591435.1 Portunus trituberculatus
AGTGTTTACATAGGATGAAAAATATGATAAAGTGTGATAGCTAGACCCGAACGGACTTTGGACTGACTTTTCATGTGCCACTTTATAACTAATTCTGACCAGCTTGTAGAAAAAAGTAAACGTAGATGATGAAAAAAAAAAAAGCTTGTTGAGATGGTGTTTACAAAGGATAAGAAAAAAATAATGTGTGATAGCTAAACCAGAACAGACTTTGAACTCTTCGTGTGCCACTTTATAGCTAATTCTGACCAGCCTGCAGGGGTAAAGAAAGGGTGAAGGAAAAAAAGTGGTTTAAGATTAAGGTTTGTGAGTAATGGAATAATAGAGATGAAATAGTTTACCGTAGAGGGCGGGGAAAAATCTCTAATGAAACACTGATTGCTAATGAAACACTGATTGAGTTACAGCAACTTGTGGCCAGATCGATTCCGGGAAGAAGAGAAAGAGTCAGGCAAAAAAAAAAAAAAAAAAAAAAAGAAAAGAGAGAGAGAAAAAATGAAAGAGAGAAACAATATACAGAAAACAGACTCGAAGCAATTATCAAAGTGAAGTAAAACAATAACAAAGATAATAACAATAATCATACATCACTCATTCCATCGCAACATCATCATCATTATCATCATTACCACCACCACCACCATCACCACTACCACCACCACTACTACCACCACCACCACCAACATTACTACCCCCACTATCATTTCATCGTTGCAATCGAAATTACTTATTAATGAATCGATGAACAAGAGAAATTAGAGGAAGGAATCAAGAAAAATGTCAATTATATTGCAATTAATACTAGATGTGGCTTATACTTTGCGGTAGAAGGGGCAGTAGCAGTAGTAGTAGGAGCAGCAGCAGCAGCAGTAGTAGTAGTAGTAGTAGTAGTAGTAGTAGTAGTAGTAGTAGTAGTAGTAGTAGTAGTATTTCAGAATGTTTTATTTTATCACATCACTCTTCAATTGCTACTCTAACTCTTATGGTATTTTGTCGTACTTTTTATTGCCCTTTTATCACTACCTTATTATTGTATATCAAAAACTAGTAGTAGTAGCAGTAGGAACAGTCCCGAGAAGTAAAGAACATACAGCAGCACACATGTTGATCCCTTTAAGACACCTCATAACGACCCCAAACAAAACCAAACTCGGAATAAAAAGCATGGGACAGCAGCGGTGACGGGACCAGGGATGGGATGGCCGCGTAGAGGAAAGAAAGAAAAGAGATAGGTGTTGGTGGCTGGCTAGCTGGGAGTGAGTGAGCCTCGTATCAGATAATGCTGTAATATCACGTGTCCAAAAGCCCATCCTGACTCCGGCTCACCTGTTAGTGTGGCGTAATGTAAACATGAAGCTGTCGGAGGAAGACGTCTGCGTGTACGAGTATGCCTGCTGACCAGAGAGAGAGAGAGAGAGAGAGAGAGAGAGAGAGAGAGAGAGAGAGAGAGAGAGGGAGAGTTGAATATGTACCGAGAGAAAAGATGGATTAGTGGACACAGAGGCACGGACACAGAAAGAGTTATGATCTGATTAACTATGTATAGGTAGAAAAATGTAGAAATATGTTGTAGTTTAGAAATATTGCGTAAAAGGTCTGATAGTAGGGGGTGATTCTTTATGTAACAGAGAGAGAGAGAGAGAGAGAGAGAGAGAGAGAGAGAGAGAGAGAGAGAGAGAGAGAGAGAGAGAGAGAGAGAGAGAGAGAGAGAGAGAGAGAGAGAGAGAGAGAGAGAGAGAGAGAGAGAGATGAAACTTAACATAATTCATAACACATCTACACACACACACACACACACACACACACACACACACACACACACACACACACACACACACACACACACACACACACACACACACACACACACACACACACACACACACACACACACACACACACACACACACACATAAAGCCAATATTTCAGACTTGTGATTGCCCTGAATTAGTAACATCTTCACCAGCAGTGTTTCTGAACCAACGCATTAACATAACATCACGTCCACCTTCTCTCCTTTACTTTACACATATATTTCTCCAGACGCTCCTCTCCTGATCTAACAAAAAGGGATTAAAGACACAGCAAACCTATTTCTATGTTACTTCTCCTTTACAGAATGGTCGTGCAGTAGGAAGTAGCAAATACTGAATAATTTACCACATACATGAGAGAGAGAGAGAGAGAGAGAGAGAGAGAGAGAGAGAGAGAGAGAGAGAGAGAGAGAGAAGAGAGACCAACCTGCCAACATATATAAAGCACAGACGCTCTTACTTTAAAACGAAACGCTACACTTTTGAAATTAGACGCGAGAGAGGCAAGACTAAACGAGATAACGAGGCTTGGATGTATAAAATTTACCTTCATGGATCATTCAAACGGGAGTGGTCCAAATATCATGACCTTATCAGTGTCAATTAGTCACTAGAGCCAAACCGCAGAGTTAAAAACAAGAGGTGGCCTTACTGGAGCCACGACGAGCTGGTAACCTTTCTGTGTGGCCTCCGGAAGGGCGAGGAAGGCAGGAAGGAAGCAAGGAAGTGCTGTAGATTGTAAGAGATGTGGTCTTGGGCTGTTAGAAGGAGTTAGGGAAGGGTTTTGGTGTGTAGGTGTGGGTAAGGGACGTGTTAGGTGAGTGGGTGTGTAGGTGTGTTGGTATAAGTGTGTTCCTGTAGGTGTGTCTGTGTGTGTGAGGGTGTAGATTGATTTTTTCTATGCAGAAACTGACCAAGGGCAACAGAGAATGAAAAGGAAGACCCACTGAGATGCTAGTTCCCTTAAAGATCATATGAGTGGATAGGATATATGGTGTTTGAGTGCCAGAAGTGTATATGTGTCTAGGTATATGTTTTTTATTAGGTGACAAGTGATCAGTGTCAGGTGTGTGTAGGTATGTGTGTGTGTGGAGGGTGGTTGTAGGTGTTATAACTTTTTATGGACCATTTTAGTTTATTTTTGTATTATATTAACTGTAGTTCTTGCGGTCGATAATCTAATCTAATCTTGTTTAATTTGTATACGTGTTATAGGTGTGATTCTGAGATTTGCCATTATTCAGACTATCTTTTAATGGCAAAATAATAACACACATGCTTCCTGTCAACTATACTTTAGGCAGCGACTGCATAAAGGAGCTGCTGTTCGCGGCAAAATCACTTCAAAGGTGTGTTCTTAAAACTTGCCTACTGGGCTAGGAAAGGGACTGACGAACCCTCGAGAAAGATCACAAATATAAAAGGTCGAATTATTTGAATCTCCAAAAGAATCAGATGAGTTACAGCTGGTTCAAGAGAGAGAGAGAGAGAGAGAGAGAGAGAGAGAGAAAAAAAAAACAATTCGAGTTTATCTAGAATTATAGGTGAACGATAATGACAAATCTGAATTCCACCTTCACTTAAATAATAGATACTTGTTGAAATAAGAGACATGCAATAAAAAAGGAATGTAATAAGATGTTAAGAAGTCTGTGTGTGAGAGATTGTGGGTTAAGATAACTGCGTGAGTGAATAACAGGTTAGTGTGTATGTGTGTGTGCATTTTTCTTGTTCGTTGAGGAAGGGAAGTTATGAATCAACATAAGAAAATACAAGTTAGCGTGAGTGTTATTTGAATTACGAGAATGAACATGAATAGAAGTGTATGCATTTTTTCGCGAGAAGTAGGGAAATTTATGTGCTATTATGAATGTGTGGAAATTATTAGTCAGTGCAGGTATTACATGAAGAAATTCCATGTTAGTAAAAGAGTGAGGAAAGATTCAAATGCATTTTTCGAATATTTTCCCACCGTAGCAATGCAAGTTTAGAATTTTGAGTTTTGGTTTGTATTTTCCCTTTTATTTCCCTGTCTAATTTGAATATTGCTGAGGGGAAAGTTAAGTATACGCGTAGATGTTGTTTATTTAACGTGATTCATGGCAAGGGGAAAAATGTCGGGTTTTCTCAGTATTTTGGATGTTTTTGGTTATTGTGTCAGTGGAAAAATTCTGATACATGGGAGAAACTTTATATATATATATATATATATATATATATATATATATATATATATATATATATATATATATATATATATATATATATATATATATATATATATATATACTTACATTAATAGAAAAATAAATTAATAGAAGTTTTGATCATTAATCCCATTTTTATCTTTTAGTTAATTGCGTTAACTTAAAACTAATTGTGAAGAACTGAACACATCACAAACGAAAATAAACGATAATAAAAACAGGAAATAATGAAAATATAATAAACCCGTAAATCAATCAATAAAAATCGTAAGAAAACAAAAACAAGCACGAGTAACGGAACACAGCGTGAATAAAACAGTACCAAGGAATACAACCAAGGGGGAAAAAAAGACCAGGTAAATTATAAAGGCGTTCTATAATGCACAAAGGTTACAATTATCAGGAATGACCGGGAGGGCGTGGCGGAGGAGAGCAAATAAGACGTGAAATATAAAAAAGGCTAGGCGGAGTTAGAAGTCTAGTTCGTGCCCTTTTTAGCAGGCGTCCAATATTCAATGCATATTTTAGACCCAGTCATTGGGAGGAGTTCCGACGGTACGCCAAAGTTGTGGGGTCAGAAGGTGGTGGTGGTGGTGGTGGTGGTAGGGAGGGTAGTGGATGCGAGGGGAAAGTTTTTGGGGAGGGTGTAGCTAGTGAAAGATGTAAGCTGGTGATGTTAGGGTGAGTAGGTTGTGGTGGTGGGGAGGGTTAGAGGGGTGGGAGGTACATTTGTGATTGCAACTGGTGGGGGGAGAATGTTGCTAGTGATGGGTGTTTGGTGATTATGTTAGTGGGGTTGTGGTAGTGGTTGGGGAGAGAGTTTTGGTTGTGTGGAGAGTAATTTGTGGTGGTTGGGGTGAAAGATGGTGTTGGTGGAGTGGTGGAAGGTGTGATCTTGGACATACTTGATTGGAATTGAGAAAACGGACGGGACTTGAAGGGATAATGGGAGGGAGATTGGTGGTTAGAGTTGGTGGG
>NC_059274.1:3490000-3502500 GCF_017591435.1 Portunus trituberculatus
ACCGGACTAAAAAGTGGCGTACCCCAGGGCTCAGCGCTCAGTTGCGTTCTATTCCTGGTATCTGTTAATGACATTGACAGTGGCTTCACCTGCGCTGTAAAAAATGGCGATGAGACGAGTAGCCATCAAAACAGCCACAGCACAGGACAGCGAAGCCTGGTAGTTTAACCTTTTGTGGTACAGAGTGGAAAAATGAAATTTAAATGGAAAAATGCGAAGTATTTTATATTAGAATGAATAAACGCTATGTTCAGTATTTATTGAGTGAAAGAAATCTTTGCTGTGGTGAGGAAAAATGTCTTTGAATCCTAATATTAAGCTATCTATGCCTCGATAATGCTCTGAAGTCATTAGCATTGTTAAAAAATCAAATACTTTTATCGGGAGCGTTTTCGAAAATAAATCAGTGTTCTGTGAAAACATTTTCGTCCATCTCGAGCAGAAGAAGAAACAGACCTAAGACGGTAAATGATCGAATAAAGCCAAACACTTCACCAATCGAATCTTTACATTTGACGATTTTTTGGGGCCTAATGATGGTAGTACAACAGCGTTTTTTTAGATTAGGTAAGTTTTTATGCCTCTCGTAAAGCGAGGTACCATCTGCAGTGATACCAAATTGCTGTGAAAGTGTGTTCAGGTTTACTTAGCTTTGAAATGTCGCTTAACTGAGGCGCTGCTGGTGTCGACGTAGTGTTTTTCTCCGTCCTGTATGATTTACATTCAGTTTCACCACACCACGTGATGGCTCTTTACTTTTCTCAGTAGCCCTGGCAAGAAGGAGTGAAGGGTGGGGAGGAACCTTCATCTTTACTATTCTGTCTTATGTTCAATAGTGTAGTCCCTTACAAACAACCTTATGACAACCAACAAATTTACTGCTGTTTGTTATTCTGTATATTTTCCTCCTCCTCCTTTTCTTCCTCTTTCTCCACATCATCTGTTTTATTCTTCCCTTTTCTTTGTATTTTCTTTCTATTGGTAGTATAGTAGATCACAGTCTTTCGTCACTCGATTTTTCTTTGTATTCCTCCTCCTCCTCCTCCTCCTCCTCCTCCTCCTCCTCCTCCTCCCTTTCATCTCGCTTACAATTACTCTCTCCACAAATACTAAATTTATTCAACACTATCCATATAAATTCATTTTTTCGAAACCCTCGTTCGTTTGGCCATTTAACTAATCACGTCCTAAGCTTGTGATAAATATTCGTCCCAGAATATTAATAACGCAAATATTTTACTTTTACCTCCCGTGTACCCTCCCTTTCCTCCTACCCTGACACTCTCTCTCTCTCTCTCTCTCTCTCTCTCTCTCTCTCTCTCTCTCTCTCTCTCTCTCTCTCTCTCTCTCTCTCTCTCTCTCTCTCTCTCTCTCTCCCCTTTGATTAATGTCATCGCCAAATGTTGGGTTTTCATTCCTGTTTTGCTCTCGTCATTGTTTCTTTATACGATTGCATCTGACCCGAGAGAGAGAGAGAGAGAGAGAGAGAGAGAGAGAGAGAGAGAGAGAGAGAGAGAGAGAGAGAGATCATAGCCATTACCTCGTCTCAAGCCAAGAGAGAGAGAGAGAGAGAGAGAGAGAGAGAGAGAGAGAGAGAGAGAGAGAGAGAGAGAGAGAGAGAGAGTTTTTTTTTTTTTTTTTTGTGTGTGTGTGTGTGTGTGTGTGTGTGTGTGTGTGTGTGTCGGGGGGGGGGGTGAAATTGATGCAAAAAACTACATCAATATAATCTGAAAGCGATGAGATAGAGAAATAATACAAAAGAACACAAAGAAAGAACAAACAACAGCAGACTTATTGCCACTAATTACACTGTTTATGATAAAGGAGAAGAAACAGAAGCAGGAGACATAGGCAGTTAGTTGTAAGCTTATGTTGGCCAATTTTCCTTCATAGTGTCTAAGTTTAACCACTTCAGTACCATGTCGCGTTTCCTTATTCATTGTACTTACTATATCGTAATTTTATACAGCTTCAGAAATTCATATAGGGATTAAAATAGTGAAGACTGTGGCTATTAAGCTTTTGACCTCCATAGATCCTTCCCAATGTCATACAAAATCGTCTAATCATACCAAACCACGGTCCGAGTGTAGGTTGGGCTTCCTCACTCGGGGCAGTGGTTTCCTAGCGGGTGGGCTTTGAGATAGGAGGTACCCAAAAAAGTATCCCCTTTAGCCCAGAAATCCCCGTGAAAATTCCACATGGTATAAATAAAAAGAAAAAAAAACTCAAGGTAAAAATGCGTCCCGTACTGAAAGGGTTAAAGCATCGTTTGAACCTCCGTGTGTTCATTCATTATAATATAAAGAATTAAACCCTATTATTTGCATTTCAGGGGATACGTACTTGTTTAGAGTCAATGAAGTCTAATCGTCTTTGTCTCTTCTTTCTTACCGTTTTTTTTCTCTTATCTCTTTCATTTTGTTTGTTATTTTCCTTTTCTTTCCTTTCTTTCTCTTATTCATCTAATTTCCTGGTATTTCTATCATCTTTGTTCTTGCCTTTTTTCTTCTTCTGTCTTCTTTTGTTTTATTTCTTATATTACCTTTATCTTTCTTTCTTCCCTATTGCTCTTCCTCATTTTTTTCTTTGTCGTTTAACCTTTCTTTCTTTCCGCCTTCCTTTTCTTATTCCCTCTTCCTTTCCTTTACATTTATTACATGCGTGAGGGATCAGGATACGGGAATTGGCAAACCTCCTTTTTTTCTCCTCCTCCTCCTCCTCCTCCTCCTCTTTCTCCTCCTCCTCCTCCTCCTCCTCCTCCTCTTTCTTCTTGCTACGAATCATAAGGCTGGCAAATAAATAAGTATCGTGGCACACTGCAGGACAGGTGAGGCCATGTATTATCTACTTCCCATACCCACCTGCTCGACGCCACGCCACGAGGTACGCTGATTGCTAAGTCCACCTGTACTATGCCACAGTCTATAGCGGGCGTCTCTTGATGTTTTGACGAGTGGGTATATATATTTTTTAACCTTTTTTTGTACGAACTCATGGTCTGTACCCTTGTGTGTGTGTGTGTGTGTCTGTGTGTCGGGAGGCATGACGGTAATGTATAGGGAGAGAGTGGCTTGGCTCCCTCAGTCAGTGATTTGGGTCGACCAGTTGCTTATCTGTCTTGTGTTTTTGCCCCGGTGGTGGTGGTGGTGGTGGTGGTGGTGGTGGTGATGGTAGTTGTGGTGGTGGTGGGTTGCCGAAGGGGACATGTGAACCTTTGCAATGGTCGTGGTTGTCATTGTCGGGGTTTTGATGTTTCCCTAAAAGAAAGAGAGAAAAAAAGTTTGTTCTTTATCACAGTAATAGAGATTCTGATTTTGTACTCGTATATAAAGAAAATATGTACGTCTTGTTTTTATTTTGTTGTTTTTTTTTGTGTTTTTTTTTATTCATGTGATATTTTACTTGATTGCTTTCTCGTTTCTATCTTCTTTAATGGAAGATTTCATATTAATTTGTATTTCTAAAACTGACACGCACATATTAGTGTTAAATTTTTGCAGTTTAATTCCTCATCCTGTTCAACTTTCTCCTGCTATCTTTCTTTAACATCTCTGTCCCTCCTCGTCCTCCTCCTCCTCCTCCTCCTCCTCCTCCTCCTCCTCCTCCTCCTCCTCCTCCTCCTCCTCCTCCTCCTCCTCCTCCTCCTCCTCCTTCTCTTTCTCCTCTTCCTCCAGCTCCAACATATTACGAGAAATTGTTCACTATATTGTAATCCCGCTGAGAACACAAAGGACTTGTTCTGTGTCACCTTTCAATAAGTACTAATACTCCTCCTCCTCTTCCTTAATTCTCTTTCTCCTCCTCGTCCTCCTCCTCCTCTCCTATCTTCTCCCCTCTTCTCTTCCTTGCAGTGTTGCTTCCCCATTTATTTTCTCTCTTTATTTTTTTTCCTACTGTGCTGGTCTCTTGTCTCGCAATTGCCTTATACAGTACACTTAAGAGTCCTGCCCGTGTGTGTGTGTGTGTGTGTGTGTGTGTGTGTGTGTGTGTGTGTGTGTGTGTGTGTGTGTGTGTTACGTCACAGCTACTCCTCATTATCCTTACTTTATAGCACACGGGTTAAGGAGAAGCGGGGGAGTTGGGGGGAGAAGGAAAAGAGGAGAGGGAGAGGGAGAGGAGGAAGGAGAGGGGATGGCAGAAGTTGAAGGGCTTGGGGTGAAGAGGTGGAGGAGAAGAAGTAAAGGAGAAAAGCATGGGACTGAGAACTGGGAGAAGGAGTTATAGGAGGAGGAGGAGGAGGAGGAGGAGGAGGAGGCCTGTTATGGGAAGGTATGGGAGAGAGGTAGGGAGGTCGGGAAGTGGTGGAGGTAGGTAGGCATGTATTTTCCTGTACTAGAAGTTGGGCTTAGAACCAGAGGCAGGGGAGGAGTAGGAGCAGTAGTAGCAGGAGGAGTTGTCGCTAGCAGGAACAACAAACGGCTTCTCGCAGGGCCGTAAGTACGATGGGTTTGGCCGTTCGTTAGGTTTCATGGTCATATATCGTATCAGGACCCCCGGGCGGCCGAACATTCCCCGCTGACGAATCCGACGGGTCCCCGCTGCCAGAATGAGAGTATTGCTGCTGTAACTCTTGCCGTTATTGGATTCAAGACGCGGCTCTGCATATGTGCCTCTTGCGCGAGTGTACATAATAGACAGGAGGTATTTATGCGAGGTCTCCGCCGCCACCACCACTACCACCGCCACCACCACCTCTACCACCAGTACGACGACAACTGTAACGATGATTATTCTCTCTCTCTCTCTCTCTCTCTCTCTCTCTCTCTCTCTCTCTCTCTCTCTCTCTCTCTCTCTCTCTCTCTCTCTCTCTCTTCTCTCTCTCTCTCTCTTTAGTTCTCTCTCTCTCTCTCTCTCTCTCTCTCTCTCTCTCTCTCTCTCTCTCTCTCTCTCTCTCTCTCTCTCTCTCTCTCTCTCTCTCTCTCTCTCTCTCTCTCTCTCTCTCTCTCTCTCTCTCTCTCTCTCTCTCTCTCTCTCTCTCTCTCTCTCTCTCTCTCTCTCTCTCTCTCTCTCTCTCTCTCTCTCTCTCTCTCTCTCTCTCTCTCTCTCTCTCTCTCTCTCTCTCTCTCTCTACATTTGCCTCCCGTTTCTTATTTTTTTTTTCATGGATAAGTTGATCTGAGAGGCGGATGTAGACAAGGGAAGTAAAAGGAGGAGGAAGAGAAGTAGGAGGAGGAGGAGGAGGAGGAGGAGCAAATCATAAAGATATAATGGATGAAAAGAGGGAAGTATTAGCGTAGAATTATAAGTTATAAACCCAATTTATGTTCCTATGTCATTATATTTCCTCTTTCTTCTTCCTTTCTCTTCCCATTCACATGCCCACACGCACCCTCTCCCTCGTCTCCTCTCTTTTCTTCTCCCCTCCTCTCCTCTCCTCTCCTCTCCCTCCTCTTTTCCTCCTTAACCTGCAAAATGGAACCAACTTAGCTGAACGCTGTATAGGAAATAAAATATGAAAAAAAATGGTGAATTATGGTAATTTTTCACATATTTTCGTCTTGTTTACTTACATTTCATTCCATGGTATGTATAATGTGTACGTGATCAAGGAAAATCATTGTGTTTTGTTGAAATAGTGATGGTGATATTGATGATGGTGATAATGATGAGTACAGGGCAAGATAGTGTTAGAAATGCTGATGACTATGATAATACAAGTAGTAGTTAATAGTGATAGTGCTTTTAGATACATAGGTAATAGTTTGGCAATATTAGCGTGGTAATTATAATACTAGCGATGGCGGTGGTGGTGGTGGTGGTGGTGGTAGTGGTAGTGGTGGTGGTGGTGGTGGTTATGATGACTGTAGTGATGGTGATGGTGATCGTGGTGGTGATGGTGGTGATGGTGGTGGTGATGGTGATGGTGGTAGTGTGTATGGGACAGGCTTGGAGTGAGAGCTGGTGTGGGATGTGAAGGCAAAAGGGAAGGAAGTATTTAGGTGGTCTGATGGGCGTCGAGAGAGAGAGAGAGAGAGAGAGAGAGAGAGAGAGAGAGAGAGAGAGAGAGAGAGATCATATTCTAGTATTAAACATTTGAAATCCTAGAAAAAAAAAAAGAAATTAAACCTGCAGTAGAACACGAATATCCAGACAAAATAATAGCTCGGAGTTAAATACCAACACTAAACAAACAGAAATCGCGTGACACACAAAGAAAATGCAATCAATACTGGACAGGATTTGTTTATAGATCTGTAGCATTAACGTGTGACCGAGCTGTACTAGTGCGCGTGGTTACCTGTGTTGACTCATTCTATATACAACTGTTGAGAAGCTAGTGAAGAAACATTGCTGGTTTGAAGATTTTCACCACCAGTTTAGGGACGTAACTTTACCGTGGTTTAAAGTATGATAAGATGATTTTATTGACTTTATGAATGGTCTGTGGAGGTCAAAAGATTAATGCTAAAAGTAACCTAAATTTATATTAAAACGCGCCATGGTACTGAATGGGTTAAGGTACGTTAGTGTAAGTAAGTTAGAATCTAATAGTTATAATACTAGTTTGGTTAAATTAATAAGGTTAGGTTAGTGAAGGGAGTTATAATATATTATTCAATCATATAGGTACGCTACGTTAGTTTAGGTTAGATAAGTTAGAATCTATTAGTTATAAGATTAGTTGGGTTATGCTAGTGAGAAAAGGTTAGTGAAATAAGTTAGAATATATTAGTTACTCGATTGTATAGGTAGGTTACGTTAGTTTGGTAAAGTTAGATGAGTTTGAATCTATTAATTACAAGGTTAGTTAAGTTATATTAGTACGGTCAGGTTAGTGAAGTAAGTTAGAATATATTAGTTATTCGATCATATAGGTAGGTTATGTTAGGTTAGGTTAGAAAAGGCCAGAATCTAATGCTTATAAGGTTAGTTGAGTTATGTTAGTGAGACCAGGTTAGTGTGGTGAATCTGAACATGTTGGTTATTCGATCATATAGTGACGCTAGTTAGAATCTATGAGTATAAGGTTATTTAAGTGGTTTACAATATTTTAGTTAAGTTATTTGTTTTATTTTAGTTAAGTTAGGTTAGTTTTGGTTATGAAAGATAATGCGAAGGTATGAAAGAGGAAACAATGAAAGCAGTAGCGGAAAGTTAATGAATTTGTCTTGTCTCCTTTTATGGAAAGAAATATATGCTGTGAAACACGAAAAAAAGTAGGTTTTAGACATGGCAGGTAATGGGTAAGTAGAAGGTGGGGTTAAAAGATAATGAAATATAATGGTGAAAGTAGATAGGTAAGCTGTGATGGGTTCTGCGGGAAGACTTATCAGCTGTGAAACGTGTGAAGAAGCACAGTTAGTTTTAAACAAGGCAGGTAACGCGGAAGTAGAAGGTGAGGGTAGAGCTAATGAAAGTAGTGGTGAAAAGTAGATAGGTAAAGTGTGTGATGAAGGCCAGCCAGGCACGGGATGGCATGGCACAGGTAACAGTCTTCATCATACTTATCATTACAATGGTTTTAATTTCGGGCCATTTTCTCCTTACGCCCCTTGCACACCTGCCCTCCACACCTGTAATTCCTGGCCGGGTTTTCCCTGGCTGGCGTGATAATACTTAGGTCTTTCTGCTTTAGAATTATTAGAGAATAGATTCGCTCACCTGAGAAATTCCCAAATTAATCTTAAATATTAGCCGGCAGGTAATTCCTCCGGCTGAATTTAGGAGAGAGAGGCAGGAAGATTGAGAAGAGAATTCTATATTTATATGAGAGAGAGAGAGAGAGAGAGAGAGAGAGAGAGAGAGAGAGAGAGAGAGAGAGAGAGAGAGAGAGAGAGAGAGAGAGAGAGAGAGAGAGAGAGAGAGAGAAATATGAGGACTTTTATGATATGGCAAAAAGAGAATAAAGATAAGTAACAAAATATTCATGTTGAGCAGGAGTAAGACGAAAGCTTCCCTCCCTTCCCCCTACACTGCCTCCCCTGCAGCGTGCCTTGTATCACCGCCGCGCTCCTAAAACAGCGGCACTGGCGTCGCTGGCGTGAACGAACACCATAATACCCGGAATGCTATTAATTAATCCTCTTTTGGAACGTTCCGGACGGCTAGGAGTCAGAGAGAGAGAGAGAGAGAGAGAGAGAGCACGCAATTCTGGGTCAAATATATAGTTTTCGGATTGTCTGGCGGGTTTGAACTTAATTTTAACCTACACGACGAAGCGCGATACACCTTGATTCAGAGAGATTACAGGTACATGCAAGGTGAGGGGGGGGTGAGGTAAAGGGGAGAGGTAAGGGGAAGTGGGCAGGGGCAGGGGGTAATGCTAGTGAGGTAAGGTACAAGAGGGGAATAGGGATCGAAGGGGGTGATTGTGTAGGCGTGGGAGGGGCGGGGGTGGTCAGGTAATCTACAGGTGCGTTGGTCAGGTGAGCAGGGGAGATTGACGCCCCCTCCTCCCCCTTCTTCTTCCTCCAGCCAGGTATTGGGTGCTTACGTACTTTTCTTGATTGCAGGTGTTCTGCTTTGTTTCTCTTCCGTCAGTCCGTGAGTCTCTTTCTCTCTCTCTCTCTCTCTCTCTCTCTCTCTCTCTCTCTCTCTCTCTCTCTCTCTCTCTCTCTCTCTCTCTCTCTCTCTCTCTCTCTCTCTCTCTCTCTCTCTCTCTCTCTCTCTCTCTCTCTCTCTCTCTGTGTGTGTGTGTGTGTGTGTGTGTGTGTGTGTGTGTGTGTTTCTATGTACATGTCAATCTTTAATTTACCACCTACATTCTCTTTCACCGTCTTTGAATATTGTCAACTCTATTCACTATGGACACACGTATGTAGTCCCTGTATTTGCCTCACATTCTTTTCTATATACACTTAATTCCACACAGTGCCCCACCAATCGTGCCTTACGGAATCGGGATGTGCGTAGCGGGAGGCGGATCGGGAAGGTGGGTCACGAGTTAGCTTGGGTTACGAGTCGCGAATTAACCTACAAAAGCCTGGAGAGATGAGACGCACCCCTGGCCTCGTATCACTGGATCTCCTCCACTGCTGGGTAATTGACGATCTGGTAAGACACGGACGAGGAATCTATATTTATCTATCCCTCCATCAGTCTGCGGAGTATCGATCTATATATATCTGTATTAGGCGGTGGCTTTGTGGTATAGAGTCGCCTTTGGTATGTTAAGGGTGCTTCTCCTCATCCTGCTTGGGCATTTAGCATTCTTTTATATATATTAAACTGTTATTTGACTTTTTCTAAGTGACTTTTATTCTGTTCATGTATGGTGATTTTTGTTAATAATCTTAGTCTATATGCCTACACACATGGCCTAATTTTTTTTTCAATATTTTTATTCTAATTGCTTCGTGACTTTCTATAGCGTAGCTTCATTATAATTTTCGATGTTTAGATCTTTTTTTGGTGATCTTATTTTGCTTAGACTTTTTGCATTTCTTTCTACCTTATTCTATTTTGTTTTCTCTCTCTCTCTCTCTCTCTCTCTCTCTCTCTCTCTCTCTCTCTCTTCCTGATACTTGACTATATAACATACTTTTACTTTTTCATACATATACCCAAGTTACTGATAATTCCATTTAACACTTTTATATTATTTTTTGTTTGCATTTTTTCTAATCTTCATGTAACTTTATATTATGTACTTTTATTTTTTTTTTTCAGATTTGGTCATCGCTTATTGGTAACAAGGGAATTAAGAGGAAGGGGAAAAAAAGGTGGAAAAATGCTGCTTATTATGCCATCATTACGGAAAACAGGTAAAGTGTAAGGCTTGGTTTTAGTTATAATTGTAGTTGTTGTTGTTACTTTTTTGTTTGGCCCGTGAAGGAAAGGAGTAATTTTCAGGTACGGAAGTCTATTACTGGCTACGAGATGGATAGGCAAAAAAAAAAGACATTGCTAATTATGAACCATTACGAAAAAAAAAAGTTGATTTTAAGGGTTCACTTTACATATGTCCACTGCTGATTGATTTAGATTATGTGTTAAAGGAAGGAGGAGTGAGTTCGGAAGGCCTCGTGAGATACACATGATAATTGATTAATCATACAGAAAAGGCGGTGTGTAAGTATTCGTGGTAATCATCATTCCACTTTTTGCATGTACTTTGTAACTGCCTAAGATGGACTGAATGAACTTGGCGGGCTTCATCAGGTACTGCTTGGGTGCAACTTGAATCCCACCCGCTGCTACCAGTTATGTAGGTTTACTAATTGAGAGAGAGAGAGAGAGAGAGAGAGAGAGAGAGAGAGAGAGAGAGAGAGAGAGAGAGAGAGAGAGAGAGAGATACTCGTAATGGCTTCAGAAATGTGTTGGTTGGCCCCTTCTTTCCTTTATCCAAGTTTGTCGTGGCATTGTCGTTTTCCTTACCTGCTTAGGCCACGCAATATTGCCTGTGCGTGGTGTAATATTTCTCGAAATTTGTAAGTAAACGAGAATATTTACCGCGCCGGGGAAATAGATAAGGATAATTGCCTGGCATTTCAACCTTAATCTCGCACGCGGGAAACAAAACGATGGGGAAAAAAAAAAGCGCCATCATTTTTTTGAGGGGCTGTGTTGTTGGTGGGGTGGGAGGGAGATTGGGAGTAGTTTGCAAAAAAGAAAAAAAGTGAAAAAAAGTAAATGAAAGTATCAGAAGTTTTTAAACTCCTTTTGTTTTGTTTTATTAGTAAGACTCATATTTTTTTCTTTTTTCTAATATTTTCTGACTTTTCTGATTTTTATTTTCTATTTTTTTGGGAGTTGTGATGGTGGTGTTGAAAAATGGTGATTGCAAATGTGATCGTGTGTACAGGTAATTAAGTGAGAGATAGTGGTGATTGTGGTAGTGATGGTGAAGAGGATAGTGATGACAGAAGAGATTGAAATTGTGATGTTGGTGGTGGTGAAGTTGGAAATATTAATGATGATAATAGTGATAGAGTGTGAGCTTATGATGGTAATGGTAACACCAAAATTAGTGTTAGACATTAAATTCATAGTAATAATGATAGTGAACTTATGGAGGTAGCGATGATGGTGGTGATAGGAATAGTGAAGTGGATAATAATATTGATGTAAGAAATAGTGAAGAGTAATGTTAACCCTTCAATACTGGGACACATTTTTACCATGAGTCTTGAGTATGAATTGACGATTTGGTTTACATTGGGAGTGGTCTATGAAGGTGAGAAGATTACTGGTCCAGAGTCTTTACTATTCTAATACGCACATAAGTTTCTAAAGCTGTATAAAATCGCCAAATAGTAACCAGAATAAATACAAAAACGTGCCATGGTACTGAAGAGGTTAAAAGTGACAGATATCGATGATGGCGATGAATAAGTATAAAAGTGACTGACTGACGACAGAAAGCGATACAATAGCGATCAGGACAATTAAACTATTAAACCCAACGACAATACAAGTAATCAGGTAATAGTACAAGTAGTTACAGTAGTGGCGGCTATACCGTTGACACTGATACTCACTCTAACTGTTGTAAGAGACAATATCGTTTATTCAATCAATACCAGTTATGTTACGTTGTCTTCTGCTGACGAAGGAGGTATTCATAGTTATAAGAGCTTAGGGAGGTGGAGGAGGAAGAGTCACAGGAGTAGTCACCAAGTGCTTGAGGTGATGGCATTGCTGTAAAATATAGAGCCAATAGTAGTGGTAGTAGTGACGCTAATAATGGTGATGGTAATGGAAGAGGAGGAGGAGGGTGAGGAGGAGTAGGTGAGGGAGAAGAGTTAGTCGAAGGATTCCAACCCATGTCGTGGTGAAAAAAATGGAAATCCAATGAGCCAAAGAGAATTCTCAAATTTTGCACATTAAATTTCAAAGCAGGGAAAGAGAAGCGGGAAGCAAGCAAGGAGGTAAAGATGGAGGAATAGGAGAAGAACATGGGGAAGAAAGTGAAGGGAAGAGATAACGGTAAGAAAGTAGAAGAAACGAAGGAATAAAAGTGATAGATAATGCGAGCAAAGGAAAAGGGAAATAGGAGAACAACAGCAAAGAAAGAAGAAAAATGTTATATGCATAATCAATAAAGAAAAAAAATGGTTGAAACCATAAGAGAGAGAGAGAGAGAGAGAGAGAGAGAGAGAGAGAGAGAGAGAGAGAGAGAGCGATAGTGAGAGAGTGGGTGTATCGTGAGGAAAGCAGTTGGGGGAGTGAATTATCTAGAACGTCGATCATTCCCCAGTTGCTAAAGTAATCCTGAATAGAGAGAGAGAGAGAGAGAGAGAGAGAGAGAGAGAGAGAGAGAGATGTGGGCGTGGGCGAGACAGTAGGAGTCGTGGGGGTCATAGAGGAGAATTTAAGGTGTTTCATGGGCGTGTTTGGAGGCGTGTGTGGAAGAGAATGTATGGTGTATAGAATGAAGTTTGTGTTGTTTTAAGTAATGTGGTTTCGTTATTTTGTTTTACATATTTGTGGTCAGTAAATATTTGTATGTGTATGTATTTCTTTCTGTCTGTGTGTCTCTCTGTTTGTCTATCGGTTTATTCGTCATTTTAACAGTTCATCTCCGTTTGTATTCCGTTTTCTTCTTGTTCTTTCAG
>NC_059274.1:3507500-3517500 GCF_017591435.1 Portunus trituberculatus
ACTTTGAGGTGTGAAATAAATATGAACTCGCTTTACTTATTTCTCTTTGGGGAAAATAAAAGGAATTGAAGCGAGAAAAAGAAGAAGAGAAGATGGTTTTTAATACGTGGAAGATCTAGAAAGAGGATAGAATATACTGACTTAATGAATAATTAGGAAAATTAAAGGAATTGAAACGAGAAAAGAAGAGAAGGTGGTTTTTAATAAGTGGAAGGTATAAAAGAGGATGAAATATACTGACTTAATGTGTATAGTTGGCGGAGACGATAATCAGAATGATGAATAGATGCCAAAAAAAAAAAAAACATATGTATTTCAAGATAACTGACCCCAAAAATAATAGATAAAGCCCAACTTGGAACTCCTGACAATTCAAATATGGGAAAAGATGAAAAGAAAATGAAATGAACAACTGGTCAAGGAAAAAAAAAGTGATGAAAAATACTCAAACTTTTGCTCCCGAAAACTTAGAAATCAGTAAAAAAAAAATACTATAATAAAAAAAAATAACCACAGATCCATAAATATAAATAAACAGATAAACAAGTAAACACAAACATCTCAAACATGAACAAATAACATAAACAAAACAAAATAATAACAATAATAAATACCAGACCAACACACCTTAAAAATAATGAATAAGAATAAATAATAAACAAACCATCCTGCACTAGTAACGCAACCAAAACCCTTCAGTGAAAGAAAATATGAATTAACACAGGGAAGGAACAGCGAGACACTTCACCGCGGCTGCCACACATGCAGGAATACACGCATAGAGGGATACAGGGAGGCAGGAGGGGCTTTGTTTTCGTCAATTAAGGAAGACAGTTACAGGCTGGCGTCCGACAATAAGACTGCAAGTTAGCGGAGAGGCGGGCGGGGCGGAGAGGTGAAGGTAGGGAGGTCATGGAGAGAGGGTGGCATGGTTCAGAAGTATAGCATTATGTTGTTGTCGTGCTGAGGGCTCGCTTTTGTCTCCTCGCCCCCCTCAGGCACTGCAAAGACTCCCTCTCCTCCTCCTCCTCCTCCTCTTCCTCCTCCTCCTCCTCCTCCTCTTCCTCTTCTTCCTCTTCACACACTACACTCCTACGGTAATTACTCCCAGTCACCCGCTTCTTGAGGACCTCTGCTGTCACTCACTCCTCCTCCTCCTCCTCCTCCTCCTCCTCCTCCTCCTCCTCCTCCTCCTCCTCCTTGTGAAATGACATCCATTCCTCGTTTTCCTTTTGCAACATCAGCATATTCTTTCCTGTTTTTCGTTCTCTTTTTTTTCTGTGTTTTCTGCGCCCTCCTCCTCCTCCTCCTCCTCCTCCTCCTCCTCCTCCTCCTCCTCCTCCTCCTCCTCCTCCTCCTCCTCCTCCTCCTCCTCCTCCTCCAGGGATGCATCAGCCCTAGTGGCGTTCTAGTTTAGTATCTTCAAATCCCATTGTTTATTTAGTTTTTTTTTCTTAAATGTTTGCATGATCCTTTCGTTTCGTTCGGTTATTTTTCGATTTCATCTTCCTTTTATTGTTATCTTTATTTATGTGGCTGTCAGCTTTCCCCGGCCAGTGAATATTTTGTATTTATTTATTCAATTTATTTATATATATCTCTCTTTCTCTATCTATCTCTCTTTTCAAACTTTCAACTCTCTCTGTTTTTTTTTATTATTTTTATTTTTTTATTATTTCTATGCATTTACTCCACATTTTTCTTCGTTTCCATTTCCTATCTTGCGTTACTCTTTATTCATCTCTCTTCTTTTTCATTAGTATTTTATTTACTTCATGTTTTTTTTTTTTATTCTTTCTGCGTCTCTTTATTTTCCTTTCCCCTTTATCCTTATTTCATTCTCTCTCTTTTCCCTCTATTTCTGCCTTTCGCTTCTCCTATTCTTCGTTCTTGTGTTATTTCCCTAACATATACACTGTTTTTCCTTTCAATTTGCTTTCACATTGTTTCCTATTCTTATATCTTTGTGTTCACCATTCTGCCTTTTTCTTTGTTCCTTTTTCTTCAAATTACTGTTCGTCTTTCCATTTCTAAATATCTTATCTTATTTGTATTCGTTATCGCATTCTTATCTATTATTTTTTTGGTAGTTTACTCTTTTTTTTTCGTTCCTGTTGTTTATTTCATTTTCATTCTTCTATTCGTCGTTTTTAATATTTAGCCTTCAGTTTGTATGTCTCTCAGTTTATTTGCCTTTCATATCACGCCCTTGTCTGTTATCATATTTTTTCTCTAAGTCTCCCTTTCATTCCTCTCTCTCTCCCTTTTTTCCTCGTCATTGTGTTCCTCTATCTCCGTCTTCCTCCTCCCTTTGCATTTCCCTCTCTTCCCTCACCGCACTTTCTCTCCTTTCCCTCTTCATTGTGCTCCTCTCTTCCTCTCCCGCTCCCTCTCCCTCTCCCTCGCCTCACTTGCGGTTGGGACCAGCGCCTCACCCAAATCTTGTTATGTACACCTGACAAAGACTTCAAAGGTGTATAAGTTTGTGTGTCTGTCTCTGTCTGTCGCTCTCCAAGGATAAAAAATAATAGTTAATCCTAGACTCCACTTAGCATACACGAGAGAGAGAGAGAGAGAGAGAGAGAGAGAGAGAGAGAGAGAGAGAGGGAGAGGGAGAGGAAGGAGACTTTAGTATACAGAGGTGCCTGGAAGAAGTGGAAGGAGAGAGGAATATATGAAAGGAAAGAGACAGGGATGGAAGGAAGGGAGATAAAACGGATGATTGTAAGAAATGTGAAGGAGAGAAAGGGAAGAAAGAATGGATGAAAAGGAAGAAATGGAGGAAAGATTAAGGAAACGCGAGAGGTGAGCAGGTCAGACTGTCTCTCTCTCTCTCTCTCTCTCTCTCTCTCTCTCTCTCTCTCTCTCTCTCTTTGCTATTCATATTTCCCACTAATTTATCTTTATTATCATCATCATCATCATCGTCAATGTGTGTGTGTGTGTGTGTGTGTGTGTGTGTGTGTGTGTGTGTGTGTGTGTGTGTGTGTGTGTGTGTGTGTGTGTGTGTGTGTGTGTGTGTGTGTGTGTGTGTGTGTGTGTGTGTGTGTGTGTGTGTGTGTGTGTGTGTGTGTGTGTGTGTGTGTGTGTGTGTGTGTGTGTGTAGTGAACATCGTTCTCTTGTGAATTCAGATTTGATTTCCATCTCAAGCAAGTAATCTCTCTCTCTCTCTCTCTCTCTCTCTCTCTCTCTCTCTCTCTCTCTCTCTCTCTCTCTCTCTCTCTCTCTCTCTTACGAGAGAGATAGAGAGAGAGAGAGAGAGAGAGAGAGAGAGAGAGAGAGAGAGAGAGAGAGAGAGAGAGAGAGAGAGAGAGAGAGAGAGAGAGAGAGAGAGAGAGAGAGAGAGAGAGAGAGAGAGAGAAAGAGAGAGCACGTCGTGGGCATTGGCTGGGTCCGCGTGTGAGTGTATAATGCAGGTGTTCTTCTTAGCGGTGGCCTGCCTAATGCCTGTCATCAGGTGGCCGCAGGTATGTCTGGTCTTGTTTATAATCACCACCGCAGTCTCATCCCGATTGATACCTGTCGAATCATTATCATTAAGACAATGGCAAAGATGGTTATTTTTTACCTCCATTACTTACCACAGCTTTACCCTCCCTCCATCTTACCTCTGTATATATTCCTCCTTTCTCTCTCTCTCGCTCTGTCTCTGTCTGTCTTCTCTCTCTCCTGCAGTTTTGGTGTTTATCCTCGCACTGCCCAAGCAATTAGTTCGGTGTTTACTGAGTGTAATTCCATGTAATGATTTGCATATAATTCAGGTTAATGACAGCCAGACCTTCTCGAGGCGTAAACCCTTTTTGGGAAGATGGCTGGATAAGGTAATGTGCTTTTTTTTTTTCTCTCTTTTCTTTCTCTCTCTTTTTTGTGTTGCATCCCACTCATCTTTACACTACCACTACTATCTCGACTGTCTCTCTCTCTCTCTCTCTCTCTCTCTCTCTCTCTCTCTCTCTCTCTCTCTCTCTCTCTCTCTCTCTCTCTCTCTCTCTCTCTCTCTCTCTCTCTCTCTCTCTCTCTCTCTCTCTCTCTCTCTCTCTCTCTCTCTCTCTGTCTGTGTGTGTGTCACACACACATGTGTTTACACGTCACACACACACACACACACACACACACACACACACACACACACACACACACACACACACACACACACACACACACACACACACACACACATGCTGCTCCGTACCATACTTTGCTACTCTTCATTGTTATTCCTTCCTTTCTTTCATAGCAAAGAAGAGAATGAATTAGAGAGAGAGAGAGAGAGAGAGATGTATTAGACAACTCATGCACTGACCACCACCACCACCACCACCACCACCACCACCACCACCACCACCACCACCACCACCACCACCATCTTAATCTCCCCCGCAACCAAAGATGAAAAACAGAAGACTAATGTACGATGGCCCGCTAATATATTTATCTTGTTATCTATCTGCCTCATCTGCAAGGCGATAATTACCGGCGGTGTTTAAGTTACGTTTGATTATTGGCCAAACTCCTTTTGTACCCGGGACGCTTGGGCCTGCTGGGGGGGCGACCCTTCCCTGCAATTAACGTGTGATAAAGTCCACCTGTGAATTACGGGCCCAGATTCATCATTCTTATTTATTTCGTTGTTTTTTTTTTTTTGTTCTTGCTCTTCTTGTTGCATCTTACCCTTGTCTTGTTCTCCTTCTCGTTCTTGTTCTTGTTCTTGTTCTTGTTTTTGTCTTTGTCATATGTCCTCCTTGTCCTTCTGGTTCTGTTCGTTTTTGTTCTTGTTCTTTCTTCTAGTTCTCTTAAATCATTGTCTTTATCTTATTCTTGTTCGTCTTTACCCTCCTCCTCCTTCTCCTCCTCCTCCTTTTTCTTCCTCTTCTCCTTTTTTTGTGTGTATTTATTTCTCAGTCTCATCTTACTTAGTCTCTTTTGCTCTTTTCTTTGTCTTACCCTCCTCCTCCTCCTCCTCCTCCTCCTCCTCCTCCTCCTCCTCCTCCTCCTCCTCCTCCTCCTCCTCCCCTTCTTGCTCCGCCTTAAACCATGCATATTATAGCCTTTAAGTATTTGAAAGTGTTATTTTTTTTACGCGGTTACTCGCAAGCAACAAGTATTAGGCGTAAACAGGGCAGGATAATGCTCTCTCTCTCTCTCTCTCTCTCTCTCTCTCTCTCTCTCTCTCTCTCTCTCTCTCTCTCTCTCGCTCTCGCTCTCGCTCATACACGGTCATTTTATGGACATCCAAACACTATATTTTGCACCTTGACAAACGCTGACTCCTACACACCTCCACTTCCCCCGACCTGTCTGCCCCCTAACCTTCCCTTTTCTCCTTACTTACCCTCTACCCTGCCTCCCTCCCTTCATCCCTGCCCTAACCCCCTCGGTCCCTTCGCCACCAATGTTTAAGAATACGTCTGAAAGCAAGGCATATCTGAGCATTACTTCAAATAAGACCAACATTTATACATATATTATAAGATTACAGGCGAGGAGGACCTAATCAAGCTATAAGATAGGATTAATCTCAACCCAGACAGTCAAGGGGGGTGAGAGAGGGAACTTTCAACCTTGTGCCTTGCTGTGTTACGAGTGAGGGGGCGTGGCGAGGTGATGCGGGGAGGAGAGGGCGATGTTTGGGGAGAGTAAGGGCGGGGTAGGGGAGATACAATGAGAAAGCATGGTGAGGATACGGGAAATTGGGGAGAATGCGATGGGGGTAAAGATTAGCGTGGGTTAGGGGTGAAATGAACATGGGAGGGGATGAAGGAGGGAGAGTAGGGAGACTAGGGAGAAAGGGAGAGAAGAGTGGAGTGGTCCCTGGCTTTCCTACACGTGGTGGGTGGAGGGTAAGGGGTAAATAAGAGAGAGAGAGAGAGAGGGAGAGGGCAACAACATACCTCGGAACTTCGACAGGAGGAAAAAAGAATAGAAAAAAAAGATATAGTAACATTTATCAACTTCGCCTTCGGGACACAGCAGAGGCGAGATTAATGGTTAGCCAGTCATGTAATATTTTAAGCACCGATAATGACTCTACTTAGAATAAAAAAAAGGAAAAAAATAAAAGCAAAATTGAACCTTCATCTCTCCCACCTGAGCAAAATAATACAAAAGAACTACAAAGGAATACAATAAAAATGAGGAGATAAGTTGATAAGAGGAGAATAAAGTGTCGTAGTAATTTTGTTTCATGTGTATCGTTCATTAAGGTGTATCCAGGTGAGTTTCCCTTCGAAGTTCAATGCCTTATGATGTTCTTTCAGTGATCGTATTCGTTCTTCACTTTCGGTCTATTTCAAGTCTATTTCAGTCAGGTGTGTTATTCATTAAGGTACGTTGAGGAGAATGACCTTTCAAAGTTCAGTGTCTAATATGCTTTCAGTGTGTCATTTCTCTCCTCATTTTCTATGTATGTTCACTTCTCTACGTTTGTTATTGCGTTCAGGTTAATTTGGCGAAAGAAGTTTAGTTTGTCTTCTTTCTCCTGTTGACCTCTGATTATGTTATCTTCTGGTTTGTGTTTTCTTTCTCCTTCTCCATTTACATTTTCTCTTCTTTTTCTTCTCTATCGTTGTGCCATTCTTTCTTAGAGTTTCTGTTTTTTTTTCTGGTCATCTGCTTCAATCTTTATTTTCATCTAGTTCTTTCTTGTATGCAGTTTATGTGTCTTTTTCCTTCTCTTCTCCCTGCTTTTATATTCATCCAATTCTTCTTTCTGGTATTTCTTCAATATATATTTTCTTCTTTTCTATCTCCCATCATCACTCACCCTTACCTATTTTGCTTTCCTTTCTTTCCTCTATCCTCTCCTCAACTCCTTTTTTCTCCTTTTCGTTCTGTTCTTTTACTTCTCATTATTGACATTCGTTTTAGTGCATGTGTCAGGATACTTCAATAAACAGGTACAAGCTTCTCCATCTCATTTCAACGCGCGTGATTGGTCATTGTTTTGGAGCAACTCGTCTGATTGGAGGATGGGCAAGGGGCGGAGCGTATTTGCCAAGTTAGAGTGAACTGTTTGTCTTGAGAAAGCAATGGTGAGCTGACAGAAGGACATTAGACGGATTGAGTCAGTAAATTATTGACAAATGAACAAACAATAATGAAATAAATTGAAGACTCTACATGATGCACACACACACACACACACACACACACACACACACACACACACACACACACACACACACACACACACACACACACACACACACACACACACACACACACACACACACACACACACACACACACACACACACACACACACAATGAAGGACAGATAAATAGACAGATACACAATGGTATGGCCTTGAGTTCTAGAGAGAGAGAGAGAGAGAGAGAGAGAGAGAGAGAGAGAGAGAGAGATATTCTAACAACCGAATTTAAGATAATTTCCCGTGTAATGTGGACGATAGAGAGAGAGAGAGAGAGAGAGAGAGAGAGAGAGAGAGAGAGAGAGAGAGAGAGAGAGAGAGAGAGAGAGAGAGTCCAGTCCCAGAAATAGCTGGATCAAGATCATTTCCCTTGTAATTAATTCATTCTCCACGTCTGAGTTGGAAAAAAAAAATATATGACCTTTGTATATCCGAACGAATCAAAGTGGAAAACACCTGCAATATTTACCTGCATTTTCTCTAACTCTGAACTGGAACCATCATTTTGTGGACTAGGTGGGACGTGCATGAAAGAACTATAATTTAAATAGGAGGAGGCAAAGCTATTTTTACCCACATACACCTTAAGTTTAGTGGCCCAAGTGAGTGATGCAGTGTTACTTTTTTGTTACCTGGGCAGGTGAGATGTGTCGCCTAGGTATGATTAGCGAGTGTTTTTTGCGTCAAGGAGAGCTGGGAAATGTAACATGTTGAACAGTATAGTGATCTAATGTAGGCATTTTAGAGAGAGAGAGAGAGAGAGAGAGAGAGAGAGAGAGAGAGAGAGAGAGAGAGAATGCTTAAACTCGCTCCGGGGTCGAGATTGTATAATTATGCAAAACTGGACAAGGGAATGAAGAATCCCGGGCTAGTCTCTATAATAGTACGGTCGTGGTTTGATGTATCGTTCACCGAGTACCAATAATAATAATTTCGCTAATTACATATTCAAATTCTGTATAATTTATCGAGAGGAAACCAAGAATTTCAACCATTTGTTACGTGATTATCTTCCACAGTCGGAGCGAGCTGAACGTTGGGGGGGGGGGCGTAGAAGAGGCGAGGTGGCGGCAGAGGGTTCGACAGAGAGGTATTGGCTGTGTGTGTGTGTGTGTGTGTGTGTGTGTGTGTGTGTGTGTGTGTGTGTGTGTGTGTGTGTGTGTGTGTGTGTGTGTGCTGTCAAGAAGAGTTTTGTAAATGTTCCTTGAATATAAATACGAATCTTCTCTAGGCTAGAGAGAGAGAGAGAGAGAGAGAGAGAGAGAGAGAGAGAGAGAGAGAGAGAGAGAGATGAGGAAATAATTCTTGAAACAGAGAAAGAGAAACTCGAATGAAAATATCTACGAATTATCACATTTCCATTTTTGGGAACTAGTGGTAAGTTTGGGAGGAGGAGGAAGAAAAGGAGAAGGAGGAGGAGGAGGAGGAAGAGGAGGAGGAGGAGGAGGAGGAGGAGGAGGAGGAGGAGGAGGAGGAGGAGGAGGAGGAAGAGGAGGAGGTATTTGGAAGATGGGGAGAGAGAGAGAGAGAGAGAGAGAGAGAGAGAGAGAGAGAGAGAGAGAGAGAGAGAGAGATGGAAAAAAGGGAGACTCAAAGAGAAATGGAAGAGAGGGATGAGAGAGAGAGAGAGAGAGAGAGAGAGAGAGTAATGTTGAGGAAGGGTAAGATGGAGGGAGGGAGAGGTCACGTGTAGTTTGTGATTATTTTATTTTCGAATCTTTTATATTTTGTGGCAATCTCGTATCATGCACGATTTTTCATCCTCACGGAACTTTGCGCGTGTTTGCATTGTATAAGTTGAGTGTATTTTTATGCAAGGAGAATTTTGTAAGGAGGAGGTGTATCTGGCGGCGGCGGCGGCGGTGGGGCGGTTATTCACTGGGGTTTATTCATCGCTGTGGGGAAAACCTCCTTGTGTAAGAAATTAAATGTGATTCCTTAATGCATGCAGTGTTATGAGGCAAGCGTTGAAGATAGGAGTGAAATTATACTCTCTCTCTCTCTCTCTCTCTCTCTCTCTCTCTCTCTCTCTCTCTCTCTCTCTCTCTCTCTCTCTCTCTCTCTCTCTCTCTCTCTCTCTTTCTTGTTTCAGTCTATTTGTTTGTTTATTTCGTTTTTCTCTGTATTGTGTTTTTTTTTTCTTAGGAGTCAATGGTGTGCTTGAAACTATTTATATTTGGATCCTATACGGGATTACGACTTTATCTCTCCATCTGTTTTTTTTTTCCATTCTATTCATCCTCGTACAGGTATATCGGAACACCTGTCTATCATTCAGTATGTGTTGCTATTAACTTACCTTTCTTTTCTCTCTTTCACTGAGTTTAGGTATGTCAGTATCTTTGTTTTTACTTCTATGTTATTTAAAAATCTAACTGTGTGACTCTCTATATTTGAGTCTGTATATGAGGTTTTAATATTTCTCTACTATTTTTTTCAAAGTTTTTCAGTTCATATACGTTAGTTAATATTTCTGATTGTATTTGTTCAGATACGCAACGATCTCACTGTTTGTGTATACCTGTATGCATCAGTTCCTCCATTTCTTTCTAAGTTCTGCTCTACAGCTCAACCAGTTTATGTAGACCAGTATTTGTGTTTATGTGTGTTGAGATCCCCAAATATCTCTTTGTCTATCTATACGTGTCTTTGTTTCTCTTTCTACCTTTCTTCCTTCAATTATTTCCTTTGTACAGGCTAACAAGTTTATGTGCACTAGTATTTCCGTTTATAACTTTGCAGATACCTGACTATAGCTCTTTCTCTATCTCTGTGTGTATCTACTTATGTATCAGTATCTACTTTTCATCATATTCTTGTGTACTGGTCAGTTTGTTTACTCGTTTTC
>NC_059274.1:3522500-3570000 GCF_017591435.1 Portunus trituberculatus
GATGCAAGTGAAGATAAGAATATGAAAAAAATGTACTGCCAACAAAAAGGTGAACATAAAAATAAAGCATGCCTGAGAGAGAGAGAGAGAGAGAGAGAGAGAGAGAGAGAGAGAGAGAGAGAGAGAGAGAGAGAGAGAGAGAGAGACTAGCCAAATACAGCCAGGCGGAGAGGAAAATGAAGAGATATACTGCCGGTTCATACATATACAACTGGCGAGATCAAAATATAGATAAATTGAAATGGTCAGACAAAAAATAACTTATCCTTAATTCCATCCCAACATTCGCCTTGCCCACTCGTGTCTTCTCCTCCCACGTTAGTTTCTTGAGTAAGTTTTGCCTGTAAAGTCCTTCTCCCAGCGTAAAACCCTTGATTATCCACCATAAGAAGCGGGGTGGGTGGTGAAGTATGGAGTCCCCCTGCCTTCAATCGCCCGCCATCTTACTACACCCAGACAAACACACAGACATACAGGAATGGCGTCTTTCACGTATTCCCGGACCCTTGTTAGTGAGAGCCAGTCATTACACGTCGTTGCAGCTTATAATAATACTTAATAGCGAGTCGCGGTGCGGGTATATACTATGGAGGAAGCGGAGGGGTAGGTGGAGTGGAGGGAAGGGTGAGGGATAGGATGGGGTGAAGGGAGGGTCTTTACCTTTCATTCTTCATTCTCTCATGAGCCACAACGTGATGCTTGCCTCTTGATGTATGCAAGGAATAAGTATAGATTTAGATCTTGACGTGTGTGTGTGTATATGAATGTACCTATGTCTGTTTCTCTCTCTCTCTCTCTCTCTCTCTCTCTCTCTCTCTCTCTCTCTCTCTCTCTCTCTCTCTCTCTCTCTCTCTCTCTCTCTACTCTCGGCCAGATATCTAATATACTGCCCCGCACTTAACGTTGCGCCGAGAGACTTAACATTATGCTCTAAAATAACTGAGAAACTTGGCATTAAGGGTTAAAATACTCCAGTACTTTATAGGCAAATCTTACCTCATTTACAACCGCACTGCTTACTGGCCACAGGTACGCTACCCGGCACACCCTGTGCTCGGTACAGGTGTATACTGGTGGTGACAGGTGTGTTGCTACTACCTGCACGAGGAACAGGTGTGTGAGGAAGGAAAGTGTGAGTAAAGAGACAGTGAGGGTGGAAGATAAAACAAAAGGTGAGATATTGGTAGTTGGTAAGGCTTTGTTGAAAAGAAAATGGAGAGAGAGAGAGAGAGAGAGAGAGAGAGAGAGAGAGAGAGAGAGAGAGAGAGAGAGAGAGAGAGAGAGAGAGAGAGAGAGAGAGAGAGAGAGAGAGAGAGAGAGAGAGAGAGAGAGAGAGAGAGAGAGAGAGACTAGTACAGTAATAAGAAAAGTAGAAAAGAGGATGAAAATATAAAAAAATAGTAAATACGTGTAGACAGAAAGAGAGAGAGAGAGAGAGAGAGAGAGAGAGAGAGAGAGAGAGTATTGGGAGAACAGAAAATGTGGAAAAAAGAGATAAAGAACGATAGGTAAGATAAGGAAACAGAGCGAGGGACAGTTGGAGGGGGTGAGGGAGGCACAGAAGGCGAGAACCAGCCGAGCAGCAGAGGTGAGGACTGTCAGAAGGGAACTGGTTTGATAATTGTACACGTGCAACGAAAAAAAAGGAAGAAAATAAAGAAAGGAAGAAAGGAAAATCATACACGAAGGAGTTTGATAAATTAGGTGTGATTTGTTTTTCCTTGTTTTATTTTTTTGTCTTGTCTTGTGTTATATGTTTCTTTGATGTGTTACTGGTTTAGGTGTTGTTGTTTTTGTTGTTGTTGTTGTTGTTGTTGTTGTTATTGTTGTTTTTGTTTGTGAGTTTTTTTTGATACTTTCTAAAGTTCTCGTTTTATCGTGGTTTTAGAGGAAGTTTTTTTTTTTTTATGTATAAGCATTGTTTCTTTATGTTTTGTTTGTTTTTCTTTATATATTATTTGCCTTCACTCCACCCTGACCACTACCATCACCTCCAGCACCAATGATAAGTGCAACAACAACAACAACAACAACAACAACAACAAAAACAACAACAATAACAACAAAAACAATAACAAAACTCTTCTAAATATATTTCGTTAGGTTTATTTCTGAGGTTTGTAAAATATAAAACACACACACACACACACACACACACACACACACACACACACACACACACACACACACACACACACACACACACACACACACACACACACACACACACACACACACACACACACACACACACACACACACACACAAAGAGGTACACGCAATCCAATGCTTAGCTGTATCTAATTCTTGAGACGTTCCCTTCTCTTAGGAAAAGAAAAAAAGAACACGATAATTTAAACACTTTGCAAACTGTCTAATTAAGCGCAGGTAATTCTCCCAACCCTTAAGATTCACCTGGGAGGAGGAGAAGGAGGAGGAGAAGGAGAAAGAGGAGGAGGAGGAGGAGGAGAAGAAAATGTAGGAGGAGGAAGAAGAACAGGAGAAGGAGGAGGTGATGTAGAAGAAGCAAGAGATACAAGCCTCTAATCATCATAAATTACAAGGAATCACAGCAAAAACTGCCAGATTTATAGGCACTAAATTATGAAATTATTAACAAAAGTGTGTGTGAGAAATGAAATTGAAATACGCCACTGGAATATATTGTGGACGAATGCTTGATGTTATTGTTATTGTTATTGTTATTAATGTTTTATTTTCATTATTTATTGTTATTATTACTATTATTGTTGTTATTATTATTTCTATTGTTATTTTTATTATTTTTTTATTATAGTTATTATTATTATTATTATTATTATTATTATTATTATTATTATTATTATTATTATTATTATTATTGTCATTGTTATTATCGTTATTATTTTTATTATTACTATTTTCATTATTATTATTATGATTATTATTATTATTATTATTATTATTATTATTAATATTATTATTTTTATTATTACTATTTTTATTATTACTATTATTATTGTTATTATTGTTGTTGTTGTTGTTGTTGTTGTTGTTGTTGTTGTTGTTGTTGTGCTGCTACTGCTGCTGCTGCTACTACAGCTGTTTTTTATTCCTGTTGCTGTTTTTTATTATTACAATACCAACAATAACAACATCTATTACTTCTTTTACTCCTATCATTACTCTTACCAATATAATATTAATAATAATAACAATAATAATAATAAGAATAATAACAATAGTAATAATGAACTTTGCTACATGACGAAGACAAGATTTGACAGTATTTTTTCCACGTTATTCCTGCCTATTTCTTCTTTTTATCGTTTGAATTCAGACTTAAGTGAAAAGTGAGAAAATCCTAGGCAGGAAGTGTATTAAGCAGAATGCAAGTCGCCTGGGAAGATGGAGAAGAGGGAAAAATGTACACGAAAAAGAAAAAAAAGAACGGGAAGGAAGAAAAATAAAAAAAAAGAAAAAAGGGTAAAGGTGAAACAAGATAATAACAATGCAAGAAGTGGAGAGAATAATTTTTTCTTTCTCCTATCTCCTCCTCCTCCTCTTCTTCTTCATTCCTTTCTCCTCCCACCATCTCTTTTCATTCTCCTCTCTCTACTTTTCTTTTGTTAATAAACTAATAATATTCCTTTCAAAAAAGAATATCACGTTTAGAAATTTGAGGACAATGAACAATGAACGCTGAGCACTTTCTTTAACTCTTCTTCCTCTTCTTCTTCCACTTTCCCATCCACCTCCATCCACCCTTCTTTCCCTCCGAGGCCAGGAACAGAGGTCAGTGAGTGGAAGAGTGGAGGAGGAGGAGGAGGAGGAGGAGGAGGAGGAGGAGGAGGAGAAGGAGGAGGAGGAGGAATGGAGGGGCGTTGGTATTCCTCCTCTTGACCTTCTTCCTCAGTCCAGGTCGGCCACTCTGTTCTTACATTTGTTATTGCGTTCTATATAACATCAGTTTTGCCTTTGTTCTGCTGTCCGTTGGTGGGCGCTGCGATGTGTGCGTGTTTGTTCTGCGTGTGTGTGTGTGTGTGTGTGTGTGTGTGTGTGTGTGTGTGTGTGTGTGTGTGTGTGTGTGTTGTTGGAGGTTTGTTTCTTCGATGCTGTTGTTGTTATTTATGTTGTTCTTTATTGTTGTTATTGTTGTTGTGTGTTTATTTGTTTTTATCCTTTTGAGTAGATTTTTTGTCTTCCTACCTGTGTGTATTTCCATTAGCTTGCATTTTTCAGTTTTTTTTTTTTTTTTTACGTACATTTTACCATGTTATTTTTGTGTAACTTTTTTTTTCTTCTATTTTCCTTCGTTATCTCCTTCTGTTATCATTTGTCTTTATTGCCATTTCCCCAAAAAGATTTTCCTTCTTGTATTATTCCCCTTTTATTCCTGCGTCACCATATTTGCATCTAACCTTGCCTGTTCCTTCTCCTCCACTTTCCATTTCTGCACAGTCACTTTTCCCTGCCTCCTGCCTGCCTGACTTCCACTTTCCCCTCCACTTCTCCTCCTCCCCACACTGGTCTGACACCTTTCCATCTCACTACCCTCTTTTCTTGCTCTCCCACTTTTTTCTCTCTTTTTTCCTTCACTAACCAGCGTTTCTCCTCCTCTGCCTACCTCTCCTGCCTTCTTTATTTTTTTTTTCTCGTCTTTACCATCCTTTTTTCCTGTTCTGCATTCTCGCCTTTTTTTTCTATCTAACCACTTTCCTTGCTCTTCTGTTTCTACTTTTCTTTCTCCTCTTTCTTTCTTCTTCTTCTTGCTCTTGTGATCCTTTCTCTCCTTTTTATTAGTTTTGTTATGTGCCTTTGTTCTTGACACGTTATTGAAGTGTGGGGGTCTATTTATATGTCTGTTTGTCTGTCTATCTGTCTGTTTGTCTATCTGCTTGTCTGTCTGTCTGTTTTTTTCTGTTTTTGTTCTGTTATTTTGCCTGTTTGCATATCATTTTTTGTCTGTATCTACTTCTCTCTCTCTCTCTCTCTCTCTCTCTCTCTCTCTCTCTCTCTCTCTCTCTCTCTCTCTCTCTCTCTCTCTCTCTCTCTCTCTCTCTCTCTCTCTCTCTCTCTCTCTCTCTCTCTCTCTCTCTCTCTCTCTCTCTCTCTCTCTCTCTCTCTCTCTCTCTCAGCATCTGGCCCTAATCCTCGTTACTTGTCTCGCCAGGTTAACGCTTCCTCCTCCTCCCTCACCTCCGTCACCTCCCTTTACCTCCCTTTACCTCCCTCACTAACTCTTCCTTCCTCACCTGTGCGTTACTTCCTATCTTCTACACTCCCCCTGACCTGACCTTCGTGTGGGCCGCCTGACCCGCACCTTCCTGCCTCCTTGGCCCGGCTGTCGCTGTATTTTAACCTTGGCGCGGGAGGTGATAATGACAGGTAATTGGAGCCAAGGTATTATGGTCTCACTGACAGCAAGCGGGAACTGGATGGAGGGTGGTCGGTTAGCTTGGTTGGTCTGTGGGTCGGGCGGTGTGCCAGGCGCGCGGTCGGCAGGTTTCTGTGGTGGGGATGGTAGGAGGCCGGTCAGGTACGGCAGGTAAGGGAGGATAGGAGGCAGGGGAGGGTAAACAGGGAGGTGTGTAGGAGCAAGGATGCAGTGAGTCTTGGGTGTGGTAAGAAGGAAGGGAGATGAAGGGAGGGGAGAATGTAAGATGAATGGACGAAGAATACAGAGGGAGAGTAAAGAAAAGGATGTAAAAGATGGAGGAGAGGAGAGAAAAGGAATGTGACGCGAGTGGAGAGAAAATAGAGGTGAAGTGAGAAGAGAAGATATTAGGAGAAGAATAGAGGGAGGATATAAAGGAAGGAAGGAAAAGTGCAGAAAAGAAGGTTAAGATAAGGAAAAGTAAAAGGCATGATTTTGTGATATTCTTAGTGATATCCGTTGTCTTTGCTTCTTATGGGAAGTTGTGTGGAGTGTTTTGCCTTGGCTGTGTTGGTGGAGGGAAGGTTGGAGGGTGGAGGGAAGGTGTGTTGATGCAAGCTGCTGTGAATTATATTATATTTATTCCGCTGACGTGCTATAAATTGTAGTGGTGATGATGATGGCGAAATCGACCACACCTCATTTCATCATCTTTTTCCACACCCTAATATCTACACACACACACACACACACACACACACACACACACACACACACACACACACACACACACACACACACACACACACACACACACACACACACACACACACACACACACACACACACACACACACACACACACACACACAGTTCCATAAAAGTCCAGCACGGTACAGTAATGGTTCGCTCAAATTTCTTCATCATTTCAAAATAGAATCTGAATCGGTGTACATGCTGACGAAATGCTCCCTAATGTGTACATATGTGTGTGTGTGTGTGTGTGTGTGTGTGTGTGTGTGTGTGTGTGTGTGTGTGTGTGAGCATAACGGTGTTACTGGTAATGACGCATAATTCATTATAATGTATTGTAATGCTCTGCTCTTTGAAGTATTATAATGAGTGACATGCATTACAAATTCATTTATGCGCGCGAGCATTCATGGTGTTGTGAAGTCACCTGGCACCTGCTAATTGTTTTACTGCAATACTGAGCGGCGTTGAGGACAGGTAGAGTGCTTCATACCTTTCTCTCTCTCTCTCTCTCTCTCTCTCTCTCTCTCTCTCTCTCTCTCTCTCTCTCTCTCTCTCTCTCTCTAGTCTCTATCTCCTTCCCTTATTTATCAACAAGTCTACCCTTACAGTTTTCGCTCACCTATTTCTTTTATGCCCTATTCTCTCCCATCATTCTCAGCTTTCCATCTAACCCTGTCCATCCCTCTCTGCGATCCTCCAATCCTTCGTGCTCTCCGCGTGCAGTGTGGAAGGTGAAGTGTTTGAGTGATGGATGGAAGTGTAGTGACAGAGACGCTAATGGAATAATGATTTGGTTGAAATACTCTTGTTTATATTGGTAGGCAAGTGTTCCTTACTGCCAGGTATAGGTAAGTGCAGGTGAGTGAGTCCTGGTGATTTACTAGTGAGTGTTTTATGTGTCTTGGTTCGTGTGATTGGTTTATCTTTACTTGTTTTTTTGTGTTCTGGTTGTGATCAGTGTTTTTTTTTCTCTTACTTTTATGTTTTGTTTTATTTTTTTCTTTGTTTTTAATGTTTTTACTCTGCATTTATCTATTTCTTATGGGAATGACTTCTTTTATATTTTTTTCAGTCTCCATCCTTCAATTTTAGCACAGTATTTTTCTCTCCTTGTTTTTCAGTTTGTTTCGCTCATATATCAAATGCATCAAGGGTAATCTTAATTTTTTCCATCCCTTATCTTCTCCCTCTTCGTCTTCCCCATCGCGACTTTTCCTTGCTTCTTTTTATTTCCTCCCCCATTCCTCCCTCCACGTAACTTCCTTCGCCCGACAGGTGGAATTAATGAAGCAGTTTACCTTTGCAATTTTCACATATTATTTTAACATTAGTCACTAAGAAACGAAGCAAGGCAGGAAGGAGACTGACACGTGCCTCACACACACACACACCACACACACACACACACACACACACACACACACACACACACACACACACACACACACACACACACACACACACACACACACACACACACACACACACACACACACACACACACACACACACACACACACACACACCAATAAGCACTCACATGTAAAGTCTACGTTCTGATATGAGAGAGAGAGAGAGAGAGAGAGAGAGAGAGAGAGAGAGAGAGAGAGAGAGAGAGAGACGTGATGTAGAGTCAATGAGGGAACGGTCTTAGTAGGGGGAGGTCAAAAGGTTAGTGGAGCAGGTCATGGGAGTGTTGATGGGAGAGAGGGAGAGGCAAAGAAGAGAAAAGGTACTGCTGGAAACATGTAAGGTGTAGAGAGAGAGAGAGAGAGAGAGAGAGAGAGAGAGAGAGAGAGAGAGAGAGAGAGAGAGAGAGAGAGAGAGAGAGAGAGAGAGAGAGAGAGAGAGAGAGAGAGAGAGAGAGAGAGAGAGAGAGATGGGGACATGTATTTCTAAAGGAAACTTAGTCTGGAGGAAATGGGAAAGGAATGGAGGCATGGAGAAAGAAGTAATACATGGGGGAAAGGTTTTTATGGATTGTGTGGGAGTAATGGGGGTGAAGGGAGGGAGTAAGGGGTAAGGGGAGGGGTGAAGGGGGCCGTCCCATTTGCCTTCCATTAGAAAACTGAGATATTTTACGAGTGAGTTTTGATTTAATACGAAGCCAGCCAATACCTGACGCAGCGTGTAGAGCCGCCACCGTGGGAACCTTTCTACCTTTCTTACAGGTTAGTGTGAGGGAGGCACGGGTGAGGGAGGGGTAGAAAGAGTCGAGGGAGGGAATAAGGGAGTAAGGGAGAGGGAAGGAGAAGGGATAACTTAGGGAGAGGAGGTCAGGGTGCGTATGAAGAAGAAGAGAGTAGGAAGAGAGGAGGAGTGATGGAGAATAGGGTTAATATGTATAGTGGGAGAAATGGGAAAGGAAGATGATGTTAGAAAAGAAAGAGTGAAGAGGAAAAGAGGAAGAGAGAAGAGGTTAGGGTGTTATGAAGAAAGGACGAAAGGAAGTGAGGTAGGGAGAACAATAGATGAAAAATGATAGGGAAAAAGGAGGAATATTGGGTTGTGAAGACAGAAAAAAACAATTTGCAGGGTGTACGAATAGGGAAGAAAAAGAAAGAGAGAAAGAAAGTGTAGAAGAGAGGGAAGAAGAAAGAGAAAGAAGGGAAAAGGAAAGTAATGAAGAGGAGAAATCTTGCATATCTCCCAACCTTACATTCCTTGCTCTCCTTCATCTCCCTCCTTCCTCCCCTTCTTCCCTCCCTTCCTCCTCCCCTCCTACCTCCCTCACACTTACACTTAACCGCTCTCTGTTTTTACTTTCTCTCCATGGCGTGTAATTTAATAGATTTCACTTACTTTTTTATTTATTTACTTTTTTTCTTATTATATACCTTGAAGTTAAAACGCTAATGGAGTCTGGATCGAACACACACACACACACTCTCTCTCTCTCTCTCTCTCTCTCTCTCTCTCTCTCTCTCTCTCTCTCTCTCTCTCTCTCTCTCTCTCTCTCTCTCTCTCTCTCTTGTATACATCCTCCCAATTCTTGTTCTTGTGTTGGAAAATAAAAAAGAAAGTCAAGTTATTCTTTTTCTATGCGTGGATTTTTTTTTCTTTTGTGTTCTCTTTTGTAATAAAATTTGCGCCACTCCTTCCCGTTTTTCTTATTGTTTATTTACTATTTTCCCTTTTATTTCTCTCTCTCCCTGCCTTTGCTCTTTTCTTACAGTGTGTGTGTGTGTGTGTGTGTGTGTGTGTGTGTGTGTGTGTGTGTGTGTGTGTGTGTGTGTGTGTAGTTTTAAATTTGCACCATTTAATCTTATGTCGTATTTTATTCTTCTTCATCTTCTTCCTTCTCTCCTTATATTCTCCTCTCTTTATTCTTCATTATTGCATGTTATCTCTTTTCCCTTTATCACTATTTGTATTTGTCTTCCTTCCACACTTCTACAACCCTCCTGCTCCTCTTCATCTTCCTCTTTCTCCTCCTCCTCCTCCTCCTCCTCCTCCTCCTCCTCCTCCTCTCCTCTTCCTCCCTACACACCTGCTCCTCCTCTGAGTTGGTGAGTATTTGTCAATCAATTAATCAGTGGGACTTCTTATTAATTTGCATATTCGTCTATGAGCTCAATATACATTTAGAATTATAGTTACATTTTTCAGGCTCCAGTAATGAGTTAGGTTTTCAGGGCTTCATATTAATAGGCTCTTTTACTCAGGCCAGTTATTAATGCAGTTTCTCACCTGTTTGCTCATACATTCTCGTATCTTTATTTTTTACAGGTAAGTCGGGCAAGCCGTTAATTATTGGCAGGTGACGCGAGGGAAGGTAAGCGCTCAAATTCCAGGTGTGTTCAGTTTCCTTCCTCCTTCTCCTCCTCCTCCTCCTCTTCTTGTTGTTGTTGTTGTTGTTCTTCTTTCTTTTTTTGTAATTATTAACCGACTGTAAGGGATGAAAGGGAAGGTAGAATAAAGATGATTTGGTCTTGTTATCCTGTATCATTTCATTTATTTTGATATTCTTTTTCTTTTTCTTTTAAGGATGGATAGTGTCATAATTAGACCTTTTATTTATTTTTTTTTTGGCTTCATATTTTTTTCGTATTTATTTACTTATTACTTAATTTATTTTACTTACCAATTCATATATTTGTTTTATTTTATCTTTTTTTTATCTCGCGTGGTCTCTCGAATATATTTAATTTGATATTTTTTCCCTCTTCATTTATTTACTCTATTTAACTCTTTTCTCTTTACTGTTCCCAATGACTCAACGCTGAAGTTTGCATAGGTTTCTTGAAGTGGTTTTGATAGCTTATTTTTTAGATCTATCCGTGAGTTCAAATTGTCGTGTTTTGAGAAATATGTTTGATTTATTTATCTATTTATTCATTTATTTATTTATTTTTTTTTTTATAAATGCATCGAAAACAAAAGAAGTTATTGATCTACTTTCAGACAAATAGAAAGCAGAAAATCATCTTTATATGGTATACAGTAATGTAATTGATTAAGAAATGAAGAGTAATAACGACTAACGTACAGATGTCAGTCTGTAAGTTTCCGTAACCCAGAGAGAGAGAGAGAGAGAGAGAGAGAGAGAGAGAGAGAGAGAGAGAGAGAGAGAGAGAGAGAGAGAGATGGAGGGAGGGGAGGAAGGGTGGGAAGAACGGAGGAAGGGAGGGAGGAGGAGGGAGGATGGGAGGAGAGAGAGAGAGAGAGAGAGAGAGAGAGAGAGAGAGAGAGAGAGAGAGAGAGAGAGAGAGAGAGAGAGAGAGATATGGACTGTGATGGAAAGAGAAAGGTGTGCTTGGAGTTACCTGCGGCTGTATGGGAGAGGGATTACCACACTCTTGATTAGATTTACCTGTAACAGGGGCACCGGTACACTGGAGGCCCCGGGGCTGAGGCTTTCAGAGAGAGAGAGAGAGAGAGAGAGAGAGAGAGAGAGAGAGAGAGAGAGGAAAAAAAAAACAATATGTAGAATTACAAAAAAATGTTACCTTGGACCCACACCAAAAAAATATTCTGAAAAAAAACATGAACTAAAAAAAAAAAAAGTTTGTCCTCGCCATCACAAAAGCAAAACATGAAAAAGATCAAGCGAGGCCTCTGAACTTTCCCTGCTGTAGGCCTAAGCTGAAGGGTGGAGAAGAGGAACAAGAGGAGGAGAGAGTAGGGAAATACAAATAAAAGAACGTGTAGAGAAGGAAGTAAATAGAGGATGCTAACGTGAATTGATAGCTTTTAATGAAAAAATAAATAAAAGAAGAAAAAAAGATGAAGAGGAGATTGGGAAGTAAAGAAGGAAAAGCATAGAGTAATAAAAAGAAAAAAAAATATGAATAGAGAAAAAATGATAATAAAATGCAGATGAAAGATAACAGCTAGCCATAAAGTAGAATTATCAGTCATAGAATAGAAATGTCAGCCATAAGCCAGAACTAGCAGATAAATTAGAACCATCAGACATGAGATAAAAGAACCGCCAGCATTACTATAGAACCACTCATAGCCACTATGTGAATAGGAAAAAACTGTTAGTCATCAAGGAAACTGTTCAGAAATAACACTGCCATCAAAAATAGCTTTAAGCGTTTAGATAAAAGGAAAATAGAGAGAGAGAGAGAGAGAGAGAGAGAGAGAGAGAGAGAGAGAGAGAGAGAGAGAGAGAGAGAGAGTGTTAGCCAGCCAGCCAGCCAGTCACCCAGCCAGCCAGTCAGTACCAATCCTACAATGAATGCACAGTTGGTAGTCAGCGATCGCGTGAATCTTTTAGCTGCTATACTGTGGGTGGACTCGACTCCTAATGGATTGTTAGGGTGCGGGGAGGAGGAGGAGGAGGAGGAGGAAGAGGAGGAGGAGGAGGCGGCGGCGGCGACGGCTGTAGATGGCGTGTCCGAAGAGCATTAGCTTCGTATTATGTTGATTCCTTCGCCAGGTAACTCTTTGAAGAGGGCAAGAGAGGAGGAGGAGGAGGAGGAGGAGGAGGAGGAGGATGGAGGCGAGTGCGTGGGTTGTGAAGAGAGTTGTGGGAGGTGGTGATAGAATGGGGGAGAGAGAAATGGGAGTGTTAGTGTGAAAGGAAGGAAGAGGAGGAGAAAAAAAAGAAGAGAAGGAGGAGGAGAAGGAGGAGGAGTAGGAGGAGTAGGAGGAGGAGGAGGAGGAGTAACCATGGGGTGTTTGCTTGCATGTCTATATATTTGATTCTTTTGTGTATTTCTATATTATTTTCTTTTATTCGTGTAAGTTCATGTGTTTCCCTTTATTCCGTGTTATTCCTTGCATGTCCTTTATTGCCTCTTTATGGTTTCTGTTCTTTCGCGGCATTAAAGTTGTACAAGTGGTGCTCGTGCGTGTGGCTTTTATTTATATTTTTCTTTATTCATTATTTTTATTCATCTATTTATATGTTGCCTGTAATTCTTTAAAACGTTCAATATACTTTAGTTCGTTTCCTTTATAATCTTTCTCCCCCTCCGGCTTTCTTTGTTTGATCATAGTTATTTCAAATAGTAATGGTGATTGCTTGCATTTTTTTTTTTTCCATCCTTCCTTCTTTTTGGTAATGCTTTTTATATCGTCCTTGCGCTCCGTTTAGATTATTCACGTCTTATTTATATTCCTCTTGACTTGGTTTTGAACTTGACTATTTTCCTTCTCTGCATTATTGACTTACACTAATTCCTCCTGTCCTTTTTCTTCAATGTGTGCGTTTTACTATCATATTTTTTCAGGAGGAATCATATATTTTAAAAGGCGTTCTTGTTTTTATTCGTGCGTTAATGATAAGTTCGTCAGAATTCATGTATTTCCTCCTTCGTCATGTAATGGATACTTGGTAATTGTTATTCTGTTTTACTTGTTACATTGTTTTTATGTTAGTTTCTTCTTCCTCTTATCGTCTTCTTCCGTCATTCATGTGTATATTCTTCTTTATTTCTTGCTTATGTATTTCCTTTGCTTGGTTTTATTTTTACTTTTTTTTTCGTGTCTACTTGCTAATTTCTTCTTTTATCGTCTTGTGTTTCTGCCATGTCTGTATCGTTCAAATTTATTTTACTGATTTCTATTATTATCATTCTTCTTCTTCTTCTTCTTCTTCTTCTTCTTCTTCTTCTTCTTCTTCTTCTTCTTCTTCTTCTTCTTCTTCTTCTTCTTCTTCTTCTTCTTCTTCTTCTTCTTCTTCTTCTTCTTCTTCTTCTTCTTGTTTTTCTTGTTTTTCTTGTTCTCTTCTTGTTTTCTTCTTTTTGTTATTCTTCTTCTTCTTCTTGTTCTTCTTCTTCTTCTTCTTCTTCTTCTTCTTCTTCTTCTTCTTATTATTATTATTATTATTATTATTATTATTATTATTATTATTATTATTATTATCATTATTATTATTATTATTATTACTACTACTACTACTACTACTACTACTACTACTACTACTACTACTACTACTACTATCATTATTATTATTATTATTATTATTATTATTATTATTATTATTATTACTACTATTATTATCATTATTATTGTCATATCTTCCCTTAACACTGATTTGAACAAATTTCCTCCTCAGTTTTCGTTCTTGGCAATAACTTTTCTAATACTTTAAAATTAGAGAAAGAAGAAAAAGTTGTATATATTTTCTTCCTATCAATAAAGTGGTGTCTTTGTACCTTAATTGTATGTAACAGAGAAAGACTTCAACATGAAACTGGCGAGCTGAACTGGTTAGTGCTAATAAAAAAAAAGAGAAAACAAGAAAGAGAAAGAAAAAACAAAAAACAGATGACGTAAGGAAAAGGTTAAGGAACGCTCCCTTCTGTTTTATTTCCTCGTAATGATTTAATGTTTTGTGATATCGTGTTTATGTCATAGGCTCATTCGTATCAATTATAGCGTGTTTCAATAAATTCCGGTCTTTACACACTTTTCCCTTTGATTTCTTTGTTGTTTACGATTTCTTGATGTGAATTACGTTTTTTATGTTTAGTTTATGTCACAATACATTGGTTTGATTTTAAATGTGTCTTTTCTTTATGTCCAAAACGCTGCTTTCTTTGTTTTCCTTAAGTTTCTTGATAGTTTGGGATTTTCTTGTTTTAATATGATGTTTTTTCCCGTAATTTTGTATAATATAACCATCCACTTTGTTGATTGTCGTTTTTACTTTTTCCTTCTCACTTTCTTTGCTTTGCTTTGGTTTGCTTTAGTTTCTTGATTCTTTCAGATTTTTCTTGTTTTGATATGATGTTTTTGCTTTAATTCCCTAAACTATAACCATCTAATTTGTTGATTGATTTTTTTCTTGATCTTTTTCTTTCTCACTTTTCTGGTTTATTCTTTTGTATCTTGGTCATTTGGTATTCACATCTATTTCTTACATAGATAAACGATAATCTTACTTTATTATCATCTTTACAGTTTCTAGACATCTTATTTCGATCTTTTTTCCTCTTTTCTTGTTTCCCTCTTTTCTACTTTGGTCATTTATCAATCACTCCTAGTCCTTACATAAATAAACAAAAAATCTTAGTTTACATCCATGTTTCTACTATTGCACCTTAAAATTTCCTTCCCTCTCTTGAAATATTTCCTTCTTTCCATCCTCCCCCACCTTCCACCCGCCCATCCCAGCCAGCTGCCATTTACCCGGGCTTGGCTTCTGAAATGATTGTTATTTATCTCGGCAATAATAAATTAGGGTTATAAAGCAGCCGCCTTATAGTCCGCGAGATCAGGTGTTCACTCATAATTAACCTGGGAGTGATTTAAGCCCAAATATGAACTTTTCCTCATTTAATTACCTTTGCTTCGGATTATAGCAAGGAGCGATTTAATGGCGGGTTTCCGAGGAGAGAGAGAGAGAGAGAGAGAGAGAGAGAGAGAGAGAGAGAGAGAGAATTGAGAGGACAGTACTAACCCTTCCCCTCTCTTCTCTCTCTCTCTCTCTCTCTCTCTCTCTCTCTCTCTCTCTCTCAGTGACGAGACAACCCACTCTAGCAGTGCGTTACGTATCCTCCCATTTTCTCTGGGATTAAAGAAAACGCACTCTGGATCCTTGCCAAATTTGCCTCTTTGGAGCATCACAATCAATACCCCTCAGTGATGTCATCAGATATGCAGATTTCCGCTTTATTTTGCAGGATATACTGAACAAAAGCAGGAAGAGAGAGAGAGAGAGAGAGAGAGAGAGAGAGAGAGAGAGAGGTTGGAAAAAAAAGAGAAGAGATAAAAGAAAGGCTTCCACTCTCCATCCAATATTACTGTTCCGGGATAATGGGGAGAGAAGCGTGTGTAGGCATATTGCTCTCTCTCTCTCTCTCTCTCTCTCTCTCTCTCTCTCTCTCTCTCTCATGTACACGTCTCAGTTTCTCAGTTTCCGGTTGGTTTCTTCTTGTGTGTGTGTGTGTGTGTGTGTGTGTGTGTGTGTGTGTGTTTGTGTCCATGCGTCTCGGTCCTTCGTTCTTTTTTCAACAATTTCTTTCGTTCTTTTAGTCACTTCTTTTCTATTTAAGTTGAATTTGCATCAACCAATAACACATTCCTTCCTTCTTTCAGTCTCTCATGAAAAGAGGAAAAATCTAAACATATACTTCTTTCTATGTAGTGAATATTGAATTGGTGCATAAAGTAAATAAATCGCACTTAATGAATAGCCAAGTCATTGAAAAGTAAATAAGAAAAATCCTCGTGCTATAAAAACGTTCACTTGCCATGTTTGAAGCTTCGAGAGAGTCTGTGGTTCAGTGTCTCCTACCGGTTCAGGCTTGGCTAGTCCATTTTCTTTGAGGTGCAAGTAATATGTTCAAGATGGTCATTTGGTGCTGAGTTAATAGAGAGAGAGAGAGAGAGAGAGAGAGAGAGAGAGAGAGAGAGAGAGAGAGAGAGAGAAGAAAGAGATGCATAATACAGAGAGAGAAGGCAGAGACAGTCATATATATACAAGAAAATCAAAGGGAGGGAATAACAGGTAATTTTTGTTGTAGGGCATCATTGCAAGGACGACGTAAGCAGAGGTTGGCGTGGCTTTCAATTACAGTACCATTGTGGACACTGCGGAACATGCCTTTTATGGTCTCGCAGATCTGTAGAAGTCTCCGGGCGGGGAGAAAGCAATTCCCTCCTAACCCAATAGAAGGTTGTGGTCATCTTAAGGGCGCTTCTAATTCCTGTTCTTACCCTAAAGCTTCGCCTCCCTAAGTACCGTGCCCCTCTGCCCTCGGCGGCGCCCTTACTCTCCCTTACTCATCGCGACCTACATGGTGATATTTCATGAACTTGGTTGTGTTTTTATCGTCTGCTGTTTGTCTTTATCTTTGTTAGTTGTTGTTAATGGTAGAAGTGATTGTTGTTGTGGTAGTGGGAGTGTAGCAGTTGCTGTAGTAGTAGTAGTAGTAGTAGTAGTAGTAGTAGTAGTAGTAGTAGTAGTAGTAGTAGTATTAGTAGTATTAGTAGTAGTGGTAGTAGTAGTAGTAGTAGTAGTGATACTAATAGTAGCAAAAATAGTACATGATAATAGTTATAGTTGGAATAGTTGTTGTTGTTGTTGTTGTTGAAAGTTAATTATTGAAAAAAATAGCTGAAATTTCAAAACACGTATAAATGCAATCACATTATCTAAGAAGAATAAAAACACAATGTATATAACAGAAGGAAAATAATAGAACTCCTCTTGACTTGAGAACGAAATCTGCCAAGTATTGTTCTCTTATTTTCTCACTCTCTTCTTTTATTTTCTCTCTTCGTCGCGTACCTTCACCTTCTCTCCGTTTTATCTTCTCGCCTCTTCATACTCCATCATGCGTCAGATCTCTCTCTCTCTCTCTCTCTCTCTCTCTCTCTCTCTCTCTCTCTCTCTCTCTCTCTCTCTCTCTCTCTCTCTCTCTCTCTCTCTCTCTCTCTGAACCTGCCTCAACATTAAAGTTTTTGTTTGTATGAAGAAGCAGATTCTCTCACACATCTTACGTAGGCTGAGCTTCATTTTGTGCTTCATTTTATGCTTCCTTTCACTCTGGGCGAAGATCGAAAAAAAACCCTGCATTTTATTGTATTTATTTACTTTTTTAATGAGATCAAGCTTTGCGTTCTTTACTGAAGGGATTATATATTTTTATGGAGGTTTTGTTTTAAGATTATCATTTTATTTGTTTTTGTTCTGATCGTTTTATTAAATATGTTTTTTTGTTAAGTTGATGTCTTTTCTTAACACTTCAGTACCGTGACGCATTATCCTATTCATTCAGTTTACTATCTGATTTTATACAACTTCAGAAACTCATGTAGGGATTAAAATAAGAAAAATTGTGGCTATTAATCTTCTGACCTTCATAGACTCTTCCTAATGTCAATAAAATCGTCTTATCATACTCAAAACTCAAGGTAGAAATGCGTTCCAGTACTAATGGGGTTAACTTTTCTTGGTTTATTTACTTATTCATTTATTTTATTTTATTTTATTTTATTTGTTTATTTTTGTCTAGTTTCATCCATACACTTGCTCTTGGCCTTTCAGGAGAGGTAGGTGGGTAAGCGAAGTGAATTAAAATACCCTCAATGACCACCATCTACATAATTGCAACTATTGTAATTCACCACCTGCTCGCCTACCCATCCATACACATGCTTATTAACACACAGACCCACTCCCTAACCCACCCATCTTCACCTCCACTCACTCATCCACCGATCTCCTTAGTTACCGAGCCATCCATAACTATTCACTAACTCTGTGTCATTCACTCTCCCATTACTTCACTCATCCACATAACAAGATATCTAATTAACTACATCATCCCACACTTTATCTATCATGTTATATTTCAACAAGACTCACCTTCACTCTCTCACCTGACCATTCCTTCCCTCACTTCACCTCACCTTCACCCACCTTACACGCACTCCACTCATCCACTTACCCACTCACTTCTACATACCATCCACACAAAACACTGATTAGCCACTCACAGACACCTTCGTCCATCCACGTAACCACACACATGCACTCCACTCACCCACCCACTCACCTGCCTACCTTGCCAGACATCCAGGCGGAGGACCCAGACACACAGCAGACCACTCACCACTACCACCACCATCGCCGTCGCCTAGTCAGTCACGTGTAATCTTCTGAGGCGTGGATGTGGGACGCTGTAACTTACGAGAACAACCTTGGATCGGGGACGTCATAAGTCAGGGAACAATGGCACTTGGCTGGCAATTAGAGAAGCGAAGAGAGCCCAGCGACCCTATGTCCATCAAGGCAAAAATGATGGTTACTCTCGATCATTATTGCTAGTCCGCTTTGATTTATGACCGGGGCTCGGGGGAGTAGGAGTGAGGGAGGCGGTGAGGGAGGCAGTGAGGGAGTTAGTAAGGGAGTAAGATACGACAGGTGGTAATGGGGTAAACGAATAGGAGTTAATGTAATGGAAATAAAGAGGAAATATAGGGAAAATGAGGGAAATTATTTGATGGGTGACGGAATGGTGAAAGGAAGGAAGGAAGGAAGGAAGGAAGAAAGGGAAGTGAGGAATGGGAGGGATGGATGGGATGGGATGGGATGGGTGGTGATGGTTGTGGTTCATGAGAAGGTTGATAATGTATGGTTGTTTCAGAGAGAGAGAGAGAGAGAGAGAGAGAGAGAGAGAGAGAGGCGGATTAATGGGTGTAATATATTTTTCCACATCCTTTTCCTATCTATCATTACCTATTATATCATTCCTCTTTCTCCTCCTCCTCTTTCTATTCACCTCCTTTCCTTTCTCTCATTAAGTCTTTCATTATGTCTTCTTATTTACACCCATCTATTCTTTCACATTCCCTATTCCTCTTTATTTCTTCCATTTCTTCCATTTCTTTGTTTTATCCCACCTATCCTATCCACTTAATTACCTACTTACTTACTTTCACTTTTTTTCCTTTCATATCCTATTTCCTCCATCAGTTTCTTTTATTTCCTCTTCTCTCCCTTTGTATACAGTTACCTCCAACATTTTTTTCTCTTTTTCCTGCTTGCATATCTCTCTCTCTCTCTCTCTCTCTCTCTCTCTCTCTCTCTCTCTCTCTCTCTCTCTCTCTCTCTCTCTCTCTCTCTCTCTCTCTCTCTCTCTCTCTCTCTCTCTCTCTCTCTCTCTCTCTCTCTCTCTCTCTCTCCATTTCCCCTTCCATCTCAATATTCCTCACTGTTCCTCCACTTCATACCTCCACCCCTCTTCTGTCTCTCCTTGATCCCTCCATCTCTCCTACTCCTACCCTTCTCCACCCCTCCATATATCCCTTCCCCTCCATTCGTCCACCTTCCCTCCTGTCTCTCCAATATCCTTCCTATACATCCACTCCTTTCCTCCACTTCCTCCATTTTCTTTGTCTTCCCCCATCACTTTCCCTTCAATATCTCTATACCTCCATGACCTCTTCTTTCTCCTCCCTTTCCCTTTTCCCTCTCTTCTCCTCTCTCACTCTCCCTCTCCCCCTCTCTCTCTCTCTCCCTCTCCCCCCTCTCCCGATCCGTACATAATCACAGCTCACATCCTGTTCATGCCTTTTAGTCACCGGAAGCCTCCTCTATATTTTTCTATAAAGCCACAACATAACTCGGCTTCAGCTCAACTCTCCCCTCCCTCCCCCACACAATCCTCCTCCTTTTCCGCCTCCTTTTCCTCCTTTTCCTCCTCCACCTCTTCCTCCTCGTCAAGCTTTTCTACACCCTGATTTATTTACTTTTGTTTTATTTTTTGTCAATTATTTTTGGTGAGGTAGAAAATGTTACGCTTTTGTAGCTTTTTCATTGGAAGATTTGCGAGTGTGTTGTGTTTTTTGTGTGTTAGGGTTTAGTGTGAGTGTGAAGGCTGAGTGTTCAGGTGTTATTGTTATTGTTGTTATTGTTGTTATTGTCATTGTTGTTATTTTTCTATGTTACTATTGTCTATTGTGGTTATTATATTTACAATATTATTTACAACAAGAACAATAGCAACTACAATATCAGCAACAACTACAATGCTGCCATCACCACTACCACCACCACCACCACCACCACCACCACCACCACCACCACCACCACCACCACCATTAAGGTAAAAACCCATCATCAAAAAACCTATACATATTTTTTTTCCTCCTTTTTTTTTACAGCCACACATTAACTTTAAAATCTCCCATCCCATCCCAACCTCCTCCTCCTCCTCCTCCTCCTCCTCCCTTTGCCATGACACCCGCGGCAGAGGGGCGGCCTACCTACATCCTTGCATAACAAAGTACACGTAGATCTTAACTAATCTTAGCACCTGGACAGTGATCTTTCTTACGAGGCACTGAAGGGAGAACTTAATATAAGAGGCACAAAAACCAGAGAAAAAAATATATAAAATGAATGGCAGTGTAAATCTAAATTAATCTTACTTTCCACGACAGTACCTTAACCCTTCATCAAACTTCAAGGCACAGGCTACTCAGCTCGCCAGCGCACGTCAGGGGAGAGAGAGAGATGGAGAGAGAGAGAGAGAGAGGGAGAGGAGGCGCGGGAGGGAAAGGAGGAGGCGGGTGACAGTACTGTAAATCTTCCACACTTGCAAATACGTCGCTGTAACTAAGCCATTGGATCCGCGTCCTTCCACTGCTGATGGCCTGGCAGAGGAGGAGGAGGAGGAGGAGGAGGAGGAGGAGGAGGAGGAGGAAGAAGAGGAGGAGGAGACGATGATGATAATAGCTTTAGGGACTGGAGGGGACGTTGCCTTAGTGGGAAGTGACTTTTTCACCCCTAGTTGCTTTCATCCACAGCGGGACGTCGGAGTTTGAATCCTTCCCACCTCCGTGTCCTTTACCTTTACCATTTATCCTGTTTTTTCTCTCTCTTTTAGGAGGAAGGGCTGGGTAGTGGTTTTGTCCTTCCGTTTCCTCAGACTCTTCTTCATTCTCCTAGGCCGCCTTTCCTCAAATTCCATAGGCCTGTATGTGTATGAGGGCGTGTCTTTCCTTAGCAGTGAAGCAATGAATGAAGCAATGAGTCACGCGGTTGAATCATTGACTGAGATGAGTAAGAGATTATTAAAGCTATGAATCACCACCACCACCATCACCATTGCCACCATCACCACCATTGCCACCACCACCACCATTGCCACCACCACCACCACAATTAGGCATAGTGGTTATTGCTATAATTCTTTGTATTTGACCTCACCGTTGCTGTGGTGTGTGGTGGAGGTTGTTGGGATGGTAGTGGGGTGTGGTGGAGGTGGTGGAGGTGGTCGCGGTGTGGTAGAAGCTGTTGTCACCTTCACCAGCGCCGCCACAGCCTGGGAGTCGCTGCAGCTCATCCACAATGCCCTGTTTTGGCCGTGTTGACATGGCCATCAGCCGCGTGTTGTCGCCACCGCCTACAAGGTCGCGCCGGGAAGTGGAGGAAGGTGGAGCGGCCCCGTGGTGGAAGGGCGACCCGATTGGCGTTAGCTCATGAAACACGCATATCCTCCATGCCACTGTTCTTTTTTTTCCGTCTCCATGTTCTTTTGTTCTCACTTTGACACCTTCCGACTTTTTATTCCAGCTGTCCCTCCCTGTGTCAGTTTTAGGCTCGGGTTTTCAAATTCTTCTGCACTTCGTCTTCACTATTTCAAAAGGCTTTACCTAAATTTACACGAGATTTTTAAGGAGTTTTTACGGTTCTAGAGGCAGAGTGACAAGATTTCTACATTATTAACTGGAGAAACACTCTTGAAAACCGCGCTAATCATCTCTGTGGCCTTGGAAAATAATCGTGGTGAGAGAGAGCGAGGCGTTTCTGAACACGGGTCTTAGTCACGCGTTTTCTCTCATGAAATTAAATGGATTCAGTTGTGGTGTTTCCTTCTCTTCTTGTTCCCTTTTGTTGGGTTCACTTATGTTTCTCAGATTCCTCCTTGAGTTTCCCCTGTGAAAGAAAATGGATTTGCTTCTTTATTTCTAACCTCTTATTGTTCTCTGCTTATTTTCTGAGGTTTTGTTCTTGTTACGAATTGGTGTGTTTTGTTATGTGGTTTGGCTCTTCAGGGAATTTCGATTTTTTTTTGTTATTTTCTTCTTATCTTTTGTTTTTATTCTTTTTGTCTTGTCATGAAGTGCTGGTTGTTCTTCTGGTCTGTGTTTGTTTCCCATTTGTATAGTTTTGCTTGATCTTTGTGTCCTCACGGCTTCAGCATGTTATTTGATTTTCCTCTTCATCTTCCCTAGTTACATTCTCTCTCTCTCTCTCTCTCTCTCTCTCTCTCTCTCTCTCTCTCTCTCTCTCTCTCTCTCTCTCTCTCTCTCTCTCTCTCTCTCTCTCTTTCATACATACATACTTTTTAACCATCCTCTTCTTCCCTTTCACCTCTCTTCTCTCACTTTATCTCCTTTCTCTTTTCTCCTTTCAGTAATTACCTTTCCATTCTATCCTCCTCCTCTTCCTCGTCCTCCTCCTCCTCCTCCTCCTCCTCCTCCTCCTCCTCCTCCTCCTCCTCCTCCTCCTCCTCCTCCTCCTCCTCCTCCTCCTCCTCCTCGTATATAAGGACAGGCAAATAATACATAGCCGCTCTCACTTCCTTATTCAACCTGCCTGGCTTTTATTCACAGCATTGAGGGCATTTTAAGTTTGCGTCATGCTCAAACTTTACTGTATCTTTATTTCACGCTTCCGAGCCCATTTTCTTTACCTTTCCACGTGGTATAGACTCGTACAAGGGAGTCTCAGATGGGGCACGTGTGAGATCGGGGTGAAAAGGTGTGTTAGGTGATGGGTGACAGGTGTGTGGCGACAGGTAAGGTGTGTGTGGGATCCAATGTGTGATTGTTATTGTTATTAGTGTTGTTAGTGTTGTTAGCGTTGTTAGCTGGTAAGTGTTTCAGGTGTAAATGGTGTTTTATGAGTGAGTGAGTGAGTGAGTGAGTGAAGTTTGTGTATATTAACCTCTTCAATGCTGGGAAATATTTTACTTTGATGTTTGTGTACGATTAGACCATATTATTGACATTAGGAAGGGTCTCTGGAGGTTAGAAGATAAATGGCCAGTCTTCACTTTTTTCATCCCCACTTAAGTTTCTGAGTCTGCATAAAATCACCAAATAGTAGCCAGAATTAATATGGAAACGCGTCATGGTACTCAAGGGGTTAAAGTACTGGTCTTTCTTTACTTTTTTCATTTTATTTTTTTCAGCTTTTTTTATATATGTTTTCGTTTTCTTTCTTTTTGTATTTTTTTCCAGAGCAGATTGTTCTTTTGTAGTTTTCTTAGTTTTGTTATCTACTTTTTTTTGGATGTGTGTGAATCTCTCTCTCTCTCTCTCTCTCTCTCTCTCTCTCTCTCTCTCTCTCTCTCTCTCTCTCTCTCTCTCTCTCTCTCTCTCTCTCTCTCTCTGCCTTTTTCCTCGTCATTCTGTAACAGTGCAATTGTTTTATGCGCATTTCTGGCTAATCTTTCCCTTCCACATTTCCTATACAATTACCGGATGTGTATTATTTGTACGCGCCCTCACACACACACACACACACACACACACACACACACACACACACACACACACACACACACACACACACACACACACACACACACACACACGCACCACTACCACTACCACCCCAGCAACAAGTCGGAAATTCTTTAACAGTATTCAGTTTAATCTGCAAAGTAACACGCCCAGTTAATACTTATAAACAGGAGATTATGGAGGCTTTGCGAGTGCTGGTTGGACACAAAAAAATACATATGCACATCCTCCCCACCTTACCCCTTTTTTTCCCTGGCCACAATATTCAAATAAGATCACCAGTGGGTTTTTTTTTCTCCCTTTTTCTCATTTATAGAAGGTGGAAGAATAAAGAAAGAAAAGAAGGTGAGGGTGAAGATAAGAACCGGGAGTAGAAGATGGTGGAGACTGACCTTGGAAACTGTGTGTATGTGTGTATGTGTGTGTATGTGTGAAGATAACTCTCATTCTCCCTCCCCCTCTCGTCTCATGTTGGCACCAGACAGGTATGTTTAGAGGAGGGCGAGGAGGGACAGGTTGGGGGTGAGGAAGGAAAGGTAGAGAGGGGGAGAGGGAGGAGGACAATTTGGGATCTAAGTGAGAAATTGGCGTGGTGTGAGTGGCGTTTGTGGTGAGATATATATTCAGAGTTATTATAATGCATTCATCTGATTAAAAGTAATAATAGAGCAGTCCTTTCCTTGTGACTGGACCGACGGGAGGGGGGAAAAAAAAGCATGGGAAAAAAAAGTAGGAGGACTAAACTCATAAAAACCTCTCTCGTAACAGTCACTCATTTCACCTGAGTTGAATACTAATGTGGGGCTTTTTTATGTATATGTTTTTATTCTATATGCTGCACAGGTGAGACAGGTAAAAGGTACGATAGGATTGTTACCTGTTCACCCCGTCTTCCCATTAATACTTGGTTCTGTGGTGCTCGTGGACAGGTGAAAAAAATTGTTGCATAAGGGATTTAGTTTAGTTTGTATCTTTTTTTATGTGGTGTGTTGATAAGAGGTATGGTTGCATTAGTACCTGTCTGCTGCTTCTTTTTATTAGTGGTTCAGGTGTACAGGTGGAGTAAGCTCTACAGTTCAAGTTATGCTTATGTTTTAAATATGATATACAGGTAAGCGATATCTCAACATCATTAACTTTACTTTCCATACACTTATTACATTTCCACGTAGGCAGGTAGAAAATCAGCACTTCACTTCAGTTTATGCTTATGGTTTCAGCTTGGTATAGAGGAGAGAAACAGGAGCATGGCCGCATCATTACCGCTCCTCCTACTGTTTCCCTCTATGGTTCTCGTGCATAGGGGCAAAACAAAACATCAGCGAAAAGATTCAGTTCAGTAGAGCTCAGTTCAATGACGCTCAGTACGCAGCCTCCCTTTTTGGAATTCAGATCATACAGGTGAGATTTCATACCTGTGTTTTCAGTATTCATAAACTTAATTTTTTCCTGCTCACCCCGCTGGTCGTGGTCGCAGCGTGATGGAGGTGCCGATAGCGACCTGCCTACATAGGTGTGTCATTAGAGTAAAATCGTAAACCAGATAGCATTATTTACCAAATATTATTATTTCTCGGGCTTGCTATGATAATGACCCAACCAGGCTGTCGAGAATCATAATTAACTCAGCGGGTTGGGAGGCAGGGGAGCGTGGCCCGTGTGGCAGGGAGCACAAGAGGCCACCCTCCCTTGTCCGCCTCTACATATGTCTGACTGAATCTTGCAAGTAAACTTAATTTTCACCGCCAAATCTTAATGGAGTTGGCATGAACATTAAAACAACGAGACCCATTATAGTTCTTAATGCACCCCGCCAGCCAGCCAGCCAGCCACGCCACACCACGCCACGCCACGGCCACAGCCACGCCACACCACTGCCACAGCCAACTCGCTAGATTGTGTGGCGTAGCTCCATTTTTGCAGCGTTTTTGTGGTGCCCTTGTGTCATATCGATGCGCTAAGTGAAATGAGAAATATTATATAGTGTTTTTTCGTGTTTGTTGCGGCTACTTTTGTGTCACAGGTTTTGTTCACTCTTTTTAGGTGGCATGTGTATTTTTTTCTTTCTCTCTTTTAGGTGGCATGTGGTTTTTCTCTTTCTCTCTGTCTCTCTCTCTCTCTGAAAATCTCTCTCTCTCTCTCTCTCTCTCTCTCTCTCTCTCTCTCTCTCTCTCTCTCTCTCTCTCTCTCTCTCTCTCTCTCTCTCTCTCTCTCTCTCTCTCTCTCTCTCTCTCTCTCTCTCTCTCTCTCTCTCTCTCTCTCTCTCTCCAAGCACATAAACAGACATTCAGACAGACAGAACAAATGAACAAATGTATAATTGCTTTCATTTTTCTTTCTTAATGTTTTGGCGAGGGAAAAAATGAATACATAAGTACACACCATAAAAACTTCTAACAAATATAACAACCCATTATTTGTCCTTATTATTCCTCCTCCCCTCCCTCTCTCCTTTCCCTCACTCTCCCCTTTTTCCCTCCCCTTAATTCAGGTTTTTAAAGGGTGGACAAGAGGACATTGTTACCCTTCTCTTAGTTTTCCTTTTCTCTCTCTTTACTCTTTCCCATTTACTTTTCTCCCTTTTCTTCTTCTCTATCCTTCTCTCCCTTTTCTCTCACTTTACCCTTTGTTTACACTTTGTTTATTTGTCCCTTCTCTCTTCATTTTTCCCCTTTATCAAACTCTCCTTCATATTCCCTCCTTCCTCTCCTATTCCCCTATTTCTCCATACCTAAATCCCATTCCCTTCTTTTTTCCTCCCCATTTGCATACCTCACTCCACCCTACCCTTCCTCCCCACCCATCACTTAGCCTCTCTCTCCCTCTCTCCTTCCATTCTCCCTACCTCTCTTCCCTTCCTCTCCCCTACCAGCCCCTTCTTCCCCTCCTTCCCCTCCTCCCCATCACAGGAACCACATTTTTGCAAGGACTCGACCTCTCCATAATCAGCTGGTTGGAAAAAAAGAGGAAAAAAAGAAAGAAAACAAGAAAATAATGATAGGAATAATTATTAATATACATGCAGTGGAGTGATATTTATCCTCTCTCTCTCTCTCTCTCTCTCTCTCTCTCTCTCTCTCTCTCTCTCTCTCTCTCTCTCTCTCTCTCTCTCTCTCTCTCTCTCTCTCTCTCTCTCTCTCTCTCTCTCTCTCTCTCTCTCTCTCTCTCTCTCTCTCTCTCTCTCTCTCTCTCTCTCGCTCTCGCTCATCGGATTCTTAATCTCTCCTACAAGAGTGTCCTGCACGCTACCTGACTCGCAGTGTGTGTGTGTGTGTGTGTGTGTGTGTGTGTGTGTGTGTGTGAACATTAGAGGTCAACTGTGTGTAGTGTGTGTGTGTGCAGTCACGTGCACAATTCGAACATTACACACAACACACACACACACACACACACACACACACACACACACACACACACACACACACACACACACACACACACACACACACACACACACACCTCCTCCTTACCTCCTCCTCCTCCTCCTCCTCCTCCTCCTCCTCCTCCTCCTCCTCCTCCTCCTCCTCCTCCTTTTCCTCCTCCTCCTAGTCCTCCTCCTCCTCCTCCTCCTCCCTCCCTTCTTTCTTCCCTTCCTTCCTTCCTTCCTTCCTTCCTTTCTTCCCCTCTGCTGCACACTGTTCTCCCCTTTGCAGAATTATCCTTTCAATCACTATTCATAAATCCAAAAATCGATTAACTGTTTATATTCAAATGACGACGATGCGTTCTCTCTCTCTCTCTCTCTCTCTCTCTCTCTCTCTCTCTCTCTCTCTCTCTCTCTCTCTCTCTCTCTCTCTCTCTCTCTCTCTCTCTGGCAATCCTGTATTTTCTCTCTTTACTCATTCTTGACTTTCCCCTTGCGATATTCTTCCTCCTTTCTTCCCTCTCCTCTTTCCCCTCTTCGTTGGAGCTGATGAGTTGAAATAATTTTGCCCTTAATTCCTGTTTCTGCCATTTTCCCCTCCCCTCCCTCGTTGGCGTGTCCTCACCGTCTTGTCGCTAATATATTCTTAATTTTCCTCATTGTGTCAGTTTTTCCTTTTCGCTCTTGCTTTTTCTCTCCTTGTTTCACTTCTTCCTCATTTATTTCACTTATTTTCGTCTCCTCTCGCTTTATTTATTTTTTTTTAGCGCCACGTGTTTCTCGCTCATTTTATTGTTTTTTATTCTGTTGTTGGCTGTGTTTTTTATGTATCTTTTTTATTATGTCTTTGTTTTTCTCGTTTTCTTTGTGTTGTTTATCGGCTTATTTCTTTTCCTTTCCTCCTCTTCCTCGTCTTTCTTCTCTTCCTCCTTGTGCATCCTTTAGTACTCTTGTCTTCCTTCCTCCTTCCTCCTTCCTCCTTCTGTCTCAGCATTTAAGGAACTGGTGCTCTCTCTCTCTCTCTCTCTCTCTCTCTCTCTCTCTCTCTCTCTCTCTCTCTCTCTCTCTCTCTCTCTCTCTCTCTCTCTCTCTCTCTCTCTCTCTTTTACCTCTACTCTCCCTACTCTCCTGTCTATGTCTGTCTGTATGCATCTGTATGTCTACTCTTACCTGTAAGTCTGTGTCCATCTCCCTGTATGTCTGTATCTGTACCTGTCCTCTCCTCTGTCTCAGTCTGTCACTCATTCGCCATTGCGTTCACTCTCTCTCATCTACTGTATAGCATTATTACCTACCGCTTCTCTGTCCCTCTCTCTTTCTCTCTCTCTACCAGCCTCTCCCAGCCCCTCACCTGTCATTTGGCGCCCGGCTCACGTACGCGCATTACGGCAGGGCCTATGCGCAGGGTAGAGGAACGCTGGACGATTGCCTATTGTTCTTCACCCGATAGGAAAAGAATGTATCGTGAAAAATATGTATAGAGAAGAAATGAGACGTGTTGGTGGTGGTGGTGGTGGTGGTGGTTATTGTAGCGATATTTATCAGTGATTGACGACAAGTGCATTAAAATGTAGGACGGTGAGGAATGCATTAAAGAGAGAGAGAGAGAGAGAGAGAGAGAGAGAGAGAGAGAGAGAGAGAGAGAGAGAGAGAGAGAGAGAGAGAGAGAGAGAGAGAGAGAGAGAGAGAGAGAGAGAGATTAATTTTCACATCACAACGTATGAGCTTACATCATCAACATTCCCCGAATACATCACTCGTTCCCTCCTCTTCCTCCTCCTCTTCCTCCTCTTCTTCTTCATCTTCCTCCTCCTCCTCCTCCTCCTCCTCCTCCTCCTCCTCCTCCTCCTCCTCCTCCTCGCCATTTCTCACGAATTATCTTATTTCTGTGAATTTCTTCCTTTTATGTCGCACCTGCAGAACTTTGGGAACTCAATTAGTATACAGGGTAGGAAGGGTAGAGGGGAGGGGGAGGGAAGGTGTAATGAGGAGGGAGGAGGAATGAGAGGGGAGAGAAAGAGTTGGGGAAATGAGGTGGGAAGGGAGGGGAGTTCCTTAAATCAACGGGGTGTAACAATATTAATAATAAAGAAGATAATAATAATGATAGTAATGATAATAATGATAATAATAATGATAATAATAATAATAATAATAATAATAATAATGACAATGATGATAGTGAGTGAATAATATTAATGGAGTTCCTTTATTATCATTATTACTATTATTATCATTATTTGCATCGTTACTGCTGGTGTTGAAGGTGTTATCACAATACTTCTACTACTACTACTACTACTACTACTACTACTACTACTACTACTACCACCACCCATTATCACCACCACTACCACCACCACTGCATTTTCCATTACCACAACAAACACCATTACAAGACACTATCCCCATCCGCCTCACCCCACCCCAGTACTCCCTTATACCTTACCTGTCCGGGGGTGAGGAGTGACCGGGTACCCTCTGCGCCTGCGTGTGTTTACCTGGTAGTGGGCCACCGCTCGACCTAAGAAAACAAAAGGTGGTATGAGTCAACCTTTTTTATATTTATTTTGCCTCTTCTTTTATTTTTCGTCGGTCGGTCTTAACTCCTTAATTAATATTCATCGCCGAGGAACATGACAGTTGCGAGTATTCTTATCAATAAAACGACAATATTGTTTCTTGAGACTGAGAGAGAGAGAGAGAGAGAGAGAGAGAGAGAGAGAGAGAGAGAGAGAGAGATGCACAGACAGGCAGATAGACAAAAAAATAGAGACAAACAGATAGAAAGAAACAAAAATCTATAGACGAAATAGACAGTCTGTGAGATAGAGACAGACAATCAGAGAAACAGACATGAAAGTACATAAATAAACAGACAGAAAGACAGGCACAGAGACAGACAGACAGGCAGTTAGGCATATATGGAACCAGACAGACAAACAGGCAGATACAAAAATAGATAAACAGACAGAAAGACAACCACTGAGAAAAGACTAACCATACAGACAGATGAATAAGCAAACGTACAATCACAAAAAGAAAACAAAATGAAAAAAGACTGAGAAATAAAGATGAAAAACGGTTAAAGAAAAGACACACACACACACACACACACACACACACACACACACACACACACACACACACACACACACACACACACACACACACACACACACACACACACACACACAGACAGACAGAGAGAGAGAGAGAGAGAGAGAGAGAGAGAGAGAGAGAGAGAGAGAGAGAGGGAAAGTAAGACAGAAAAAGAGAAAGAGATTGAGGGTTGTAAAGGCAGACAGAGGAGGAGTGAGGAAAGGAGAGAGGGAGGGAGGGAGAGATGTAGAGATGGAGACAGCATCCTCCCATCTGTACAAGCTGTAATTAATGGTCCGTCGGGTCGTCCTGGCGAAGAATGTGGTTGCATCTGGAATCAACTTGCCAAATTAGTTGTATATGTGAGCAAAAACATCAAAATTGCAAATATAATACAGACCCGAAGCTTAAAGTATGCAGAAAAGGAAGATACTTTATAAACGGGGGGAAATGGAGACAGAGAGAGAGAGAGAGAGAGAGAGAGAGAGAGAGAGAGAGGGGAAGTGCAGAAAAAAACTAAAAACGATTCACATTCTCGTGGTTTTTGACGGAAATTATATATACTTATCTTTCATTTTTATATTTTTTCTTTTTCTTTTTTTCTTTTTTTTCTGTTTCTTTTGGTACTGAATGCGAGGTGTTCATGTATTCTAATAAGAGGCGGCGAATATTAGTTCTGGTATCCCATTTGCATAATTATTCAATAATCAAATGATTTTCATAATATAGCCATAAGGAAGACGGCTAAGGACATCTTCGTTTTCTTTGTCTTGAGTCATCTGTTTGTTTTTCCTCTCGGCTCCGGTGTGTGTGTGTGTGTGTGTGTGTGTGTGTGTGTGTGTGTGTGTGTGTGTGTGTGTGTGTGTGTGTGTGTGTGTGTGAGGATTTGTTACTAGTACTCTTAGAAATGTCATAAAAAAAAAAAGGTATTGTAAAGAACTATGCATAGAAAAAAATGCGTGGGAGGAAATTTCACCACATTCATTTGATGTTACTTTGCATAAGAAAACTAAAAACAAAAGAAAAACGATACTAGAACATGCCTTAATATTTAGAAGCTACCTGTGTATATATGGCTGCCTTCTCCACACACACACACACACACACACACACACACACACACACACACACACACACACACACACACACACACACACACACACACACACACACACACACACACACACACACAGGTAGGTAAGGTGTGTAGCGGCCAATATCTAGACTCGCTAATCCTGCCTCAGCCTTCCACAGCCAAACGCCCCACCAAAGAATATCTTATTAAATTTTACCCGATACAGATGAATCCCCGAAGTTGCCAATATGCGGGTATTACAGAAGAATTTAAGTACATTAGCGCAGGAAATGGAAGCCTGAATTGTGCGTCCGGCAGGGCTGACTGGGCTGGGCTGGGCTGGGCTGAGCAGAGATGGGTTAGGTTGGGCTGGCTGGCGGTGTCTTGTTTCTCTGGCGACTTGCAGTGAGCGGGAAATATCATACTGTATCTTCATTGTTAGGTTGGTGGAGATTGACATGATAAGTGAGTGTTGTGTTATTATTGCTGATGTTGTTGTTGTTGTTAGTGGTGGTGGTGGTGGTGTAGGTTGGTGTTTTTATATTTTTTTTTTAGTTTTTATATTTATCTATCTGTTTATTTTTTAGTCTACCTATTTATTTATGTTTTTTTTTATTTTGGTGTTGAGGTTTATGTTGTTACTAATATCATCCTTTGCTGTTGTTGTTGTTGTTGTTGTTGTTGTTCTTTTTGTCCCGTCTGAAGAGATGGATACGAACAACCATGCTTCTTTTCTTTCTTTCTTTTTTTTTTTTTTTTTTTTTGATGTTAATTTACTTGATGTTTTAATGATTAGCTCTTGAAGATGCATCAGTTAGTTTTTGTTTTTATTGATAGCATTAGTAATTATTCATGTTTTACTACTACTACTACTACTACTACTACTACTACTACTACTACTACTACTACTACTACTACTACTACTACTACTACTACTACTACTACTACTACCACCACCACCACCAAGAATACTGCAGGCCTTAATATAATACCAGTTCTTAGGGTCACATCTCTGGACGGTCGTTATTCTCGTTATAATTCCTGGTGTGTCAATCAGACCTAAACCAGCGGCGCGGGATTAGCAAGACCATTAAGTCCCATTGGAGCAAAGACGCCGCCGGGTCACCGGAGTCACCTGGAGGAAGAGGAAATCACCTGTCGAGGAAAATAAACTAAAAAAATGTCAAATCAGTATAAAATATCCGAGAAATGCTTTGTAATTTTCTTTTTTTTTTTTTTTGGCGGGGGGGAGAATGAAGGACGGGAAGTAGTGTTGTGTGTGTGTGTGTGTGTGTGTGTGTGTGTGTGTGTGTGTGTGTGTGTGTGTGTGTGTGTAGAAACCAGTTCACAGGAGAAGGGGCATGGGTGTATCTTGGTTCAGTTAAGGAGGAGGAGGAGGAGGAGGAGGAGGTGCAGGAGAGATGAATAATGAAGGAAGAGGTGGATGGATGGATGGAGAAAGGGATGGAATAAGAGCGAGAGATGAATGAATATAAGAGAAAGTTGGGGAAGGGAAGTGGAGGATGGAGGGATGGAAGGAAAGATAGAAATACAGAAGATGAGTTACAACCACTACCTCTACTACTACTACTACTACTACTACTACTACTACTACTACTACTACTACTACTACTACTACTACTACTACCACCACCACTGCTGCTACTACTACTACTATCTCTGCCACTAACACTACCACTACTACCACTACCACCACCACTACTACTACCACCACCACTACCACACCACTACTACTACTACCACTACTACTACTACTACAACAACAACCACAACCACTACTACTACTACTACTACTACTACTACTACTACTTCTACTACTACTACTACTACTATCTCTGCCACTAACAACAACATTGATGCTTCTGAATATGTTTGTAATTTATCAGTACTTTAAACAAGCTCTGATAACTCAGACTACATATATAGAGTCTTTCTAAGGCTTATATCATGTTGCACTATCTCTTGGACACTTTTACGTCGCGTTTATTAATAATGTATGTGATAAAAAAAAAAGATAAACAAGAGGGAGGAATGAAATTATTTAAGTTATAAGTAGAAAAATAAAATCTGGGAAAGAAAAAAAATGGAACCAATAGATTAAAAGAGAATAGATGAATAAATTGAAAAAGATAGAGAGAATAAATGACCAAAACAAATAGAGATAGGGGTGAAATAAGAGTAAAAATGAGAAATACGTATAAGATGAATACGAAGAATGAACCGGATAGAATAAAAAAGGAGGAATAGAAAAAAAGAAGAAAAATACTGCACAACAAAGTAAAAAGAAAGCAGAATGGAGAAAGAGAGACAGAATGGGGATAAAAACAAGTAAATAAAGACGGAGAATAGGAGAAGGAATAGAGGAATAGGTTGAGGGAGTGGAGAAGAGGGAGTAAGAGCAGTAGGAATAGGTAGAGGCAATGGATGGAGTAGAGGGAGGGATAGGAGGGAGTAGGTTAGAGCTGTCTGTGTCGCCCCGTCCAGTCTCAACTCGATTACATGGAGTTAGAGTTGATTACCTGGTCACGCCCGTAGAGAGAGAGAGAGAGAGAGAGAGAGAGAGAGAGAGAGAGAGAAACTACATACCTAGACAATTCACATTCTTCCATCTCGATTGTTCTTCCTTTCTTCTGCAGCATATGGCTCTTCCCTCCCTTTTCCTCCTTCCCTCTCTCTTTCTTCTCCCTCCGCAAAAAGAGGAAGAAGAGGAGGAGGAGGAGGAGGAGGAGGAGGAGGAGGAGGAGGAGGAGGAGGAGGAGGAACTGCAACCATATAAAGGAGGAACACTCATTAAAAGATGTCTCCCTCGCTACTCTTTCGGAAGGTGACAGGTAGGGAGCGAGGGAGAGACGGAGAGAGAGAGAGAGAGAGAGAGAGAGAGAGAGAGAGAGAGAGAGAGAGAGAGAGAGAGAGGGTGTGGTGGGCGGGGAATGTGCAATGGAAGGAGGAGAAGGGAATGAGTTGAAAGTAGAGCAAATAACTAATATGCAACGTCATTCATTAATATTTGCGCGCGCATACATACACACACACACACACACACACACACACACACACACACACACACACACACACACACACACACACACACACACACACACACACACACAGGCATCAATCAATCAGCGTTTGACGTCTTACTATGAAAACAAATATTTTTCTTCCTTTGGTTCTATTAGCTCATCTCCCTCCCTCTTACAACACCCTCCTCCTCCTCCTCCTCCTCCCCCTCTTTTCCTGCCTTCTCCTCCTCCTCCTCCTCCTCCTCCTCCTCCTCGTCAAACTTCATGTGACCTTCTTTTTCTTACTTTTTCCTTCGCTTCTTACTTCATATTTATCCAAAGCAAGAAATATATCCTTCTTAATTTCTTTTCATTATATTTTTCACCTTCCTTTCTCGCTCATTAGCACTCTATTTAGTCACCTCGTATAGATCCAAGGTGTTTTTGTGTGTGTGTGGATTTTTTTTTCTTTTTATCATCTCTCTTTCTCTCTCTTTCTCCCGCTCTCTCTTCCTGTCTCTTCTACTTGTTCTTCACTCTTGTCAATATTTTCCCACCAGGTGTTAGGACTAAAGCCAGGTGACTTAACCTCGGCCCCCACCCCCTCCTCCTTCTCTTCCCTCCAACGTGTTCTTCCTTGTCAAACTCTCACTATCCTTATTTATTATTCAATTTTCCTCACCTTCTGTCCTTCTTCTCCCTTTCCTTCCTACTTGAAATATTTCCGTATGTTTACCCTTCCTTTTATCATATCTCTTACTCTATTATTATCTCTCTCTCTCTCTCTCTCTCTCTCTCTCTCTCTCTCTCTCTCTCTCTCTCTCTCTCTCTCTCTCTCTCTCTCTCTCTCTCATCGGCACGAGCGGTTGTTTGTCGTTTCTCACCAGAGTTAAAAAAAAGCACTGCCAGAATCAAGGTAAGAAAGCCTATTGTAAGTGAATGGCCTCCTCCTCCTCCTCCTCCTCCTCCTCCTCCTCCTCCTCCTCCTCCTCCTCCTCCTCCTCCTCCTCCTCCTCCTCCTCCACTAGCTCAGGTGTGAGTGCGTGCGTACCTGCGTCAGTGCTTATGTAATTATCTGCTCTTGTTCTCCTTCCTGTTTTGTTTCTTTCTTTTGTAGATTTTGTTGTAAGATTCTGCAAGTCGTTGTTGTCGTTACTATCCTTCTCTCTCTCTCTCTCTCTCTCTCTCTCTCTCTCTCTCTCTCTCTCTCTCTCTCTCTCTCTCTCTCTCTCTCTCCTTCTTCTTCTTCTTCTTCTTCTCTTCTTCTTCTTCTTCTTCTTCTTCTTCTTCTTCTTCTTCTTCTTCTTCTTCTTCTTCTTCTTCTTCTTCTTCTTCTTCTTCTTCTTCTTCTTCTTCTTCTTCTTCTTCTTCTTCTTCCTCCTCCTTCCTCTTCCTCCTCCTCCTCCTCTCCTCCTCCTCCTCCGCTCCATGGAAATGAATGCAAAACAGGTCAGACATTTTTCCTGACGACCGTCAAACACAAAAACATCCCGCCATGACTCTGCACCTACACACACACACACACACACACACACACACACACACACACACACACACACACACACACACACACACACACACACACACACACACACACACACACACACACACACACACCAAAACCAATATAAGACTAAAGAATGTAAAAATACGTGTTCACTTTTACACTTTTTCTTATGTGTGTATAACTGTGAAGACGCTGCGTGAAAAGATAGTAGTAGTAGTAGTAGTAGTAGTAGTAGTAGTAGTAGCAGCAGCAGAACATCGCGTGGACGTCTTCATAACAGCAGCCATCAAGTTAGGCAGGATGGATTCGTTTCCGTGGGACAAATTCTACGTTTGCGCGAGTCACATCGGTAATTTTCGTCTCCTTTACGCGAGAAGAGGAAAAGGAAGGGATGGCAGGTGGAGCTACAGTGGGAGAGGGAGAGGGAGAAGGGGAGGTGAGGTGAGGGAAGAAGGGAAGGAGGACACTTAGGTCTTCTTCCGGTGGCAAAAAGAGGGAAAATAACCAACTTGAAATACAGTACTTAAGTTTGGCGTAATGGCTGTCTTTTTGTCCCCTGTTGAAGGAGGAGGAGCAGGAGGAGGAGGAGGAAGAGGAGGAGGAGGAGGAGGAAGAGGAGGAGGAGGAGGAGGAGGAGGAGGAGAAGGAGGAGGTGTAGGAAGGATAAATAAGAACAATTTTGCTGTTATTCTCATAATTTTATTTTGTTTTAAATATACCAGGAGGAGGAGGAAGAGGAGGATGCGAAGGAGGAGGAATACAAAGGAATACAAAGGAAAGCCAAACAGCAACAGACCTGTTGGTCCTTTCGAGGCTGTTTGGTAACTACTTCTAACTGGCTACAGATAAGAGAGACAGGACAGTACAGGAGAAGGCTCCTCCCCACCCACCACTCCCTCCAGCTTTCGCTGGCATGGAAAATAGCTTGGAAAAGTACCATGCAGTATGGAAAAAACTGACATGGAATTTTCACAGGAAAGGATGAAAGGAGATTCTATTTTTCACCCTACGGTGAACTCTACATATCTATCTATAAGAAAGTTATTATAGTATCATGTTTAATTATTCAGACAAGAAGAGAGCTTGTTGGGGTTATTCTTTAAATATTTATCAATTTTGTTTTTGAATGATGCAATGGAAGTACTGTTTACTATTTCTGAAGGAAGCTTATTCCAAATGTTAACTATTCTATTAAAGAAAAGTGCTTTGCCTCGTGGGTTTTAAAGCGTTTTGGTGTAATTTTAAATCCATTATTCCTTGTTATGGTGGAATGATCAATAGTAAAATATTTATTGACATCAAGGTTGTTGTATCCCTGAAAATTTTGAAAACTTCGATTAGGTCTCCTCTTATCCTGCGCTTTGTTAAGCTGAATAAATTTAATGCTTCCAGTCGTTCCTCATACGGCTTGTTTCTCAATCTCGGAATCATCTTGGTCACTCTACGCTGGATCCTTTCCAGTTTTTCAATGTCTTTTCTGTAATATGGTGACCAGAACTGCACACAGTATTCAAGCTGAGGACGCACCAATGAGTTATATAAAGTAAGGATAACTTTTTCTGATTTAAATTCAAAGGTTCTTCCAATGAACCCAACTAATTTATTTGCATTCTTTACTGCTTCTGTGCAGTGTTTGCTCGGCTTGAGATCTTTAGACACCACAACACCAAGATCTTTTTCATTCTCAGCACTTTCCAGAGGTACATTACTCATTACGTATTTTGCTTGTACATTGTTACTTCCAATGTGTAAGACTTTACACTTTTCTATATTGAATTTCATTTGCCATTTTTCTGCCCAGCGTGTCAGTTTATTTAAGTCACACTGTAGTTCTTGCCATTGTGACGTTGATGTAACTTTGCTCATTATTTTGGTGTCGTCCGCGAATTTGCTTATTTTACAAGTGATTCCTTCATCAATATCATTAATATAAACAATGAAAAGAACTGGTCCTAATACAGAGCCTTGAGGAACACCACTTTTCACATTGTGCCACTCTGATTCTTTTCCATTTATAACAACTCGTTGCTTTCTGTCAGAGAGCCAGTCTTCCAACCATTTCAGGGTATTTCCAGCTATGCCGTGAGCTTTTACTTTGCTGATTAGCCTCTTGTGAGGGACAGTGTCGAAAGCTTTCTGGAAATCAAGGAGGAGGAGGAGGAGGAGGAGGAGGAGGAGGAGCAAGAGGAGGAGGAAGAAGAAGAAGAAGAAGAAGAAGAAGAAGAAGAAGAAGAAGAAGAAGAAGAAGAAAAAGAAGAAGAAGAAGAAGAGGAGGAGGAGGAAGGGCAAGAAGATGACGACGAAGAACGGGAGAAGAAAAGAGAAAAAAATATAAAAACTTTACAATGAAATTACTAATTGTTTCCTTTATTATTTATTACGAGAGGGAGAGAGAGAGAGAGAGAGAGAGAGAGAGAGAGAGAGAGAGAGAGAGAGAGAGAGAGAGAGAGAGAGAGAGAGAGAGAGAGATTATGTTCCAATCTTTACTTCTTTCCAATCCCACAAAAATTTCCTCTATCCACAATCCATTTACTTCCCTTTAACTTTGTCCATTTTTCCTTTCCCCTCACTTCCCTTCACGCTGCCCTTTTCCCCTCCCTTCCCCTCACTTTACCTTCTCCCCTCTTTTCCTCTCACTCTGCTCATTTCCCTGTTAATTATCCTCACTTTGGCCTTGTCCCATCTTTTCCCCTTTTTTGTGCCCTTTCACCTTCATTTCCCCTCACTGTGCCCTTTCACCCTCGTTTACTTTCACTCTGCATTTTCCCTCTCTTCCTCTCGTTTTCCTCTTTTCCCTTTACTTCTTCTCCTCACTTTGCTCTTTCCCCCTCGTTTACCCTCACTCTGCCCTTTTTCTCATAATTTTTCCTCACTCTGTTTTTCCCCTCACTTTCCCTCACCTTCATTTCCCTCACTCTCCCTTACTCTGCGCATTTCCTCTCACATCTCCTCACTCTCTTACTCTTTCCTATTCCCTTAACTTCCCCTCACTTTGCCTTTCCCCTCGTTTACCCTCACTCTACCCTTTTCTCCTCAGTTCCCCTCACACTTCCCTTTTCCCCTCACTCTCCCTCACTTTTATTTCCCTCACTCCCTCTCACTCTCATTTCCCTCACTCCCCCTCACTCATTTCCCTCACTCTCTCTTACTCTGCGCATTTCCTCTCACTTCCCCTCACTTTGCCCTTTTCCCTTTACTTCCCATCACTCTGCCTTTCCCCTCAGTTGCGGGGGGGGTGGCGGGCGAGATCGGGGCACAATTCCAGCGTGCGTTGATCAGTAATGAGGTAATGTCTGGTCAAGTGAATTACCATAATGACAATTAGTACGCGAAGTCCACTCTAGCCTTAGTCCACACCGCTTGTTCCCTTCCCCTCACCCTGTCCCCTCAGCTCTCACCCCTCACCCCTCACTCTCATATCTCTTCTCTTCACCTCATTCGTTTTCTATCACCATTTTTTTCCCTCATTCTCTTCACTGCTCTTGTTTGATTTTTATACCATTATCGTGTTTGTTATCATTTCTCCATATTTTTCTTCATATCTCTTCTCTTATTCTCTTCATCCTTATTGTTATTTATCACCATTTTTCCCCTTATCCTCTTCACTCTTGTTATCTTTTAATTTCATACCATTATCGTCATTATCATCATTTCTCCATATTTCATCTTTATATCTCTTCTCTTATTCTCTTCACCTTACTTGTTATTTATCACCATTTTTTCCCATTTTCCGATTTTTTTAACGTTATCTTGTTCTTCATCATCATTTCTTCATACTTCACCCTCAAACTTCTTTTCTGCACCCTACTCGTTACTCCATCGCCTTTTTTTCTTTCTCTTTTCACTGTTCTTATCGTTTTAATTTTCCCTCAGTCTTATTTCTTACCGTCATTTTCTGATACCTCTTCTTCACTTCACCCTACTCGTATTCCATCACTTTTTTTTTTTCTCACTCTCTTCACTGTTCTTATATTTTTTTTTGTACAATCATTTTTCTCCCTCATTCTGTTTCTCACCATTATTCTCTCATACCTCATCCTCATACCTCTTCTCTTCACCCTACTCGTATTCCACCACTATCATTTATTTCTTTCTATTCATTTTTCTCGTTCTATTCTCGTACTATTAACCTCGTCGGATTCTCGTGAGTGTTTCTACAGGTAATTGTAAAGAATTGTTGTTAATCTGCCACTAGATCCATAAAAAATAACTCAAAAACTTATGTATTTTCAACTAGAGTCTTTGAAAGTAGTGGAAGTGTAGATAGAGGTTTCCGTTTATAGACTTGCATCATCATCCACCAACACCCATTAATACCTAATCATCACCCTCCCCTATACGCCAGCTGTCCCGCCCTACATCACTCGGTAAACCATCTGTCCCCGTGTCCTTGTTCTCCTGCTCGTGTAGTAACCATCGCCTCTGCCTCCTGTCTCCTTATTCTACGCCTCAGCTGCTCCTCGCCTCCCTCGCCTCCTACCCCGCCCATTGCCAGCTGCACTGCTAGCAATGTATTATGTTGTTATGAGTTTAATGTTAGTGTTGTATGATTTCGTGGGTGTGTTCTTTTGTATGGTCTATGTTGTGTTTGTATTGACTAATGTGTATGTATTTGTGTGTGTGTGTGTGTGAGAGAGAGAGAGAGAGAGAGAGAGAGAGAGAGAGAGAGAGAGAGAGAGAGAGAGAGAGAGAGAGAGAGAGAGAGAGAGAGAGAGAGAGAGAGAGAGAGAGAGAGAGAGAGAGAGAGAGAGAGAGGAGTCACAAGTTTAAAGTAAGAAAGATGTACAGTTTTCTGTCACTAACGATCACACACACACACACACACACACACACACACACACACACACACACACACACACACACACACACACACACACACACACACACACACACACACTCATGAAATACTGAAGAGTGCTATTTGGCATCAGAGATCTTATTGCCAGAGAGAGAGAGAGAGAGAGAGAGAGAGAGAGAGAGAGAGAGAGAGAGGAGATTGGTAACTTTAAGGAGAACAGGAACAAGCCGGCAAATCGCAATGCCACAAGAAGAAAATAACAATCATAAAGTCGAGACGAAGGGCACACATTGTTACGGTCAAATAATATGTCAGGAAATTTGTGTATGTCTCCACCTTCCTCCTCCTCCTCCTCCTCCTCCTCCTCCTCCTCCTCCTCCTCCTCCTCCTCTTCCTCTCCCTCTTCCCACCGCGAGTCCACCACAATTTGAAGTAATACATGAGCGTGGTATGATATTTGTGTGTGGTTTTTTCCTCGCCTGGACCTGAGAATAATTTATATCATGCGCGATATTGAAGGTGATTTAGTCCGGTGACATTCTTGGTGTGTGCTGCTCCGAGCCAACCGACACATGAACGCACGTCTGCATTTCCTCCGAAGATTGTGGGAAAGGGTGTGTGTGTGTGTGTGTGCTGGGGGAGGCGGGGAGGATTCGGAGGATAAGTGAGTGTTGTGGGTGTGTTACAGGTGACAGTGATAGATGTGTTGTTAGTTTCAGTGGGAGTAAGGATTTCCGTAGTGGCATAGTTGTAGTAGTAGTAGTAGTAGTAATAGTAGTAGTTGTTATTGCTGTAGTAGTAGCAGTAGTGGTAATAATAATAGTATTAGTAGTGATAGTAAGCGTTAGAATAAGAAAGATATATAAGAATTCATAACTGGATAATCTTGACAGACTGACCTCACCACTACCACCACCATCACTGCCAAAGCCGCCTACACCGCCGCCGTCAGGAAGGCAATAACAGCACTCCCTGTCCTGCAAGAAGCGGCTCCTCACACAGCTTCCCCGTCTGCAGCAGCGCCTGGCGGGCCATTAGGGGCGCAAATCAGCCCGGCGCCCGCGCGGGGAACAAGGACAAAACAAACACCGATGGGAGACAAAAACCTCGCGCTGGACGACCTAACGAAATTGCAACAATAACAATAACAAGGACAGCAACAAAAACATTAATAACGACAAGGCGAGCAAAAACAGTGACAACAACACTAAATCATCGTTGAGAGGGCGCGAGGGAGAGTGAGGGGGAGAGGATGAGGGTGCGAGAGGGAAGCGGGGGTCTAGAAACCAGTTTTTTTATTGTTCTCTGACCGACCGGCGCCGTAAATATCAAGAAATAATATTCATATATCATCGGGATCATAAATAATTTTGGATTACATTAATTCCCTTCAGAACCCCGGCCGACCCACGAGGCTACGAGGTTGCTGTGAGTTTTATGATGCTCGCTATCGCCGACTGTTTTATTTATAATATGTTTTACAACTCAAATTACAGCCAGAACTAAGAGCTACGGGCTAAAAAATTACATATGATCAATCGCGTTTCTGGCTGCCTTAGTGGCCGCGGGGCGCCCCGGCCAGGAGAGGCACAGCCGCCCTTGCACCCGCGGCCGTAAGAGCGAGGGCGGGACTCCTTCCAGGGTGCGGGTTATGTCCCCTTGACGGCAATTCCCATCAAAACACGAATTAAAATTCACTCCAAACTTCGGTGTGTTGACGGCACTTTGCATAGTTCCTAGTTTAATACTAGATAATGCTAATGTCGTTGTGCCGAGAGGGAATTAGGTATCCCGACGGAATTACGTCCTGATAGACCAACACTTGCAGGCCCTTAGCGCGGCGGGATGAGGGACCCGCGCCTCGTACCTGAGAGTCAAATCGTCACGAACCTTCTACGTATTTCCAAGTGATTTAATCCTAAAATGGGAGTCTGTGTACGAAGAGCTTAACCCGCCGCTGCTGCCTGGCGGGGCGGGAGGCGCCGCGGAGGGTGGCTGTGGCGGCTGTGGCGAGAGGCGGGCGGCTTCGGACACCTACAGTCACCTGGTCAGCTGGTCATCTGGTGCAGTGTGACTCCTCGTGGTGGCGTGTCGGCCCCAGGCAGTGACAAGGGGGTGAGAAGGAGGAGCGGGAGGGGGGCGGACAGGGAGGGGCGGGGCAGCTTAGGCCGAGTGGTTGGGTGCTGCGCCAGTGGTTTCGGACACTGGTCATCCATCGCGTCTCACTCTGTCATTACCAACATTAAATTTTGCCGCCATGATTAATGGAATGTGTAATCTAGAAAAAATACTTATTATTACTTCTTCCATGAATTTGTGGTGTCTTCATGGAAATGCGAGGGTAATGCGGCGAGCTGCGGGGTCAGGCGAGGCCACGGCGCGGCGCCAGCACAGGTGTGTACTTGATAATTACACACCTGTAGCTGTCCTCCTCCCGCTGCTGATGCTGCTCTTTTTACTTCTGCTCCTCCTCCCACCTCCTGCCTCCTCCTCCTCCTCTTCTTGGCACTCTTCTTCCTCCGCTGCTCTTTTACTAGGATCTGTCGTCTCACCTTTCTCCTCCTCCTCCTCCTCCTCCTCCTCTTCCTCCTGGGCCTATGCAGCCATCGATCGTATCAGTAGAGAGTCTGTCGCCCCAGAGTCTCTTTTTATGTGATTTGACCATAAGTGTCTCCATCTTCTCCGCTCCTCCCCTGACCCACTCCTCCGCCCCACACCCTTCCCGCCCTTATCCCACACTTCTTCTTCCCTCCTTGTGGTCCCTTCCTACTACTCTCTCTCCCTCCTGGACCTTCCACACGCCTCCTTGGACCGTATATTTACCCAACACGTGTTTTTATTTTATATTGTGTCCCTTGTTAAATATATCAGACTTTCTTACACTCCCTCTCTCTCTCTATCTCTTTCCCTCTCTTTCTAGCCCCCCCCTCCTCCACCTTCTCCCCTTCGCCTCGTATCTGTGTGGGAGAAATTCATGGGCTGGATTTCTGTGGGCTAATGTGTAATCATTCGACCATTAATCTTGGCGTAAATCATAAGTAACTTCATATCAGGGCCATTTCTCTTGTGTCATTATAGTCATAACTTGAGTCGAGACGATGTTCCCGGGCGGTGGTGTTCGTTCTGAGGCAATAACTAAACTTAGAAGTATCTTTTTGACCTAACTTACAACCAGACTGCTTCTTCTCCCTCCTTTCCTCCTCCTCCTCCTCCTCCTCCTCCTCTTCTTCCTCCTCTTCTTTTTCTTCTTCTTCTTTTTCTTCTTCTTCTTCTTCTTCTTCTTCTTCTTCTTCTTCTTCTTCTTCTTCTTCTTCTTCTTCTTCTTCTTCTTCTTCTTCTTCTTCTTCTTCTTCTTCTTCTTCTTCTTTACCCATTCTTATTTTTCTTCTAATCTTATTTTTGTACATATCTTTCTTTGGCTTCTTTTGTTTATGCGTTTAATATCTCTCTCTCTCTCTCTCTCTCTCTCTCTCTCTCTCTCTCTCTCTCTCTCTCTCTCTCTCTCTCTCTCTCTCTCTCTCTCTCTCTCTCTCTCTCTCTCTCTCTCTCTCTCTCTCTCTCATCTTCATATCTTATTTTTGCTTTTGATGCCCACGTGAATATAAATAAATAGATAGATAGATAGATAGATAGATAGATAGATAGATAGATAGATAGATAGATAAATAGATAGATAGATAGATAAATAAATAAATAAATAAATAAATAGAGAGAGAGAGAGAGAGAGAGAGAGAGAGAGAGAGAGGAGGGGGGAGGAGGACAGCAGCAGTAACCCAACAACAAGAGCAACGCGGAGCAAATTATGATATAAACGGCGCAGAGACAAAAACTCATTCTTGAATCCCTTCGACACAGTGGTTGCCTTGGCTGAGGAGGAGGAGGAGGAGGAGGACGCCCTTGCCTGGAGGAGCCCTAGGAGACTTGCCACCCTTCACACCTTGTTCTCTATTTTCCACTCTCCACTATGTCCTTCGAAAATCTTCCTATGACATTCCATCTCTATAATTTTTTCTTTTGCTTTTTTTATTTGTTTCATTTATTGTATTTTTTCCTAATCCATTCAATACAGGGACATATTTTTACCATTTTATTTACATTAAAAAGGGTCTATGGAGGTCAGAAGATTAATGGCCAGAGTCTTCACTGTTTTAATCCCCCACATGAGTTTCTGAAGCTGTATAAAATCACCAAATAGTAAGCAGAATGAATATGGAAGCGCGTCATGGTATTGAAAGGGTTAATCATGCATTCGTTTTGTTATCTTCACTTTTTTCTTATATTTTTGTGTTTTATTTGATGTATTTTGCACCTTCTTTTCATTTACTCTTCAAAGATTTCTTCCACTTACTTTATATCATTTCCTACTTATCCTATCTCCTGTCTTTTCCCATTTTTCTTCTTCATATCCCACACATTTCCCTTTCTCTTCCCTCGTATTTAAACCCTCATATTTCCTTCCACTTGTATCCTCTATATCTATCCCTCCACCTCCACCTTACTTCTCTCTCTAGCGCCCTTTTCCACTACCTCCATTCACCTCTGATTCACCCTTACTGCCTGCGTTTCCTCCTCCTCCTCCTCCTCCTCCTCCTCCTCCCGGGCATTTGGTATGATAATTGTGTTAGTTTGGGAGAGCATGCACTTTGATTTATCGCGAGGCTTATAATGGACGGCACGAGAGGTTGGTTTCGTTACTACCTTCTGGAGGGATTGCAAGTGGTCCTCCCCCATACCCATACCCTTCCCATTCACTCCTCCCCATGTCTGCCTTCCCCCTTTTGTTTCCCCCTTCGTTCCCTGCGGCATCTCACCATACACTTTGTTTTTTCGTCTTCATTTTTTTTCCTTCCTTTTTTTTTCTCTAGTTTCATTCTTCTTTTAATATTTGTTTCTGTGTTTCTTTGTCTGATATTCTTTTCATTGGTGTTTTGTTTTATTTTCTCCTTCAATACGTTATGTTTTTTTTTCTCTCTGTGGTGCTGATGTATATTTTCATTTTGTTTTCTTTTCTTTCTTATTCGTTTATTTTTTTTTCTAGAATAGTTTTTCCTCTTGTCTGTGTTCTTTCTTGGGATTACTGTGTGCTTTTCTAGTCTTCCCGTTTTTCATTCTCTATTTCTCGTTAATCTTTTCATATTTCTCGTTTTCTAACCTTTCTTACTTTCTTTCTCTCTCTGCAGTACACCTTTCTTTCTTTATTTTTTGTACCATTTTGCCATATTCTTTTCTTTTTTTCTACTGTTATGCCTCATTTCTTTCAATTTCTATTCACCATTATTCTATGCGTTACTATGCTAAATTCCTCTTTATATTCTCTGTTCACTTTTCCTCTTCGCTTGCCCATCCATTGTTTTTGTACTGGTCTCTTCTTTCCTTTTTCCATTCCTATCCTTTGTTATCCTATGTCTATCTCTTCTATCCTTAATTCCTCTTTCTGTATTTCAACTGTCGCTTAATTTCTTTTTCTACTATTATACCTTATTTTTCTATGTTTTTCTATCCTAAATTCCTTTCTCTTATTTGTTTCACGTTTCCCGTTTAATTGACTCTCCCTCTTTCTCTCAGCATCGTCCTGTCCTTCATCTTTTTCCTGCTAAGCTTCACTGCCTTCTGTTGAAATGTCCGCTAGTGAATAGTTACTCGTCTGCTTCTATCCCTAAATGGTTCCTGTTTAATTTTATTCCTGATTTCTTATTTCGTGGAGTTTCTTCGTCTTCTATTTCGTCTTTGCCTTTAGTAGTGTTTTTTTTTTTTTGTGTGAGTATGTGATTTTTTTTTCTGTCTCTTCATTAACATCGTCCCTATCTTCTTTGTTGTCTTTCATCGTCTTCGTCAATTATCATCATCGTCTTTCTTGGTTCCCTCTCTCTCTCTCTCTCTCTCTCTCACACTGTCGCCCCTCGTCCTGCCTCTTATCTCGCCGTGCATTGGTCGCTTCGTGTCCCTAATGAGTCGTTATCGGGCGTCTCGTGCCTGATGCTTTATTTGTTGGACGTTTTGTACATCGTAGTTTGTTACACGAGGCGTTTTAGCCACGAGACTCTTCGCCACGTTAGATGTCTCGCGTGTTTATTACTCCTTTTTTTTTTTTTTTTTTTGTTCTTGTTGTTGCGTCTCTGAACGTTTGAACATTTTCATTGCCACATTTTTTTTTTTTTCGTTTCCTGGAAAATTGCACAAGACTCAAGACTTGGTGATTTTTTTTTATAAGCTTAGTCCAGCATGATTCACTGGTTTACTTAAAGATTCACATTTTTTGTTTTTTTTTTTTTTTTTTTTTTTTTTGGTTTCACAATTATTCGTTTTGCATTGTAATTGCCTTAACGCAGCTCAACCATCGTGACTGTGAATGTTCGTCTGCTTGCATGTCTGTATCGAGTTACACACACACACACACACACACACACACACACACACACACACGTACATGACCTGCGGCGTCGGCTTGTACACACGAAGCGAAGATGCGTGTTAATGTGGTATTATTTTTTCTTCTTTCCGTCTCTCTCTCTCTCTCTCTCTCTCTCTCTCTCTCTCTCTCTCTCTCTCTCTCTCTCTCTCTCTCTCTCTCTCTCTCTCTCTCTCTCTCTTTTCTTTTAATCATGTTATATCCATCTTACCCGACTTCCCACATGCAAGGCTTCACACCCCCGGCTCTGCGCGAGGACATTAAGCCTTCATACTTTTCGCTAAAATGATGATGAAGTGGCTGAAATTACTCCAGCGTCTGTTTCAATGGCGCACTGAAAGACACTCACACACACGGGGAAAAAATATTGCTCTGCTGTTTTGTATTTCCGCGGATTAAGAGAAGGATGTTATTCTATTGCGGCAGTGGCAAGAACACCGCCAGTAATGATAATGGTAATGGTGTCATGTCCCTTATTGTACTGTCATTGCTACTGTCACTGCTACCACCACCACCACCACCACCACCACCACCAATATCTCTGCTACTACTACTTCTACTACTGCCACTACTACAAATGCCGCAATTTTGACAATACTCGTGGCTTGCTCAGTGGCATCCGACTTCTAATTCACTCACCCAGGGTTCGAATCTCACTGACACACACA
>NC_059274.1:3575000-3580000 GCF_017591435.1 Portunus trituberculatus
GTGAGTAGGTACGGCATGTAAATCGAGGAGTTGTGACCTTGTTGTCCCGGTGTGTAGTGTGTGCCTGGTCTCAGGCCTATCCGAAGATCGGAAATAATGAGCTCTGAGCTCGTTCCGTAGGTAACGTCTGGCTGTCTCGTCAGAGACTGCAGCAGATCAAACAAACAAACAGTAAAACACACACACACACACACACACACACACACACACACACACACACACACACACACACTTGTAAACATCTTACATTCAAAACAATAACACAAATTGAAATAACAAAAGGTCAGATACCACCACCACCACTACCATCATCACCACCACCACCACCAAATAGAGAAAATAAAATAAGACAAAAGAGAGAAAAAATATATTTATATAAATAGAAAAAAAGCATCTAAGTTCTTTACAATTCCTCATGGAGTATTTTTTTTCAATGATGCACGAAGGGACGGACGCAAAGAAGAAATAACGAGTGTAATTTGAAGCACGGCCTAGATGACATAGTGGTAATTCTTCATTTCCACCACGTGAAAACTTCAGAAGCTGCTGACAACCGACGGACGTAAAGGAGAGGCTGCCGCTGGGAGAATTACCAAGTGAATCCGTGGGGAATAAATAATGAAGGAACAATAGCGGTGGTTTTATGGAAAGGTCACTGTGCTGTAAGGCCGTTGGACAGAATTACCACCCATGAATAAGGAATCGAAACATCTCGGCTAAAAAAAAAAGGGTAAAAAAAGGCATGAAACAAGTACATATTGCAAAAAAAAAAAAAAAAAGTGTATAAGCTCTAAAGAAAAGGAAAGACAAACTGGTCGTGAGAAAATAATAGTTGAGTTAATGATGAAAAGAGACGTTTAAAGTTAGAAATGTCAACGATAAAAATACGAGGTTGTTTCTCTCTCTCTCTCTCTCTCTCTGAATCGTACGTAAGCTTATTTTTATAAGAGCAAACTTGAGAAAGAGAGAAAAAAAATATTGCAACATTTAATAGCGAATAAAAACGACGAAAATAAAGATTGTAAATAAAATGCAAGTAAAATGTCTGAAATGCTGACACACACACACACACACACACACACACACACACACACACACACACACACACACACACACACACACACACACACACACACACACACACACACACACACACACACACACACACACACACACACACACACACACACACACACACACACACACACACACACACACACACACACACACACACACACACACACACACACACACACACACACACTGTCACCAAGGCTAAAAGAAGGAAGGGCGTTGTTAAGATGTTAAGAATAAAGACAAAGCGAAATAGAATTGACACTAGAGAGAGAGAGAGAGAGAGAGAGAGAGAGAGAGAGAGAGAGAGAGAGAGAGAGCACGGGGTAGGTAAGCGGAGCGACAGGTGTAAATATAAAGGTGAGGCAAGCAATACGGCGGACGCGCAGGTAAACACAAGCCTGATGGATGGTGTTTCTGGGACGTCCCTTCCAGTCCTCGTCAATATATCGTTTTGCGCCGCGCTCACACACACGCACACAGAGAGAGAGAGAGAGAGAGAGAGAGAGAGAGAGAGAGAGAGTCCTTCGTCTAAATCAAGTCAGCTACGTGTCATAAAGGAAAGAGGGATTTGAACAGTACTTTGAGCAGTGAGAGGAGGAAGAGGAGGAGGAGGAGGAGGAGGAGGAGGAGGAGGAGGAGGAGGAGAAGGAGAAGGAGAGAGAGAGAGAGAGAGAGAGAGAGAGAGAGAGAGAGAGAGAGAGAGAGAGAGAGAAAAGGTAAAGGAAAGAAAATATTGTTAGAGACATGATTTATTATCGGCCTTTTTTTATAAGTTTGTTTTTATTCTCTTATATATATTTTTTTTAAAGTTAATATTCTCTACTTTATTATTTTTTCCATCTTTCGTTCCTTCTATCGTTCGTTCGTTCCTTCCTTCTTTCCTTCTTTACCTATTTCCTCTCCTTTCATTTCCGTTCCTTCCTTCCTTTCATCTTCGTCCTTTCTCCCTCCTTTCTTCCTTTCTTTCTTCTTATCTTATCTTGATTCGCAGTTTCAGTTTGGTTTCGATTCCATGACTCCAGACGTCACAGAACACACACACACACACACACACACACACACACACACACACACACACACACACACACACACACACACACACACACACACACACACACACACACACTTCTCCACAGTCTTCTTGTACCGACAAAACACGAACGCTTAAGGATTTATAGAAGCAAATTAATACAGTGTTTGTGAATGCACCTCTCGGGTTGCCGGCAGCCTGCAGCTCGCCGCCCCACATTCCTCCACATTCCGGCATCCACATTGGAATGCTGATAAGTACTTATTTCCGGAAATTAATGTTAGAGGTGCTCAGGCGTTGCTTTGTTTATTTTACGACCAAATTCTTGATAATATGAGAGTGAGGGTAGTGGTCTGGTTGGCTCCTTTAATTAATTGAGAGGGTGCTACGTGTGTGTGTGTGTGTGTGTGTGTGTGTGTGTGGGCCCAGGGAGGCGTGCAGTGTATATTCATGTATGTCTATTTACCCATCTAATCATCCACCTTTACAAGTCAGTGAGGAAAGCAAATCGGTGACAGTATTAGCACCTGTTCCCCGCCTCGCCTCGCCCAACACCTTGATTTAGGCGCCACCTGTGCGGCTACTGGGTCGTGGGGTCTTTGGCTCGCGTCCAGGTGAGCACCACGTTCCTTGGCCTAGCGCCCGGACGTGCAGGTGAATCAGTGCCCAGGTGCGGTACGAGTGTGCCATCCATTTACCACCTGTCCCTCATTTCTGCAGGTGAGGAATGCATACAGATGGAAACGCACCTGTGACACATCAAAATACCTCCCTACCTAACCTAACCTAACTTAACTTATCCTAACTTAACCTGTCTTTCTATAATCTACTTCAGCCTAATATAAAGTAATATATCCTATTTATATACCTAATTCTGCTTAATATATTGTGTTCTATCTACTTATATACCTATCTGCTTATGTACCTATCTGAATATCTATCCCCTTATATGCCTACTTACTTATTTATATACTTACTTACCTACTTACATAACTGCTTATCTACTCACCTTTTAACCTATCTACTTACATACTTACCTGTCTATCTATCTATCTGTCTGTCTACCTGCCCACCTGTCCAGCTAGCAACCTGTATACATACATACTCACACACATACCTGCTTCTCTAGTCCAGTTCCTCCTCGCTCTTTGTTGGGTTATATAAGAGAGCAGGTGTAGCTTGCATAAAAAACACCCCACCGCCTCACTGCCTCTAGTCACATACATACACATGGAAGGTGCCTCGTGTTTAATCAGATATCCTTCCTTTTTTTTTTACTTTTTCTGTCTCCCTCTCATGGATGCATTTTTGTTATTTGTACCGTGAAAGTGCACAACCCACCTGCTATAAAAAACTAAACAATGGAGCCAATTTACCAAATACGACCAAATTAGGACCACTGTATGTTTTTATTGCCTCCTCCACCCTCTCATTATCTGGTGTCTCTCCCTCCTTCCCTTCCTTTCTCCCTCTCTCTCTATCTCTCCCACTCTCTCTCTCTCTCTTTCTTCCTTTCCTTTCCTCCCTCCTTTCTCTTCCTTCCTTCAGAACTTTCCTCAAGTACTTGGAATTTCTCTCTGCTTGGTCACTTAAAGAGCCGCGAGGCAAGGAATGGGGGAAGTGGTAAGATAGGAAGGAAGGATGGAAAGGAAGAGCGGAAAGGAGGAACGGATTACTCTCTCTCTCTCTCTCTCTCTCTCTCTCTCTCTCTCTCTCTCTCTCTCTCTCTCTCTCTCTCTTAGACGCCTATCAGAAGTGTATTAGTTTGTGTGAACGTTTGTAAGTTGTGTATGGTTGAATATCTGAAGTTCCACATATGTAAGCTTGCAGACGTGTGTGTGTGTGTGTGTGTGTGTGTGTGTGTGTGTGTGTGTGTGTGTGTGTGTGTGTGTGTGTGCATTCTTCATTAATTATGTTTAAATGCAGGTAAGGACGTCCCTCCCTGACTGACAGTAATGGTCCTCCCTCAAGGCTGGCGGAGGTGGCGGGGGAGGCGGGGAGGCAGGGCAGGTCCTTTGTCCTCAGAGGAAAATAAACAGAGGGGAAAAAAGTGAAGGGAAAGAAGTGTCAGAAAAGATAAAAAAGGAGAGTTCTGAGGGAATGAAAAATTAAGTACGTTTAGCTATTATGAGGAGGTGAGGTAAGGAGGCGAGGAGGGGAGGCGACGAAGAGACGGGCAGGTGTGGACTAACTAGACAGGTAAACAATGCAGCAGGTCGAGGGAAGGAGGTTCCATACGCCTCCGTGTCTTGTCTTAGGCGGGAGTGTTTCTTTGCGATACTGTGGTGAGGAGGAGGTGAGGGAGTGTGGACAACCAGACTCCGATGCAGTGATCAACTAAACACCCCGATAGGAAACACAAGCGAAGGGGGCCAGTGTACGAGGTGATGGAGGACACGGGAAGGGCTTATCTCTGCGGCAGATTAAAGTATGGGATGTTGCTTAATGCTGTGGAATTGTTGAGTTTTGCTATTGGTGAGGACATATGAATACAAAGGAAGGAGGGTTTTAAAAGCGTACCCAAGGAGTCACATCGATCCGACTCGAGAAATGAAAGCAAGATAAGTATTCCGTAATGTTATTGTTGTTTTTTTTCCTTAGAGTGATGACCTTGAAGATAAAATTGAAGGGTTTTGACGCGTTGTTCACCATTAATGGGAGAAACCTATGGATGGAATGATAGTGGAAGTAGGAAGGTAGGTTTTATAAAGAGATTGCCACGTGTACGCCTCATGCCTTGTTGGAACTTCCTTTATTTTCTTACGTATATGTTCTTGATTTGTAAATAATGACAGGAATTAATGTTAAGATATATTACAAAATTTTTCATTAGTTACACCTTAAATATTGCATTAGATAGAATACACTATTTAAACTTCATGACTCAAAGACA
>NC_059274.1:3585000-3632500 GCF_017591435.1 Portunus trituberculatus
GGTTTTCTTTGTCCTTTTCCTTTCTTCCTTTTCTCCTGCTCTTTCTTTAACCTCGCTCTGACGGCGGTTGTCGAGAAAGACGTGGGTTTGCGCTAGTGTTTAAACCTTGCAATTTAAGAGACACACCCAGACGTGGCTCCTCTCGTACATAATAAGCACGAGTTTCTAAGATTTCTGAACCAAAACACTGCAAATGGAAAAATGCAGTGAGTTTGGTAACACTGACTGGCCGGTTCGCTATTGTTAATATGAAAATGAACTGAAGTGTTAATTGTTTCTAAAGTGCAATGGCCAACTGTAGAACTGTAAAACTCCGTGCTGCATCTCGAGGCATCTGGAAGTACAGCACCTTTTGCCTTTAGGTGTTTATTTTGTTATGTTTGTTCTCTCTCTCTCTCTCTCTCTCTCTCTCTCTCTCTCTCTCTCTCTCTCTCTCTCTCTCTCTCTCTCTCTCTCTCTCTCTCTCTCTCTCTCTCTCTCTCTCTCTCTCTCTCTCTCTCTCCTCCAAGATCGGAGAGTTGTAATCAGTGTTGGGATTTTGGAATGCAGAGAATGTGTTTGCTTTCATGAGGTGTACCAAAATTACTCTCTCTCTCTCTCTCTCTCTCTCTCTCTCTCTCTCTCTCTCTCTCTCTCTCTCTCTCTCTCTCTCTCTCTCTCTCTCTCTCTCTCTCTCTCTCTCTAGTGTCACGGCGGTGTACCAAGGGAAGACGTGTGCTAACCTTTGCCTGACGAGGAAATGCCATTGGTGCCACGTGTTCCTCGCCAGTGTTGCTCCATCTCCACGCTGGTCTCCGCCTCCTTCACTGGGGCACGCTCAGCTCCTCCCGTGCACCTGCCTCGTGGCGCCGTGTGTTGTGGCGGGAGTGAATAGATTTGTTTGAGAGAGAGAGAGAGAGAGAGAGAGAGAGAGAGAGAGAGAGAGAGAGAGAGAGGGGGAGGGTAGCTAGGTATTGGTGGTCCGTGCGTGCCTGGTCGCGTGAAATGATCACTGCTTCCCGCCAAGGACAGCCAGACAGTCAGCCAGCACGCAAAAGTGACATCGCTGCGTTACACAGCCGCATATTTACATTCACCTCTCTCCCCGTCCTTCCCCTGCTGTCCCTGCCAATCGTTTCTTGTATTTATATATTCCATGTCATTACCTAAGGGAACTGGGAGTAGTGACTCACCCTCTCTCCTTTGTGATCAGCGCCTCCCGGATCACGCGGCGGGACGGGGACGTATTCCGCATTAAGGCTATCACATCCCTTTGATCGAGGCGCAAGTGAAACGTCAACTCGTCGCTGTTATGAAGCGCGGATTAGTAGGCATTTTTCCAGGTAACTTGCCGCTCCCCCCCCCCCCAACGGCAGCCACTCACGGCATTTGGTGCGAGTTTGAGGCATTAAGACGTGACGTGACGCTCAGGCTTTGTGATGCATTGCCGGCTGGTGCTTCCCGTGCTTGTGTCGGCTTAATAGTGCTGGTGATTCTGGTGCTTCTGTTGGCTTATTGGTTGAATTTTGCTTGTGATTCTGGTGCGTTATTAGCTTAATTGTGCTGGTGATTCTGCTACGTCTATTAACTTTATTGTGCTGGTGATTCTGGTGCTTCTGTTAGCTTAATATTGCTGGTGATTATGGTGATCGGTGTTTGTTTTAGCTAAATTTTGATTGTGACCTATGGCGATTAATAGTACTGGTGATTCTGGTTGATGTTAATAGTGATGGTGATTCTGGTGTTTGTGCTTTGTCAATGGTGCTGGTGGCTGTTGTTTGTGTTAGGATAATAGTATTGATGACTGGTGCTGGTGCAGGTTTAATTGTGCTTGTCATTGATGGTTGGACTGACGAAACAGAGCTAGTAATTTTTGTGCTAGTGATGGGATAAGAGTGCTGGTGATTGTTAATCCTAGTCCTTGTTTTACGAGATGATGCTGGTGAGTGATGCTACTAATGGTGGTGCAGGATAAGAGATGTGGCGACTGGTGACCTGTTGTATTTGTGTTGGAATAATGCTACAGTTGCTTTTGAAATAGAAGAGAAAACACACAACGCAAAACGCTACAACAAAAACTACAACACCAGCAGCAGCAGCAACAGCAGCATCGAAGTCAGCAAAAGTGTAAAGCGACGCGTTCACAAAAGAAAACGTGACAGGGCAGCAGCTTGTAAACATAAATTAGAAAATAAATTGGATTAACCTGGAAACTGAAAATGTTGAAGAGAAGGACAGCGAATAGACGGACGAACGGAGAACGGTGAATAAAAATTAGAAAATGTAGAATGGTTAGTGCGTTCGTGTGTGTGTGTGTGTGTGTGTGTGTGTGTGTGTGTGTGTAGGGAGGTAGGTAGAAAAGAGTATATAATGAAAATGTGACACACACAGGAAAGTCTTGATAGCAAAAAGTTTTATGACTGATGCAGGAAATAGCAAATCATATAATGTTGGAGTGGCAAAAGTGAATTAATGAAGGGGAGTGTTAAATCTGCAAACAAAACTAAAGAATAACGAATTGAAAGTTACCCAGAGAGAGAGAGAGAGAGAGAGAGAGAGAGAGAGAGAGAGAGAGAGAGAGAGAGAGAGAGAGAGAGAGAGAGAGAGAGAGAGAGAGAGATTCAAAAAGGTAAAAGGAATAAGGAAAACAGATACCTAAAATGAATAGGAATTGCATAAAGATAGAGAAGATAACGAAAGAGAGAGAGAGAGAGAGAGAGAGAGAGAGAGAGAAAGAGAGAATGCACGCGATAAACCTTCTAAATCTGTAACACATCTCCTGTGATTGGCGAGCGACAAGCGAGTGGCGATTGGTGGAAATTAACCTCGCCAACTGTTATTATCAACTCGTCCAAACGCGTTACAACGAGTCTCCTGGCCCAACAGAAAACGGGTACCTTGCTGGATGTGGGCTGGTGGAGGGGGGGGAACCAAGCTAATCTGTCCCCTCTGATGTCCTTTCCTATCCCTTCAGTGAGAGTGCTTTAGCGACACACAGATGAGGTTGTAACACAGAGAACCTTCCCACTCGCATTGTATCTCTTTCCTCTTTCTTGTCCTCGTCGTTCACGGCCTCTTGTTTGTGCCTGTCCTCCTCCTTGTCCTCGCCGCGATGGGGAAGTAGTGCCGATTGCTGTAATTTTTCCCTGGTTTTTCGTATTTTTCCTCTCCCGTTTTTTTTTTTTTTTTTTATCTTAGTTGTAGTGGTTGAGGTGATAGTGTTGTTGTTGTTGTTGTTGTTGTATCGTTTTGTAAGTCTAACATTTAATCTGTCAGACTTCGCTTTTAAGATTATGTTTTCGATTGTAACCACTAAAGGAATAAAAGTAGGAGGAGGAGGAGGAGACAAGAACATGAAGACGAAGAAGAAGAAGAAGAAGAAGAAATAAAGAAGAAGAAGAAGAAGAAGAAGAAGAAGAAGAAGAAATAAAAAAAGAAGAAGAAGTAAAGAAGAAGAAGAAGAAGAAGAAGAAGAAGAAGAAGAAGAAGAAGAAGAAATAAAGAAGAAGAAGAGGAGGAGGAGGAGGAAAAAGAAACGAAGAGTCAAGTAGTACTCTTTCTTTTCCACCTCTTGACAGCATTCCCGGAGAGAGAGAGAGAGAGAGAGAGAGAGAGAGAGAGAGAGAGAGAGGGGAGTAAGGGTGTCTCGTGTCTCGCGGTTCACGTAGGAGATTTTCTGTCTCTGTCTTTCTCTTTTCACGGTGTCATTTCTCTTTTCGAAGCGCATTTGGGAGAGAGAGAGAGAGAGAGAGAGAGAGAGAGAGAGAGAGAGAGAGAGAGAGAGAGAGAGAGAGAGAGAGAGAGAGAGAGAGAGAGACACTACACGCGATATTGATAGTATTAGCCAATGTAACATCAGGAACAGTCTTATCATTCCGTCAAAGGAAATGCAGATAGACACTGGGACGAATGGAGAGAGATTAGATAACAGAGCAACTTTTTCAGTAGACGATCAATAAAGATAAGAATTGCTAACACACACACACACACACACACACACACACACACACACACACACACACACACACACACACACACACACACACACACACACACACACAGTCAATCAGGTGTATGTGTGAGGCAAGGAATTGAGGTTTGTACAGTGAGATGGAAGTGAAACAGGGGAATGCTATAAATAATTCATGGCGGCGCAGCGGCGGTGGAGGCGGAGGTAGTGATGCCTTGAGACGGTGAGGGATTCAGAGAGAGAGAGAGAGGGTGGTGTTTTTAGTAAAGATTTAGTTCAGCCCGTACTCTCTCTCTCTCTCTCTCTCTCTCTCTCTCTCTCTCTCTCTCTCACTAACAAATTTTCCTTCCCGTTTCCTCTATTGACAATTAAAGATAACTACTCTCTATCATTTTTCTCCTCCTCATCACCACCACCACCACCACCATTACCACCACCACCATTACCACCACCACCATTACCACCACCACCTGCTCTTCACAACTTACCTTTTCCTTCACCAAGCATCCAATCGTCCCCCTCTCTCTTATAATCTATCAGGTGACATAATAATTCTCTAGTTGATGAAATGGCATTACTGAAAGATCTAACAGACTCCCTTCCTCTTCTGCCCTGTTTATATACCAGTCCAGGTGTTCTGCTTACCTGTGCGTGGTGTGTGGGCAGGAGGACAGGGGGAGGGTAAAGGTTAGGTTAGGTAAAGGGTTAGGTTTGCGTGGCTGTGTTTGTTTTCTATGTAGTTATTGTTTCACGTGGGGAGATTCTTGTCTTTTGTGTGTTTGTGTGTGTTTTATGTGTGTTTGATGTGTTTTTTGATGTTTTTACTGGTGTTCCTTGTTTGGTATCGCTGGCTGTGTGTGTGTGTGTGTGTGTGTGTGTGTGTGTGTGTGTGTGTGTGTGTGTGTGTGTGTGTGTGTGTGTGTTTGTCACAAAGGGTGTTTTATTGTACAGTTTATTGTTCATTTTATGTTGCAGCTGTTTTGTGTGTTTTTGTTTTGTTGGCGCTTACTTGTTTGTCAATGTTCTTAAGTGTGTGTGTCTGTCTGTGTGTCTATCTGTCTGTCTGTCTCAGTGGCTTCTTCGTGTTTTTTTTTTTTATATATGTTTGTGTATGCGTACCTATCTACTTCTTTATGTAAGTGTCTGTGTGTATGTTTGTAGGTGTATGATTTTAAATGGGATCATGTACTGTACTTGCGTGTTTGCTTATCTGTGTGTGTGTGTGTGTGTGTGTGTGTGTGTGTGTGTGGAGCAGGTGGTAGGGTGCTGGATGGTGGAGGGGGTGGATGCAGGTGGCGGCGGGTCTGTGGCGAAGGCGTGGCTGTAAATTGATAAATGTGATTCTCTTCCACTTCCTTCATTCGTGTTACTCAGCTGACGCACCGCCACCGCCGTCACTGCCGCCGCCGCTACCTATTGCCGTCACCCTCTTCGTCTCTTCCATTATCTCCTCCACTTTAACTGTATTCGTTATTGCATCATTATCATCATAATTATCGCCATTACCACTTTTTACATTGTCATCACTATCATTCACTTATTTTTCTTTAGTTTCATCATCTTTCCTCCTCCTCTTTCTCTTGTTTGTTTTTTGTGGGTTTTAACATTGCATCATTATTATTATCATCATCGTCGTTGTCACATTCGTCATTCTTTTCGTCGCTGTTATCATCACTTAATTTGTCATTTTAATCGTTGCCATCATCATCATCATCACCATTGTTATCATCATCCTTCTCCTCGTCTTTATTTACTTTTTTGTTTTGCTTGTTTTATTTTCTTTCTACTTTATGTTCTAGTGATAGTAGTAGTAGCTGTAGCAGTAGTAATAATACACACCTTATTGCACTTTCGCGCCAGTCTACAGAAATACTTTAACCCCTTCAGTACTTTTACCTTGAGATTTGTGTACGATTAGACCATTTTGATGACATTAGGAAGGGTGTATGGAGGTCAGAGGAGAAATGGCAACAGTCTTCACTATTTTAATCCCAACATAAATTTATAAAGCTGTATCAAATCAGCAAATAGTCACCAGAATGAATATGGAAACGCGTCGTGGTACTGAAGGAGTTAAACACAATAAATTTGGTGACATGAGCTATACAAAAAAGAAAACAAGATGCTTGCACATGATTACTTAATGAATCAAGCAATGAGAAAAAAGCTAATAACAACAAAAGACAAGATGTACAAATTGGTAAAGAATCAAGCAGTAGACAAAATAAAAAAAAAAAATAAAAATGAAATAAAATAAAAAAAATAGTAGTAGTAGTAGTAGTAGTAAAAGTAGTAGTAGTAGTAGTAGTAACAGAAGTAGTATAGTTATAGTAATAATAGTAGTAGTAGTAGTAGTAGTAGTAGTAGTAATAATAGTAATATCAGTAGTAGTAGTAGTAGCAGCAGCAGCAGCAGCAGTAGTAGTAGCAGTAGTAGTAGTAGTAGTAGTGGTGGTGGTAGTAGTAGTAGTAGTAGTAGTAGTAGTAGTAGTAGTAGTAGTAGTAGTAGTAGTAGTAGTAGTAGTAGTAGTAGTAGTAGTAGCAGTAGCAGTAGTAGTAGTAGCAGCTGTTGTTGTTGTTGTTGTGGTGGCGGTGCTGGTGGATGAGGTGATGTGAAAACAATGGTGTTATTTTATTAGTAACAGAAGTAGTGGTTGCAAAGTTAACAGGTAAGAGTGAGTATCAGTCAAAGGTTGTAAGTCTCTCTCTCTCTCTCTCTTCCTGTCCGCTGTGCCAATCTCCTAATGCAAATCACCTGCACCATTACTGCCTGCACTGTCCTGCTGTGGGAGACCTGCTCCCACGCGGGCAGCCTCTCTAGCTGTGTGCCAACATCTGCTGCAGGGCGACCACCTTGACCTCGTGCTTACTCGCTATCCACAGTTTGGCGGATGTCGGCTCTAGTTTTTTTTTTTTTTTTTTTTTTTTTTTTACTGCTTCGTTATGTACTCATGTCCATAACTCTTCTCTTTTGTTGTCAGTTTTTTTTTTTTTTGTTCACTAACCGTCCCTCTTATATCCATGTATTTTCATCTTGTCTTTTGTTATTAGCTTTTTTTTTTTTCTCATTGCTTGATTAATTATGTAATCATGTGCAAGCATCTTGTTTTCTTTTTTGTATAGCTCATATGTCACCAAATTTAATGTGTTTAAAGTATTTCTGTAGACTGGCGCGAAAGTGCAATGAATTAATCAGACTCTCTCTCTCTCTCTCTCTCTCTCTCTCTCTCTCTCTCTCTCTCTCTCTCTCTCTCTCTCTCTCTCTCTCTCTCTCTCTCTCTCTCTCTCTCTCTCTCATCATTCATATATCCACATTACAAATAAGGTACAGAAAATCTCCCCAAAGACTGTATCTTCTCATCTTCTACTTGCCTAGTTTGGGAGGGTCGTTTAGTCACAAGTTCGGGTTTGGCGCCATCTCCTGTCCCCCAAAACAAGTGCCCTCTCTCTTTTTTACCAATAATTATGCATATTTCACTTTCTTATCTAATGTTTCGCTATTTTTAAACACTTTGGTTAATTTCGGTATTGTTTTCTTCTACTGTGCTTAATTATTGTGTAACTTTTGTAATATTCATCTGTTTTTCTTCCTTTCCATTTGAGCGGTACGTCACTGTGTTTGCCACGGCGGTGTGTGTTTTGTTTTGTGTTTATCTACCACTCACTTTCCCTTTTATTAATGATACATGAAGATTCCTGGATTCCTCTGACAGTCTGAGAAGAAGGTGAGTGTCCCGTGCGTGCTGAAGATGTGTGGGAGGAAGGGTGGAGGTGCAGAAGTGTGTTTAGGTGTAGTAATGAGTGGCGGAAGAGGAGGGAGGTCTAAGTGTAAGCTGGGGCAGTGACGGCAGGGGATCCTTCTTTGTTTCTCTCTCTACGTCATTTCCACTTCATCGACTATATATTAATCAGCTAAATACACATAAAATACATACTAAGATGTTGGTTTTCAAAGCTTAAGTAAAAAATAAATACTTGGACACATTTTTATCTTGAGTTATTGATAATAGGAAGAGTCTATGATGTTCAGAAGACTAATGTCCACAGTCTTCACTATTTTAATCCCCAACATGACTTCCTTAAGCTGTATAAAATCACCAAATAGTAAGCAGAATGAATATTAAAACACGTCATGGTACTGAAAGGGTTAATGAAACAGAAATAAGTCACTAACCGCTTCTCGTCTCGACAATGATTCAGTGTTTGGTACTGGTAAGCTAACTGTCACACTGCTTGTTTGTTCGTTGAGTCACCTACCTTGTCTGTCTCCTCCCTTCCTCCCTTCCCTTCATCCTTCCACACTGCCTCCCTCCCCTGCGTTAAGTAATGGACTCTCCTTCACTGACAGATCATATTTTCCTTATAAACTTTTGATGGAATTTTGAAATATTATAATGTTACACTGTTGGTTGTCGTAATCTTGTATTCACTCTTCTCCTTTACCTTCTTCCTCCCTTGCCTATGCTAAGTAATGGAATCGCCCAGACTGAAGTGTTATTTAGGAAACTCACAATGCTGTACTGTAGGTTAGCGTTTATTTGGAGCTGAATGGTACTCGTCTCTCCCGATTTGGCGTCATTGCAGTGAAAACATGAGACAGGTAGGCGGAGGAACGCAAACAGATAAGCAAGTAGATGGAAAAACTCAAGAAATCTCCGTAATATAGATTTGTTTTTCTTCTTTTGGTATTCTTTGTCATTATCTCTCGTAATTTATTGTCATGTGGCACATTTTCTTGTCCTTCTTACCTTATTTACTGATTTCCATATTCGTTGACTACTATTTTTCCTTCTCCTCCTCCTCCTCCTCGTTTTTCTTCACCATTACCACCGCCACTCTGTTAATCTCTACCGCACATATTTTTCCCTCCTTCACTTTCCCCTTCTTCCTCCTCCTCCTCCTCCTCCTCCTCGTCATGCTCGCGAGGGTCATGTTTCTCGCTGTTATCATCATCACCTCATGTTCCCTCATCCCTCCAGACGGGGGAAGGTGTACGTGTTGAACATACCCGAATTAATCTATATCAGCCTTCTCTCCCTCCTCCTCCTCCTCCTCCATCTCCTCTGCTGGTGCTGCTTCTCTTGTCTTTCGTCTCATTTCATCGTTCTCCCCTTTGTTTCTCTCTCTCTCTCTCTCTCTCTCTCTCTCTCTCTCTCTCTCTCTCTCTCTCTCTCTCTCTCTCTCTCTCTCTCTTCTTATTTATTCTTGCTTCCTTTGTGCTTTCATTGTTTTCTTTGTCTTTGATTTCTATTATCAGTCTGTTTTGAAGGGCTATCTTTATCACACACACACACACACACACACACACACACACACACACACACACACACACACACACACACACACACACACACACACACACACACACGTATCAAATCTCCCCCACTGTCATCTCTAATTTGTCTTATGCAATTATGTCTATTATCCACTTCAATTTTCCTACATTACGTCCTTTATGCATGAATATATTTATGATTAGCCTTGATTGTTGATTGTTCTCTCTGCGCCAGGCCTCCTTCTTTTCTTTCAGCCGCGTTTCTCTTCATGTTTTACTTGCTGGCGATCTAAAGAATGATGTATGTGTGTGTGTGTGTGTGTGTGTGTGTGTGTGTGTGTGTGTGTGTGTGTGTGTGTAAGGCAATCTCTCTCTCTCTCTCTCTCTCTCTCTCTCTCTCTCTCTCTCTCTCTCTCTCTCTCTCTCTCTCTCTCTCTGTATATTATTAGTATGTACACCAGCCCACCCATCGAACCAACACACACACACACACACACACACACACACACACACACACACACACACACACACACACACACACACACCACATAAACCCTACATAAGCATAGAGAGAGAGAGAGAGAGAGAGAGAGAGAGAGAGAGAGAGATAAGGAGGTAGGAGAAAGGGAAGGGAAGACTCTGGGAGGGAGGGAGAGAAGGACAGGATGGGCCAGGAGGGGCAGAGGGGATAGATGGGAAGCGGCCCCCTCCTCCCTGCTTCCCTCCCTCCCGCCAGCTCTTAGACATGGTAACTCTCATTTATATCTTTCACCCCCATTGAGGTTCCCCATTGGGCGTCTCTGTGTTCCGTTCCTCTCCACAGTGCTTCGTTCGAGGTCACGTCGGGAGGAGGAGGAGGAGGAGGAGGAGGAGGAGGATGTAGTGTGGATGTATACGATTTTTAATGTGTTGGAAATGAGCGGTTTGGGAAGGGAAGATTTTGTATGTGTATGGACGGGTATTATTCTTGTGTGTGTGTGTGTGTGTGTGTGTGTGTGTGTGTGTGTGTGTGTGTGTGTGTGTGTGTGTGTGTGTGTTGGAGGAAGGATATAATGAAGGCCATTTGTGTTATCTAGAAATATAATATCCCTTTTAGACACCTTCCAAGTGGCTCTTCCTTGCTTTACTTCACTCTTTCTTTGTTGTCCTTTTGCTTCTCTATCTCTCTCTTTCTCTCTTGTCACTTGTTCATCCCTTTTTTCCTTTTCCTTCCCGTTTTCTTTCACCTCATTTCCCTATCTTCCTATACCCACTGTTGTCTTCATTCCTTGCTTCCTTCTTTCTTTGTTGTGTTTATCTCTTAATCGCATATTTATCCCATTCATCAGTTTCTTTTATTTTCTATTGTAAGTATACCGAGTTGAAGTGAAGGTAATTAAAAAAATGACAACAATAGACGAGAAGGAATGACTTGAAGATACGAATAATGGAGAGAGAGAGAGAGAGAGAGAGAGAGAGAGAGAGAGAGAGAGAGAGAGAGAGAGAGAGAGGGAGGTTACGAAGGTGGATCTGTATGAATACCTTCTCTCTTATTTTAGGAAGGGGGGCATAACTTAGCATTTTCGTCTTGTCAGATTCTAAAAGGGCTTATTCATAATTTTCTGTTCTTGGTCTGAACATGCCAGGGAGGAGCGATAGGGAAGGAGGAGGAGAAGGATAAGGAGGAGGAGGAGGCAGTGGTGGTGTTGATGCTGAGGCGTTGAGGGTGGGAGGAGCAAAATTACTTTATTATGGGGGTCTTGAGTTTGAGCGATCGACCTTCATGAATATTGATTTGATTATTACTGGAGTCGGAGGTGCCATGACTGCCCTCATATCTTTCTCCCCCGGCCAGGTAAGTTGTCCAGCGTGATGACGGCGGACACCTGGACCCTTGTTCCTCCATGCGCGCCCCTGCACTCACCTGACGAAGGGCTGCAGGCGCGGGAAACAACGGGTAATGAGGGAGAAATGCAGGGTAAATCTCAGAAAAAAATGGAAGGGCTGTGGAAAAGAGAGAGAGAGAGAGAGAGAGAGAGAGAGAGAGAGAGAGAGAGAGAGAGAGAGAGAGAGAGAGAGAGAGAGAGAAAGAGAGGAGGACGTGAGTTGAGGTGAAATAATATTCGGTATGGCTGGGAGGTGAAAGTGAGAGTGAGAGGAGAGGTGGCGCCGATTTAGCATTTCATTACCTCTCCTCTCCTTTGTTGGCGTAATCACCCAGACGGGGAGAACAATCCGTCAAGCAGATTATCTTTTACACCTCCTCCCTCCCTTTTTTTCTGCAGAATCACTGTCGACCGACGTGACAAAGGAGGCTGAATTTGTAAAGGCAGACGAGAGACACGCAAAGGCCCAGCTATAGCCCGAACCGACGCCGCGCCTCCTCATTTATATTATACCGTGTGAGGCGGCAGGGGCGGCTCTTCCTCCTCCTCCTCCTCCTCGTCCTCGTCCTCGTCCTCCTCCTTGTCCTCCTCCTCCTCCTCCTCCTCCTCCTCCTCCTCCTCCTCCTCCTCCTCCTCCTCCTCCTCCTCCCCATTCTCATTGTGCTCTCTACTCTTCTTCCTTCACTCCTTCCTCTTCCTTATGTTACTATATTTCCTTCTCCTCCTCCTTCTCCTCTTTCTATTCTTTTTGTTCTTGCTCTTCTTGTTCTTGTTCTTCTCTTTTTCCTTCTCCTTCTCCTTCTCCTTCTCCTTCTCCTTTTCCTTCTCCTTCTCCTTCTTTTTCTGCTCCTCCTCCTTGTTCGCGCATAGCCCTTAGTCTCTCTGTGTTTTCTCTCTGTCTGTTCGCGTGTGTGTGTTGTTTGGTCTGTTGTGTCTCAAGCCAGCCAGTTTTGCTCGTCCCGGCTCGCCAAGAGAGGCATCTGTCATTGTTTGCACTACCTTGCTTTCTTTACTCCTCCTGTCTCTTCTCTCTTTTTGTCTCCCTCTCTACGTTAGTTTTTCATTCCTCATTGGGAGGTAAATATATGTGGGTTTGTTATTTTGGGTGAGTTAGTGAAGTGAGTTTGATTATTCTAGTTGGGAGTTAAGGAGTTAATGGTTTGATGTATTTGGTGATGTTATTTGGTGCTGTTTAGATTGACATTGGTTTAGATTTATCACATGAAGGTTTGATTCTACAGTTGGAGAGTTTAGATAGGTTATTTTCTATTTAGTTTGTGTTTATGCATGTACTGGGTGATATTAAGAGGCAATCCTTAGAACAGGCTTATTCTTATTCACTTTTTGCCGGTCTCGCATACTGTTAGTTAGGTAGTTAGTAGAAGAATGCAAGTCAATATTCACAACTAATAGGAATGCAATATGGCGGAAAAGTTAGGACGATTTTGTTAATTGTATGATACCTGATACCTGCTGTGTTCTTTATGTAGTATAATAAACAAGAAGTTGCTTTCTAATAATAAGTGTCATGTGAATACTATCAAACGTTCAAAATTAATATAAAACAAAAAAATGCGTGTAAAATTAACAAATTACTGTACATAGCTCTGATTTTTTTTTCTATTAAAATGATGCACCAATAATGATTCTTCACACGACAATAAAGGCACATGCCGGAGGGAGGAGGAGAGGCAGAAAGAGAGATGGCTGTCACTATTGGGGTTGGTTCACAAGGGAGGTGGTGTGGGGCTGTGGCGGCTGACTGTGACTAGATGAAACACATCCAAAGAAGGGACTGACGATCACTGCTGGATGGAAGACAGGGAAGGAGGATGTGGAGGTGAAGGAGACTACTAGGAGGAACACAGGACGAGAAAGGGGCTGGTGGACACTGCTAGAGGAAAAACAGGAGGAGGAAGAGGACTGACGGTCACTGCTATGGGAGAAACAGGAGAAGGAGGAGGAAGGGGACTGATGAATATTACTAGGAGGAACACAGGAGGAGGAAGAACGGGGCTGACGATCACTGCTGGAGGGAACACAGGAGGAAGAGGAAGAGGGCTGACGGACACTGCTAGGAGGAACACAAGAGGAGGAGGAAGGGGATGACGGACACTGCTTATGGGGGGAGGGGTATCAGAGGGGGAAGGGTTCGGTGGCTGTGGCGTTGCTGCAGTCCATCGTGTAAGTGTGACGCGTTTAGCCGCCCCAAGATACTGTGTCGCTGCTGAATGGGCGCGGCAATTGGAGCGAAATCAACATGAATCAACAACTTTGGCTTTTATTTTAGGAATCAGCCTCCCCGCAGCGTCATTTATTTTCCTTCCTCGCCGACGACGGAGATTTAGCCGACGCGCCGGTGACTGGGTGCTCGACGTGTTGAGTGATTCAGAGAGAGAGAGAGAGAGAGAGGTCGGATAGGATAGAGAAGAGGGGGTTAGGAGGATTAGGAGGAGAAGGAAAAATGCAGGGAGACTAGAAGGAAAAGAAGAAGAGAGCTAGATAAGAAGAAATGGAAGAAGATATGACAGCTAGAAAGAAGGAATAGAGATAGGGATGATAGAAGTAAGAGAGAGAAACATGAGTAAGAGAGATAGAGAAGTAGAAAGCTAGAATATACAGAGACAGGGATGTATATTAGGAAGGAAGGAGGCAGGGAAGAAGGGAGATACAAAGAAAGGAACCAAAGAGACAAGGAGCAGAGGAGGATGCGGCACGGACGGGGCGTGCGCTGAGCAAGGAAGGGAGAGAAGGAAGGAGAACGTAAGGGAAGACAGGATTGAATTACAAGTTAGCGAAGGAGGAAGTAAATGAGGGAGGAATGAAAGCTGGTAATGAAAGACAGGAGTAAATGAGCGGAGGAGGAAGAGGAGAAGAAGAGAGGAACACAGTCATGTACCTTGAGCTACGTCTTGCCTCTGTGCTAAACTCCGTCTCTCACTCTTTCACTCCCTTTGTAAATAAGATGCAAGGGTGATGGTGATGATTTGTGTCCCTGCAGCTCACCACACTCAGATATTTGCTGGTATCCATATAGTGACTGACTCTCAAAGGAGGATTAAGGAGAAAGCCACCTGCCGCCTGCCCGGGACTTGAACCCATATTACACGTGCTAGCCAGTGAGCCAATGAACCACGACCCAACTGAACGAAGGACGGAATAAAGGAAGGTGGATAAAAGAGATCAACATAATGCGTAAATAAAGAATTACAGAAGGGGAGGTATTGAGAAGAAAATAAAGAGAAGAAAGAGCGGATGAGTATGAGAGGAAAAGAGAAATCGTTAAAGAAAACATAGAGGAAAGTAGAGATTCCTGAAGGAGGAGGAAAGAAAGAAGCGTAGAAGAGGCGTAGAGACAGAAGGGAAAAAAAACAGACAAGGGAGGAAGGAAGAAGAAAAATGGCGACAGAAGAAAAAGAAAGAAAACTGACAAGAGAGTAGAAGGAGGGAGAGAGAGAAAAATAAAGGACTTAGAGACGAAGAAAAAACAAAAGAAGAGGAGGAGGAGAGGAGAGAAAAAATAGAGGCAAAGGAAAAGAAAGAAACGCAACTAAGGTAGAAAAGAAGAAGAAAAAACAATGAAGAGACAGAGAAGGAACGAAAGATAGAACTAAGAGAGAGAGAGAGATAGAGAGAAAGAGAGAGAGAAAAGATAAAGAGTGAGGGGTTTAAGGTGGACATTAGGAGACATGGAGGTAACACAGCGGACACATGAGGAGGACAGTGATCTCAGGTAAAAGTTGATGAATGCAGGAAGGTGTTGCTCAGGTGACAGTGATTGAGACGCGCACTTTGCTTACTGTCGCGAGGAAGTGCACCAGCGGGGAGCACACCTGGGGAGAGAGAGAGAGGTGAGAGGGGGCGAGGGGAGCAGGCAGGCAGATAAATAGATAGATAAAGTGATAGATGGATAGAGGACTCTGTGGATAGCTGGGTGGAAGGTCATTATTCCATCTGTCTCTCTCCTACTGGGTGTTTGTGGAGGAGGTGGAGGTAGTGGAGGAGGTGCAGGTGGTGGAGGTAGCAAGGAAGGGTTGCACTGCTCTATTACTCCTCGCTCTCCTCCCCGAGTCACGTCTCTGAAGGATAAATGACTGGATTCACCCATTGTGTAAGCCATCAATGTCTTGTGAGGTGTTACGGCGTTCTCCCTCACTCCCTCACTCCTCTAATCTCCTCTAACCCTCCCCTTTCTACTCATCCCCTTCTCCCCTCACCGTGCCCATTACTCTCCCCATTACCCTCCCTGTTACCCTCCCTGTTGCCATCTCTACGCATTCCGCCTTGCCTCAGCTGTGAGTTTTCAAGACAGCGTGTAATTGATGCTCGCTACACACACTGTTGTTACTCCCTCTATCTGCGGCAATCTGCGACTCTTATTCTCTACGCTAATGCCTGCTGCTCAAGGTCATGTCAGAGCCTGCAGCAAGAGGAGAAGGAGGAAGAGGAGGGGGTGGAGAAGTGGGTAGGAAAGAAGAGGGGGGATGTGTTCCAAACGTTGCACTCTCGTCTCTCTACCTCCTATCTTCTTCCCCCCTCCTCTTCCCCCTCCTTCTCCATCCAGCGCCCATTGCAGTCTTAGATCACAGCCCGATATAAACAGCGGTGTCTGACGGCGAGCAGAAACGGGCAGCGCGTCGTGACTCTGCCTGCCCAGGACGAGGAGGAGGAGGAAGAAGAGGAAGAGGAGGAAAAGAAGAAGAAAGAAAAATAGGGCGACGGAGAGGAGAAAAAGAATAAATAACTTGTGTAGGGATGCTTATATGAGAGAGAGAGAGAGAGAGAGAGAGAGAGAGAGAGAGAGAGAGAGAGAGAAGCAGTGCAGTGTTGGGAGAGTTAATATGGCAACGGAATGCGAATTGTGCCAGTTAGAGGGAGGAAAGAATTGAAAGGAAATGAGAGGAGAGAAACGGGGACATTTAATGAGAGGAAAATATAAATAGAAAAGGAGGAGGAGGAGGAGGAGGAGGAGGAGGAGGAGGAGGAGGAGAAGAAGGAGAGAGAAAGAGACGTGATTAGTGAGATATATATACAGAGAGAGAGAGAGAGAGAGAGAGAGAGAGAAATGAGATAAGGAAATTAGCTTAGGTAAACTGATATAGACGAATAGCAGCCAGGTGGGGTGACGTAATTAGAAAAGGTGTCTCCTCTGCATCAGACAGATGATGGCTGCTGGTGACGATGATGATGATGATGATGACGGAGGTGATGACAATGATAAGATAAATATAGAGAGAACTGTTAATGACTGCTGATGATGCTGGTGGTGATGATGGAGGCGGTGACAATAAAGTGAATATTAAAAAAAAACGGATAAAAAAATAGAAAAAAATAGTAATATTCAGAACAATACGACAGTGAAAAATTCTGTTCTTTATTCCTTCCGTCAGAGGAGAAACAACCAATCACAACAGAGCAATAGAAAACATTAAATTATCATTGGTCTTTCACTCAAGGGGGAGAGAAAGAGAGAAAGAGAGCGAGAGAGGATGCCTGGTAGGGAGAGACAGAGGGAGACAGACAGAGAGAGGAGGGGAGGGAGAAAAATCATAATTCATCGGAGACTATTTTTTTTTTCCTCAGTGTGATATTTCCATTTTTTTTCAGGTTTTCGTCCCCCGTCGTCTTCTCATTTTTGTGCGTTTGGCAAGTGTGTCAAGTGAATTTATGATCGTCCTTTGAGCCTGAGGACCCTCCCGCGATATCATTCTCTGGGCGGCCAACCATTATATTCACAAGGAAATAATGGAATGCCAGCGCTTTTGACGAGCCAAGAACAATTCCTTTATTCCACGCGAAAAGATGGACTCCTCTCGCGCACTCTCCCTCCTACCCTCTGCCTCTCTTTCTCCATCCTCTCTCTCTCTCTCCCTCTCTTTCTCTCTCTCTCCCGCTGCTGTCATATAAAGAAAATTGGTGCAATTATTGAGACGAGAATTAATGATAAACATCTCGCCCGTTCCTGGTCCTGTCTCTCTTATCAATTTATTTCCAACCCGCGTGACAAGAGCCGTGTATTTTTCTCTCCGGCGGCTTATGGTAGGGGGGGTAGGTCCTGGTTGGGGTGTGGAGAGGGGGAGGGGGTGTGGATTGGTGGTGATGACGTGGACAGATGCAATACCCCCAATCTCCCCCACCTCTCTCTCTCTCTCTCTCTCTCTCTCTCTCTCTCTCTCTCTCTCTCTCTCTCTCTCTCTCTCTCTCTCTCTCTCTCTCTGAAATGTTACCTGTCAGAAATGAACCTCCACGTCCCTCCCTCTCCTCTCCCCTCTCTCTCTCTCTCTCTCTCTCTCTCTCTCTCTCTCTCTCTCTCTCTCTCTCTCTCTCTCTCTCTCTCTCGTTCCCCTCCTTCCCCCTTTCGCCTCCCCCCCGACCCACCACTCCTTCCCCTCTTCATTAAGTGTCCTGGAAATAATTTTGAGAGGAAAAAGCGTGTAGTGAGGTGGTGGTTTTTGTGTGTTGTGTTTGTACTTGTCTCTGCTGAGTTTATAATGGAGATGTGTGTTCTGTACCTCTGTTTGTATTTCTCTGTCTGTCTGTCTGTCTATTTGTATGTTAGAATTGTGAGAAAGGATTGTTTTAAAGAAATATATCCTTGTAGGTTTGTAATTAGGTAGGTAAGTGAAGAGGTATGTGTGTATCTATGTTTTAGTATGAGTTTGTTGGTGTTAACGTGACATGCAGGTGTATTAGCACTTTTAACAGTATGTGTGTATGTACTCGTATTTGTGTCTGTATGTATGTGTGTTTGTTAATGTTGGGAGAGAGGATGGTTTAGTTAAGAAAATATATACTGGTAAATTTCTAGCTTTGGACTGTATGCATGTATGTATGTATGTGTGTATATATGTATGTATTGTATATATTTGTGAGAGAGGATGGTTCAGTTAAGGAAATATATACTGGTTAATTTGTAGCTTTGGACTGTATGCATGTATGTATGTATGTATGTATGAATGTATTGTATATAATGCATGATAGCGAAGAAGGACGAGCGAATCTTGGTCAACTAATGAATTATGAACAAATTACCATATGACCTTACGAGGAGGTGACCCGAGACGAACTGACTCCGAGAACTTCACCCCTCACATCCCCTACTCCCCTCACACACCCCTCTCTTCATTCCCCCCCACCCTCATTATGCATGCACCAATCTTGCTTAATGAAATATGACGTAATCGGAACCAGGCAGGGAACTGAACAGACGAGTAACCAACACACCTGGACTGTTTCCAACTCCCCCTTACAAAAAATAGTGTAAGTTACGGTTTTCTTGAATCTTATCCTATATTTTTTTGTCAATACTTAATGTGATATAGTGGTATTTGTGTCTATTAACTCCTTCAATACTGGGACACATTTTTACCTTGAGATTCGTGTACCGTTAGACCATTTCATTGACATTAGGAAGGGTGTATGGAGGTCACAGTATTGATGACAACAGCTTTCACTATTTTAGTCCCCCCACATGAGTTTCTGAAGCTGTATAAGGTCACCAAATAGTAACCAGGAGGAATGTGGAAACGCGTCATGGTACTCAACGGGTTAATCATCTTGTGAGTTATTGTGAAGAGAGAGATATAGATAATTAGACAGGTAGACAGATGAACAAACAGATACAACAGACAAATAAACTGGCAGAGAGACACACAAATAGACAGACAGACAGGTAAACAGAAATCTATAAATAGTCAGGTAAACAGAGACAGGTAGACAGATAGACAGACGGATGGACAGGTACACAGAGAGAGAGACACACACACACACACACACACACACACACACACACACACACACACACACACACACACACACACACACACACACACGCACACAACTCATTCTCTCTCTCTCTCTCTCTCTCTCTCTCTCTCTCTCTCTCTCACACACACACACACACACACACACACACACACACATCATTACCAATATCGTAAGTTATGAGACACAATTACACTCCTCATCTCGTCCTCTCCTGCCTCCAGATGATCATAGGAAGACCGTAAATATCCCGGCACGGCACAATGGTCAGGTTCAGCGCGGTGCTCCTTCAAGATAGATGAACCTCCTCCTTTGCATCCACTCCCTAAACTATCATCCACAAACCCTGCCCTCCCACCAACCCACTCACCCACCCACCCACTCATCGTGTATTTCCCTGTTTGGGTTGTGGGTGAGTTCATGTACCCACTGTTTGTTGCTAGAGAATATTTTTTTTTTTTTTTTTGTGTGTGTGTTTGAGAGGAAAGCTGGCCTAGGACATAAAAAAAAATAAAGAAAGGCTCACTCAGGTTAGGTTAATTAATAGGTTAGATATATTAGATAGAATGAAGTAAGTACGTGTGGATTTTGAACGTGTTAATGTGAGGTTTGAAGGTGTTAAGGTAGATTAAGAGGTGGTGTGATGTTAGTAGATGGTATTAGGCTGAAATAAGGTGATGGAGTGAGTTTGTGTTAGGTAAGGTTAGGTTGAGCTAGATTTTTTTTTTATTTATACCATGTAGGCTTTTCACGGGAATGTATGGTCTTAGGTTAGGTTTGATTAGGTTAGGTTAGGTTTGACTAGGCTTGGTTGGCTTAGGTTTGACTTGGTTTGGTTAGGTTAGGTTTGGGTAGGTTTGGTTTTTTTAGGTTAAGTTTGGGTAGGTTAGGCAAGCTTAGGTTTGGCTAGGTTTAGTGAGGTTAACTGGAGAGGTTAGGTCAACTTTGGTTAGGTTCGGTTTAGTTAAGTTTGGTTTGGTTAGTAAAGGACGTTAGAAGAGGAAAGCAAATAGTAACAAACCTTGAGCTTATCATTATGAGTTAGAGATATCACATTACACAGTTTTTTTCTGATATAACTCCAATACATGAAGTTTTAGAGAAATATTGTAGAAAAATGATGTAGAGAGAGTTCCCAAACCCCTTATATAAGTAACCAACACCATGTACTAATAAAACTAACCCTCACTAACTTGCATTAACTTACCACTAATAGGAAAATGGACAGTTAGTGATAAAGGGATGAAATAAAGATGAAAGTATGTATAAAGAAAATGGGAAAAAATGAAGTAGATATTTACTGGATGTTGCTTCTGTATGGAGGTGGACGTTTGGTAGGGAATGAGTTTGACAGGCGTTAGATGACGTAGTGAGGTGGAAGTGAAAGGGTGAAGTAGAAGGGATTGTGGTTTGTAAATGGTTGTAGGTGGAAGGCGGAATGACAGATAAGGAATTTTAGGAAAGTATGACAGTGTATGGAAGAAATGTGGATGTAGATGAAAGGTATGATATTTGATGAAAAGTGGATATATATTATAGAAACGTGAAAATAACCATAACAAACAAAGTAAATGTATAGTACAGATAAAATACATGCAACAATACATAAATAATGCACAAAAAAGATGCATGAATGAAAATACAATAAAGAATAAAGAAAATTACCTAAGTACAGCTAACAAAAGACAAAGATGCGTTTTACAGTAGCAGGTGAACCTAATAAAAGGCAAATTCCATTGAAAAAAATATGCATCCAATTGATTCATCCGTTGTTACGCTGATGTGATAAGGAAATGCTACTTGTGTATTCAGATCCAATTGTAAGCGGAATATGTTAGTAGGTGATAGATTCCTGCCTGCATCTATTCTCCACATCCTTCTCTCTCCTCCTTCTCGTGTTCCTAATCTTGCTCTTCTATCTGACTTTCTCCTTATTCGTATATTTTCCCATTGTTGCTGTCATTGCCGTTCATATACTCCCACTCCTCTTCCTCCTCTTCCTCCGTCTCCTCCCTCCTCCTCCTCCTCCTCCTCCTCCTCTTCCTCCTCGCCACATTAATGCCGCCAAACACTTGTCTCGTGGCGGCTCGAGACTCCGCGAAGCTTCGACTCACGCCTCAAGTCTCTCCGCCAATCACGTGGCTTCATCTCCTTATTGAACAAACCAATCAAAATCCAAGCTCAAATAGTGTTGCCAGTGGAGTATTTTAAGACCTGGAATTAATCCGCCTATCATTTTTCGACTCTGAGTAATGCTAGCCAATTAGGTGTCTCGCGTTAGCTCCAGGGCGCTTCGTGAACCTTGGATTTGAAGCTTCGGGTCAACTCTCGCAACATCCCTTGCCTTGTGTTATTGAGGGAATTTTATGACGTTGCACATCAAAGCCTCACCAGCCTCGACAAGACCCGCGGGAAGGACTAACGGGAAAGTTAACTCATTCATATTTTGAGGTATTTGTGGATACGTCTTTCCTTTAACTAGTAATGTATTAAATGGAATGATCCGCCCCGCTACTCCTTTCCTTCTCTCCTCTCTCATTCTCATCTTGTTTCCGTCTCTCCCTTCTCACTTCCCAACACTTGTCCTCTCCAGCCTCCTCTTCCTCCTCTCTTTCTTTCTCGCTCTCCCATACCTCGATCCTTACTCCCATCCCCTCCCGCCTTCCTCCGCCCGCCCAGTCACTTCTTGGGAGCGGTGCTATTAACGCCTCCCTCACTCTAAACAATAAAAAGAGGGAAAGAGAAAGAGGGTTAAAAAGAAGCTTGAAAAAAAGAGAATTTTGGTTCCTCATCCTCAAAAAATTAGTGGGAAAACACTACACTGTTTGATTTTTCTTTTTCGTTTCCTCCTTTTTTTTTATTTCTCACTTAAAACAAGAGTATAAACACACGAAGATTCTCCGGCTCCGCGGCCCCGCCTGCTGTATTGACTTTTCAAATATGAGCCTTTTGATCACGCATGAATTATCAAATATGCCCACGTTTTCTGAGGGTTTTCAATATAGCGCGACTTAATTAGGAAGATTGGGACTGAGGTGTGAAAAGGGCCCTGGAGTGCGGGTAATCTATCCAAAAGCCCCGGAATTCTGCTGCCCCGCTGTAAATAGGTGATGAACGGCACTTGTCTCTCTCCCGCTGCCCTCCAAGAGAGAGAGAGGGAGAGAGGGAGAGAGAAGAGTCGTAGAAGGCAATTGTATACAGACTCAAGGAGGAGGAGGAGAAGGAGGAGGAGGCGGAGAGGGTAGGTGGTAATAGTGGTGATAGTGGTGGTGTCGAGAGAGAGAGAGAGAGAGAGAGAGAGAGAGAGAGAGAGAGAGATATTCTTTGTGCATTGATAACCTCATGGTGTTAGATGAGGGGTGGGGCAGTGAGAGATGAAGCAGAAGGAGGAGGAGGAGGAGGAGGAGGAGGAGGAGGAGGAGGAGGAGGAAAGAAAGAGGGAGTGAGTGAGAGGAGAGACTGAAGACTGAGTAATAGCTTTTGTTTCTTAATTATCTCTTCCTCCTTCATCCCCCCAATCCTCGTTTCTCTCTTCTCTCATCGTGCAGTCGCCTTCCTGCGCCGCGTGTGTATGGTGTATGGGGAGGCTAATGGGCAAATAGAGCAGTATAGGAGGCCGGGGTTCTCAAATAATGGGCTCTGGGTACGCTCTGTCGGAAGGGAAATGGCTAACGGGGGAACCCAAAGCTTTTAAACGCCAGGAAAAAAAAAAAAGTGTCCCAGGAATGAATTTGAGATAAAACGATGATTTGCTTTCTTTTCCTTTCCTTTTTTTCTTGGGTTTGTTTTGGGGGAGAGTCATTTTGTGTGTGTTTCTTTCTCTTTCTCTTTTCCTCGCTCCATTAGTTTTTTTTTAGTGTGTGTGTGTTTGTGTGTGTGTTTTCATATTTATTCCTGGTTTTCCTTTCAGTTGTTTGTTTGGTATTTAAATTTTTTTTTGTGTTTTTTTTTGTACTCCTGGCTTCTGTCTGTTCTTCACATTGTTCTTCTCTGTTGTCCTTTTTCCTCTGTTATTTTTTCTCTCCCTGTTTTGTTTGTGTTCATTCTGTTTTATTCTCCATCTATTTTTTGTCTGTATTTCTCTTTCTCTGTGTCTGTCTCTCTGTCTGTTCGTCGTATCTATATTTTTTTTTTTCATTCTCTCTTCTGTGTTTTCATTTTCCTTTATCATTTTTGCTTCTCCTCACTGTTATTCTCTCTCGTTTCCACTGTATTGGTCAGTCATGTATTTTTTTTTCTTTGTCACTGTGTCTGTTTGTCTTTCTTTTACTCTCTCTCTCTCTCTCTCTCTCTCTCTCTCTCTCTCTCTCTCTCTCTCTCTCTCTCTCTCTCTCTCTCTCTCTCTCTCTCTCTGTCGTGACGCAAGCAAAGAATCAAGACAATTTTCCTTTCTTCAGATTTCAGTAATTGTAATATTTAGGAAGACTTACCACACTGACCCTGTCCCCCTTACATCCCTTAACTCTCTTCCCCCTCCTTTACATCCCTCTTATCCTTCTTTTTCCCCTCCTTTTTCCCCTTTTCTCGTGCCCTTCATTGGCTCTCCATAGACGGATGATTATATGTCTAGGGAGAATGTCAAATTGGTCTCCTCAAGTTTAGTTGCAAGTTTTGGTCATGGTGAGAGGTGGATGGAAGTGTCGCGTGAAGGAAACTGGCGTGTTATTTATCCTTGCCGTCTGCTTGTCTGTTTCTGCGCGTTGCTCTCTCTCTCTCTCTCTCTCTCTCTGTTTTTGTTCACTTTTCCCTCGTTTTCTTCTCTTCTTCCTCTCTTCTTCACTATATTTTCTTCCATCTCTCCTCATGCTTTGCTTTCTTTCGTTTCTCTTTTTCTTTTCATTTACTTTTCTTGTTCTTCCTTTTAGTTCTGTTTTTTTTCTTTTTCTCTCACATTTGTCTTTTTTTTGGGTGTTTTATTTTTTTCTCCTTTGGTTTATCTCAATGTTTAAGAGGTCTCTCTCTCTCTCTCTCTCTCTCTCTCTCTCTCTCTCTCTCTCTCTCTCTCTCTCTCTCTCTCTCTCTCTCTCTCTCTCTGTTCCCTTCACTTATTAACTAATTCTCCTTCTTCCTCTCCTTTCCCTTATTCTGTACTCTAATTTTCTCCTTCTTCTTCCCTTTCTCCTCTTCTTTTCCTCTCCCCTGCTTTCTCTCCCTTCCCTCTTCTTTTAACCTATTTCATCTCATTTTCTTTCATTCACACCTTTATTCATTCCCCCATGCACTCCTTATTCCCTCCATTCTCTTCCTCATTCCTTCTTCCTTTCTCTTTCCTCTATTTTCTGTTCCAACATTCCCTCCTAACACTTCCATCATAATTGTCTTCTTTTATCTTTATTCCTCTGCTTTATTCCTTCCACACTTTCCTCTTCTCTCCTTTAATCTTCCTTCAATTCTTCCCTTTGTATCTTTTCTCCTCTTTCAACTCTTCTTCCTGTGTCTTGCATTTTCTTTCTCTCCTTTTTTTTTCTATCCCCATCTCTATCCTTCCTTGTTCTCTCTACGTTTTCTCCCTTTCTTCTTTTTTTCGCTATATCTATTCTCTTATTCCTTTATGTGTTTTTCCTTTGTATTCTTGTTTTCCATCCTTCTTTGTTTTTCTCCTTCCTTCCTTCCTTATTCCTCATTCTACATCATTTCGTCACTCTTCATTTTGAGTTGTAGCTCTTTTTCTTTTCTCTTCTCTCAACTCTCTTCTGTTCCTCCTTAGTGTGCCTCTCTTCCCCTTTCAGCTTCTTCCTCCTTTCCTTCCTCACTTCTCTCCTTCCTTTTCTCTTTTCCCTTCCTCCCTATCCTAACCGTTTCTCATTTTTCACTTTCCTCCTTTCCTCATTTTTTTTCTTCTCCATTTGTTTTCATTTATGGTCTCTCTCTCTCTCTCTCTCTCTCTCTCTCTCTCTCTCTCTCTCTCTCTCTCTCTCTCTCTCTCTCTCTCTCTCTCTCCTCGCTTATCCTGTCTCCCTCCATCCCTTATCTTCCCTCTCTCCCCTCCCTTTTCCTCCCCTCTCCCCTCTTTTCCTCCCTCCCTCCCCTCCCTTTCCCTCCATCCCGTCCCTTACCCTCCTTCCCTCCCCTCCCTTTCCCTCCCTCTCTCCCGCGACTTCGTTCAAACCGGCAGATTGTTTGCGATTTCTAGCTAATTCTCCAGCACTCGGAAATAATTTGTAGCCGTGTGGAATCTCTCTCTCTCTCTCTCTCTCTCTCTCTCTCTCTCTCTCTCTCTCTCTCTCTCTCTCTCTCTCTCTCTCCAAATAAATGCAAATGTTCGACTGTAATCCATATTCATTTTCTAAGCTGTCATGAAGTGTTAACAATTAATAGACGATTAAAATGCCGAGGCTGAGCGTTTAATGAATATCGCGTGTGTGTGTGTTCCTGTATTGGCCGCCCCTGATTCGCTCTTGTGGCCGTGGTGGTGGTGGTGGTAGTGGTGGAGGTGCTTGTCGTGGTATGTGTTGCATCTTCGTTTTTTTAATGATGCTGTCTGTCGTGGTGGTGCCTCTGTGTGTCTTGTGGTTGTGGTGTTGGTGGTGTTTTGTTTTACGTGGGGATGTACTGCGCGTGTTAATATTTTGGTGGTGTGTGGTGTTTTTGTGTTGTTTTTCTCTCTATTTGGTATACTTTTGTGTGGGTTGTTCGTGTTCTAGTGGTGTTGTGGGGATGGTGTTTGTTAGTGTGTGAAATGTACTTCGTTGTTTTAGTATTGCGTGGTGTTGTGGTGGTGACGATGCTTTGCTTGTGAGTAGGAAGTACATGGTGGTGGTGTCTGCTGGTGTTAGTGGTGTATGTGTGTGACGTTGTGAAGGTGATGTCTGATTCCGTTAGTTCTTGGTGTGTTATGATGATTTTGATGATGTCTGAAGTACCTAGTTACGTCTTTTGTTGTGGTGGTGTTGCTGGTGGTGGCGGTGGCGGTGATGGTGGTGGTAGTGGTGGTGATGGTGGTGGTAGTGGTATGGTCTATACTATTCTAATCACGTTGTATCGGAATCGGACCTTTGATTTCCTTTATTGTGTACACCATTAATATTGCAATGACGTATGGACTACAATTCACTGTCTTCCATTACTCTGCTTGTTTCCCCCGCCACCCTCCCCATTCACCCTCACACACACTACCACCTCCCACCCACCCCCTTACATTATCCTTCACTATACCGGATACACTATACTCTATCACCCTTTCAAAATCATTATACCAGCAACACCATACCATGCCATACTATACCTGACTGTATCGTTTTGCCCTAATACACCAACTCACTACATTGATCATCACCATTACATTAAGCTTACTCTAGGAAACGAGATCTGAGCACCGCAACACCACCATCACACATCATCACCAATACAATAACCATCACCATTGCGCTAAATTCACTCAAGAAATTAAGAACTGAACATCACAACACCATCAAACACCACCATCATCATCACCACCACAACATCACCATTACCACTATAACTTTCACCTCTATTTCACCATTACTACAACCTTCACCACTTCTATCACCATTGCTACAACCTTCACCACTACCACCACCGCCATCATTACCATCACAACACCATAATCACCACCACAACACATCGCCATTACCACTACTACTTTCATTACTACTACCACCACCATCATCATCACCACCACAACATCCCCATTACTACTGCCTTCACCACTACCATCACCATTACTACCACCACCACCACCACCACCACCACCACCACACAAACAGACTCAATACAGCAAGCGCTTCTCTCCTCTCTTCGCCTCTCAGTCAGTATGTCACATCGACGTTATATTTCAAATGGCACTTTATATTTTGTAATTTATTCAGTTCGTGCTAACAGGCGGCCATCTGCTGGGCACGAATTAGTCATTTCTTCCTGTTGGCTTGTAATTGTCAACGTGTATTGTTTACCTGCATGTATTCACCCCCACTTTTAGCTCCCTGCCTCCCCCTCGCCCCTCGTGTCTCTCTCTCTCTCTCTCTCTCTCTCTCTCTCTCTCTCTCTCTCTCTCTCTCTCTCTCTCTCTCTCTCTCTCTCTCTCTCTCTCTCTCTCTCTCTCTCTCTCTCGCCTGTATACTTAACCGTGTGTACGCCAAGCACTTCAGGGTGTACACACACACGCTTGTTGGCGCACACGATCAAAGGGCTTGTGTTTTGTCCTGTTTGCTTACGTGTTTTATGGGTGTTTTGTGTTTCGTGTCTGTGTATTACTGTGTGTGTGTGGGGTGGGTGGTGTAAGGGGACGGGTGTGTACATATCAAAGAGCAGGTTACACATATACATAATCATTGTACATAAATTCTTATTACATTACACTTTCTCTCTCTCTCTCTCTCTCTCTCTCTCTCTCTCTCTCTCTCTCTCTCTCTCTCTCTCTCTAACTACTCACAATTCTCGCTTGTTATCTCCATTACCTTCATTTTCCTTCCATTTACTACCTTATCTCCCTTCGTTTCACTTCACGTGCTCCTCACCCTACACGTCTCCTCCATTCCTCACACCATACCCCCTCCCCCGGCCCTCCCTCTCCTCTCTGCCATTCTTTCCTTCCATGCTCTCAGGAACAATTATTGCTTTTCCTTTCCCACAAAATGAAATTGGAGGGAAAAAGCCTGGGAGAGTGATGGAGGAGCAGCAAAATCAATTGGTAGCAGGGCGGAGAACTCCATTTGGCTTGACAGGAAGCCTCGCCGTGTATATCTAATTTATGTGTGCAATATTGCCAGCATTAACATATATGAAATATGTATCCCAAGGCTTCTCGCTCTCGCTCTCTTTCTCGCTTTCCTTCTCTTACTTCTTACTGTTCATTTTTTTTCTGTCTTGTCTTTATTTTCTTTCTTTCGCCGTTCCTGTCTCTTCTTCCTTCGTTATAATGGAGAGAGAAAGATGGAAGGATCGAAGGATGGAAGGAAGGATTTAAAGAGATGGAAATGCATTGTTTTGTCTTGTCTTTCTTTTTCTTTCTTTCACCGTTCCTGTCTCTTCTTCCTTCGTTATGGTGGAGAGAGGGAAGGATGGAAGGAAGGAAGGAAGGATTTAAAGAGATGGAAATGCATTGTTTTATTTTGTAAGTATTCTTGATTTGTTTGTCGTGCATTTTCTTTCCTCATTTATTCTTGTACTTCTTACTTCCTTCTTTATTTCTTTATTCTCGTTACCTTCTTTCTTAAGTGTTTCTTTCCTTCTTCATTTTCAAGTTAATTTCCTTGTTCTTGGTATCTCATTTATGTTTGTGTACTTTTCTTGTTGTTATTATTGTTACCCATTTTCTTTCTCTCATTCTTTTACCATTTTCATTTTTTTCACTTTCTTCGTCTGTTTTTTACTCCTTTAAGTCGAAGAAAGGAAGGAAGGAAGGAAGGAAGGAAGAGGAACACGTGCATTGTTTTCCATGTATTTTCATTTTGTTTCTCCTACTTTCCTGTATTCATCAGTTTTATTTTCCCTTCTGTTATTTTTTTCCTTTTTTTTTATTGCCGTGTCTTTGTTTACTTTGTCTTCTCTGCTTTTCCTCCTTTCCTTAAACTTTATCTCTTTCTCTCGGCGGAATTTACACTTGCTACATTTTCTCAATTGTCTTTCCTCTCCGTCTTTCCTCCATTCCTGTTTCATCGTCTTTTAGTTATTTCCACGTTCCTTGCTTCCTCCTCCCATCTTGTTCCTTCCCTTCTGTTTCCTCTTATACCGTCTTGTTGTTCTCTCTCTCTCTCTCTCTCTCTCTCTCTCTCTCTCTCTCTCTCTCTCTCTCTCTCTCTCTCTCTCTCTCTCTCTCTCTCTCTCTCCATCTTCTGTTTCCTTCCTTCCGCCCGCCTTCCTACGTTGGCCGCCCTTCTACCCTACTCTATTTCTTTTGTCTTCCCTCTTCTCTCCAAGTATTCCGGTGCATCCTCTCTCTCTCTCTCTCTCTCTCTCTCTCTCTCTCTCTCTCTCTCTCTCTCTCTCTCTCTCTCTCTCTCTCTCTCTCTCTCTCTCTCTCTCTCTCTCTCTCTCAGCCCTCTTCCTCTTCAGTCTCTTGTTGCAAATCCAGTCCATTCTCTCTCTCTCTCTCTCTCTCTCTCTCTCTCTCTCTCTCTCTCTCTCTCTCTCTCTCTCTCTCTCTCTCTCTCTCTCTCTCTCTCTCTCTCTCTCTCTTGTGAAATATATTGTACTTCTTCATGTTCGCTTCAATTTTTTCTCTTTGACTTTTAACGCGGGGGGTTGAGAGAGAGAGAGAGAGAGAGAGAGAGAGAGAGAGAGAGAGAGAGAAAACTAGACAGGAAGATACACAGAAATAAAGAGATAAACAGACAGACAGACAGAAAGAGATGAAAAAGAGAGGAGGAGTAAAGGGGGGGAAAGGGGAAAAGGGGGGGTGGGGGGGAATCAAGGTGAGGGTTAAAGGTGTCCTGAATTGACTAGAGGATTGAGTTACCTTTTTTTCCTTAGAGAGAGAGAGAGAGAGAGAGAGAGAGAGAGAGAGAGAGAGAGAGAGAGAGAAACAAATACGACACATACAATACTGAAATCTTTCCCCTTTTTCTCTTTTCTCTCTTTCACACTGTCCTTTTTTTTCCCCTCCCCTTTTTCTTTTCTCACTCCCTTTTTAGGTCTGATATGCCTCGCCAGTGACAATTTTCGAGTCGGAAACTTTCAATCTGGGGTTCTGGAGGCTGAGCGAGTAATCCGAGCGCGACTTTCGAGCGTACCTTCCACCTGTCTGGCTTACCTGTCTCTCAGCCTCACCTGTCCACCTCCACCACCGCCGCTGACTGCCTGAGTGCTACTACATATCGTGAATTCTTACCTGTACCTCTTTCCTTACCTTGATTGTGTTTTATTTTTATTTTTCATTGATTTTTTTTAAGGAAAGTTTTTTTTTCTGGCTCGTTTGATTTTTTTCCCCTTTTTGTTTGTTTAAGTTGTGTTTTGTTTAGTGTTACGCCTTCCGTGAATTCTTACATGTGTCTCTTTCTCTTGATTGTGTTTTGTTTCTATTTTTTATTGTTTTTTTTTATAAGGTTGTGGTTTCTGTTTTTTGTACGTCTTGTTTTATTTCAATTTTCACGTGTTGGTTTCTTTGTATTTTGTTTTGTTTTCTATTTATTTTTTTTCTTAAGGGATGTTATTTTGTTCTTATTTTGTGTGTGACTTTTTTTTTGTTATGTTCATAGATTTCTAGTGTTGTGTTGTAATGTTTTCCATGTTTTGTTGTTTTCGTCTTCGTTTTTTATTCTATTGACTTTTTTGTATTTTTATTTTTTTTTTTCGAGTTCGGATTGTTGAATTTGACTTTTCTTTTCATCTCGTTTATTTTATTTTATTTTTTTTATTTTTACAGTCTTTATTATGTAAACAAATTTACTGGTGTTTTTTTTCCTCTCACGCTCTCACAATTTCTTTTGCTGTGGGAAATGTCAATGAGTATGTGCGTCGCTGCGTGTATTCGTGCATGGCATTACATGGAACCAAACATTTTCCTTTCCTTGTATTTGTCACGATGCACCTCTGACAGAAGGTGTAGTCATGGGTAAAACTCATTATTAGCATTACATTTTATACTTTGGGTTTTACCTCAAGTTTAGGTCCCTTGGAAAACTGTCAGCCCTTGAAATCTGTAAGGCTGTCAGCAGATCAGAGAGAGCCAAGAATTGAAGGAAAGTACTGAACACATTGGAATGTTGAATGTCACTATTATTGGCTATGAATGAACGAAATTGTAGGATCCTTAATTAACTCCAGAACAGGTATGGGCTCTTGTTAAACCAGATAAGTGAGATACAAGTTTTATTTACAATCTCATAAGACACCAGGATTAATGAGGCAGTTAGAAATTTATGTCACCTTACTATGTATCGTCATCGCGTTTTGCTACTCAAATGTACAATTTCAAAAGGCAAATAACAAAAGTAATCAACTATTTAGAACCTTTAATTAAATAACATCATTTATTAATTACTCACCAAAATTGCCACTGGTTACTGAAACACGTGTCATTAGCAAGGAATTACGGCAGATACTCTTGCTACGCTTTCAATCTCGCAGCCAGGTAAACCTTTCACTGTGTCTTATTACCCAGCGGAGCAGGCAGAGGTGGAAAGAGGAGGAGGGGAGGCAGAGGGAAGGGGGGGTGAGGCTCGCTTCTGTATTCTGGTCTGTGCTCGGCGTCGACATTAAGTTTGTGGTGGAAGGGAGAGCAAGCTGAGGGGGATGTCACTTGCAGCCCACCGCTCCTCGCCCCACCCCCCAACACCCCCTTCTGTTGCTGTTACCTCCGTCGCTCCGCTGACCTATTCATTGGGGCACTTCAACCTGTTTTATGGCGGGGTGAGGGGGAGAGTGAGAGAGGGAGAGGAGAGGTGAGTGAGAGGGAGGTCAGGGATTGAGGTGTAGAGGAATTCGACATGAACATTGCGCTGATAGGGTGATTATTATAGTGTGTGTGTGTGTGTGTGTGTGTGTGTGTGTGTGTGTGTGTGTGTGTGTGTGTGTGTGTGTGTGTGTGTGTGTGTGTGTGTGTGTGTGTGTGTGTGTGTGTGTGTGTGTAGGTGGTGATGCGCCTTGGTGGTGATGCAGTGCAGTGTGATGAGTGTAGTGAGCGTGTACAGTGAAGGAAGGAAGTGTGAGAATAGTGTTAAGGGGAAAGGAAGGGGACAAGTTTTCAAGGGCACCGTGGACCTTGCGCTGAGGGGAAGGAAGGGCTGTGAGGGGAGACGCTGCCTTCACCTCAGGAAAGAAAACTCAGGTAGTGGAGGTGGTGGTGATGAAGGGGAGCTACACACACACACACACACACACACACACACACACACACACACACACACACACACACACACACACACACACACACACACACACACACACACACACACACACATGCATATTCAATTTTGACAGTTAAAGGAAGCATATATACATAGAAAATTATATGAAACTGAACGGTAAATGGTAAATGGTTAGTTTTCATCAATTGTTAGCTCTACAGTATGCAACATGTTAGAAATTAAAGTAGAAATTGAGTGTATATTGTTTGTGATGTGTAGATTTTTTTCTTATCTCTTTTTCTTATTTATTTTCCTTAATCACTTGATACATTTTACTTAATTTTTTTTTTCATGGCTTGTATTTCTTTAACTCCTATTCTGCATATTATTTGTATCAGGATTCTTATTTTATCGTTTCTTTACATCCTTTACGTCTTCTTTCCTCTTCTCTCCCCTCTTCTCTCCTCTCCTTTCTTCTCCTATCCTTTATTCTCTTCTCTTCTTTCCTTTCCTCTCCTCTCCTCTCTTCTACTTCCCTGTCTTCTCTCTTCCTTAGTCGCCTCGCTTTTCTTGTTGCCTTCACAAAAAACAACTAGAGGACACTGTCAAAGCACGCGATACGGAGAGGTAGTGTGTGTGTGTGTGTGTGTGTGTGTGTGTGTGTGTGTGTGTGTGTGTGTGTGTGTGTGTGTGTGTGTGTGTGTGTGTGTGTGTGTGTGTGTGTGTGTGTGTGTGTGTGTGTTTTGATTTCTCTTGTTGCTTGTGATGGTACGCTAGTCTCAGATATTAGAGGAATCAATTAATTGGTCTCTTTGCCCTGATACTACTACTACTACTACTACTACTACTACTACTACTACTACTACTACTACTACTACTACTACTACTAACAGTGCTGCTTCTGGTACTACTACTAGGTGTTGATCACTGGCATTGCTTCAGGCCTCGTGGATAATCCTGCGTCATTAAGATCAGCTGCTGTAATCGTGCGGAGGTGGAGTAGATAGCTGTGCCGGTCATTTTTTCCTGGTTGGGAGGAGGGGGATGCTAGGGACAGGGAGTAGGTAGTCTGAGTTTTTTGGAGTGTGACTATTTTTTGCGAGTGCGTTCGTCAGTACAACAATGTTCATGTACGTGTGTGTATGCATTGACTGCCACTCACCCACCCACACACCCACACACAAACACACACACACACATATGTAACAAATTCTCTCATCCACGCACACTGACACATCACTACGCCTGCACAGTCCTTGCATGCCACAGTCCTCCTGACCAGCTCCACCTCAGCTACACCCCAGGCCAGACTCATGACACACCGCAGGCATCCCCTTAATTACTGCTCTGCTCGCCTCCCCCTTCCTGATGCACGCCGGGAATGCTCGCCTCACACACGGCTCGAGCCTAGGTGGGATGAGTGATGCCAAGGAAGCTCCCACGTGCTTACCTGCTATTAAAAGAGGTTGGAATGTATAAGTTAGATATCACTGATGCTGTGTGAAGTTAATTATTCAGTCAGGTAGGTAGTCAGTGAATCAGTTTGTCATTCATTTGGTTAGTCATTCAATTAGTCAGTCAGTCAGTCGGTTAATTGTTCAGTGAGTCATTGAATCGATAAGTTTTTCGTTCAGTAAGTTAATCAGTTAGTGGGTCTGTCATTTAGTCGAATAGTCAGTTAATCAGGTAATGTTCGTATATTTTACTCACTCAAAAAAAAATGTATATAAAAATCACAGTTAGTTGAAATTCGTAAGCGTAAACCAATAAAATAATAGAATAAAAGAAAATTAATCTGGAAATACACACAAAAAGGTTAAAACACAATACGAATTATCTCTATATTAATTCAAACTGGTAATATTTTATAGGTACAACTCTCTTAAATCCACTACATCAGAAAGTAATAAAGTAAAAAAGTCACACTGAATCAAATGGAGCATTACAGCCTTTACATTAAATAGGGGCGAGGATGTGAATGGGGACGAGATAGTTAATAGGGTGAGAGAAGGATGAGTTGGTGGTGGTGGCCGTGCAAGGAAGAGGTGGACGCAGGATGAGGTGCTTTTCATTTTAAGTAAGAGAGGAGGAATGACAAAGGGCAACAAAAGAATAAAGAAAAATGCCCACTCAGTTGCCAGTCTCCTTAAAGGCCCGATAGAATTAGCCCTCCCCCCTAAAAAAAATAGGGAAAAATGCGCATTCGTGTATTCATCTTTGGTGAAGAAAAGTAAGACAAGGAGGGTGAATGGAGGGTGAGGAGTAATGGATAGGGTGGTTGATAGCGTGAAAAAAAAATGAAAAGGTGATGGTGGTTGTGTAAGGGTGAAATGTTGAAAAAAAGGTGAGATAAGAGAAGCTGGTGAAGTAAAGTATGACAAAGGGTGAAGGAAGGGTGAGGAATGATAGTTGGGGTGTTGATAGAGTGGAAAATGGATGAAAAGGTGGTGGTGTCCTTGTATGGGTGAAATGTTAAAGAAAGAAGAAATAAGGGAGTTTATAAGGTGAAGGAAGGGTGAAGGGTAAAGATCCATACTACTTAAATTCCTACTTATATATTTAAAACACACTTAATATTATACAACACCTTACACTCCAACAACTTATAAGAAAGAAAACCAATGATAGAAATAAAGAAAAACTAAAGAAATACTTAGTAGTGAAAAGAGACGAGTTTTGTATGGTAATTGAACGTGCAAATAAGAAAAAAAGGAAAAGGTGGGGAAAAATGAGTAATGGCGTCCTGCATTCGTCTCTACAGCACGTCACTAACTAAATGGTCCCTAAAAAGCGCCATTTACCCTGATGTTTGTTAGGTTAATGTGGTACTTATTACGGCGGACATTTGTTCTATGTATGTATTATATTTTGGGTTCACTCGTAATGCTAGTGTTTTGTTGTTGATGATGTTGTTGTTGTTGTTGTTGTTGTTGTTGTTGTTGTTGATGATGTGGTTGATTATGCCTGTATTTTTTCTCTTTCTTCGTCTTTCCTTTGTCTTATTCTTGTTTTGTTTCTTTTTCTTTTCTTATTTTACATTATATTATTTCTTTTCTCTCTTTCTTTCTTTTTTTTTTCTTGTTTCTTTCTTTCCTCGTTTATTTATTTGCCTTCTAGTTTTCTATTTTTGTTCTTGTTCTCGTGTCCTCGTTTTTCCTCCTCTGTCACCATCACCACCACCATCACCACTATCACCATCACTATTAACACTCTCATTACCTCGTACTTTGTGATTACCTTTGTAATTCACCCCCCCCAAGTGACTCTGTTCCTGCGTCACTCTAATTAATATCTTATCCCCAATCACACATTCCAGTGACTACATGTTTTCTCCCTCCCATCCCTGACCCTTTCAGTGTTCACTCTTACCCTATTCTGCAGCGCCCCTCCACCTTCTCACTCACCTTTAACTTACCTTTTTCATCTCCAGGAATTCTCACCTGTTGCTTCTGTCAGGTGCTTTTTAACCCTTTACCCTATGTTTCACCCTACCTGGACCTTTTATCGATAGTCTTTCATCGTTTTCTCACTCTCTACCTCACCTTGATTTATTAAGTTTGTTTTTATTATTAGATTATTTCTTTGTCTCGACATTGTCTTTTTTTTTATTTCTTTCACTTTTTTATTTTCTCAACCTGCACATTATTTAAATCTATCACTTTAGTTATTTTTCTTCTCATATATACATAATTCCATCGACTATTCACCCTTTCCTAGCTCTTCATTCCTTCTGGGAGGAGGTGTCATCTTAACAGCCTTCACACATAAACTCACCCTTCTCTCACTCTTAAACGTACTTCACATACTCACCTTATCACTGAAGTCACCCTTCCACCCATCACCACTCACTCTTTCCTCACCCTAATCATTTTCTGGTCTCGCTTTTCTGCCACGCCTTACCCTCCGTCAGTCTGTCCCTTGCATAGCAGCCGCCACCTGTTCACCCTTGTCTCACCCTATTATTCATATCTCACCCCTTTTCGTCCTCATCTTAATTAATTTATAGGCTGCTGCGCTCCATCTAATTTATTGAGTGACCTTTTTTTTTCTATATATCCCCGGTAAAATTTTCCTCTTCTATTTTTTCGTGATTTGGGACAGGGCGTTGATTTAAGGAAAGGAATGATGTCTGTGGGAAAAGAATAGTTTTGGATATTATCTATTAGGTGTTTTTCTAATTGATTTGTTCTTTTGTCTTTGCAGATTGTTCGGTTTGGTGCCCGCGTCTGTGGTTCAGTAAGTGTTATTATTATTATTATTATTATTATTGTTTTGTTCTCGTCATCATCATCATTCTCATCAATCCAGGAATATACAACTAATAGACACCGTTTTCTTAAATATTTCCACTGATTTTTTCCAACAATTCTTTTCTATTTCCATCTTTTTTTATTAATCCTATCCCACAATTCTTACTTTTAATCATCATCCTTATAAATTCCAGAACGAAAAAAAAAAGAACATATTACTTTGCTCTCTTTTACTTATTTTCTTTTCCCACTTTTTTTCTCCCCTCATGTTTACTCATCCCTACAACCTCGTAAGGAGAACAGTAAATAACTAAGAAGGAAACAAGTGAGAAAGAAAGAGAGATTAAAAAAAAGACTAACAAGACTCAAGCAACATTATTAGTGAGGTGAAGAAAGACGTTTAAGTCCTGAACCCAGAGTGGCACGCTTACCTGGCCGCCTGCCTCATTAGCATGCTTCTCACCTGCATGTAATTACCTCACCTGAATATATCGAGACGTCCCCACAGTTGCAAGGTGTTAAGTTGTGCTAATTGGCGCCTCAGATTTACCTTGAACGTTGATACGGTTACGAGAGAGAGAGAGAGAGAGAGAGAGAGAGAGAGAGAGAGAGAGAGAGAGAGAGAGAGAGAGAGAGAGAGAGAGAGAATGTTAGGTTAGATTTATTAACACAGAATTTTTCTCTTGTACGTGTTTAGATTCTCAATGAATAAAATTTTTGTACTGACTGAAAAAAAGATGTAGAGGAGGAGGAGGAGGAGGAGGAGGAGGAGGAGGAGGAGGAGGAGGAGGAGGAGGAGGAGGAGGAGAAGAAGAAGGTGGAGAAGGAGGAGGAGAAGGAGGAGGAAGAGGAGAAGAAGAAGGAGGAGGAGGAGGAAGAGGAGGAAGAAGAAGAAGAAGAAGAAGAAGAAGAAGAAGAAGAAGAAGAAGAAGAAGAAGAAGAAGAAGAAGAAGAAGAAGAAGAAGAAGAAGAAGAAGAAGAAGAAGAAGAAGAAGAAGAAGAAGAAGAAGAAGAAGAAGAAGAAGAAGAAGAAGAAGAAGGAGGAGGAGGGGAATGGGAAGAAGAATCTCATTTTTAATAGCTGCATTATTCTCTTTACAATCTTGAAAAAAAAATATTGCAGTTAGTTGACTCTCTCTCTCTCTCTCTCTCTCTCTCTCTCTCTCTCTCTCTCTCTCTCTCTCTCTCTCTCTCTCTCTCTCTCTCTCTCTCTCTCTCTCTCTCTCTCGAGTACCATTACATACCATTACCACCATCACCACCATCATTTATTATTATTATTGTCCACTTGAACAACTCAGACCAAACACACACACACACACACACACACACACACACACACACACACACACACACACACACACACACATAGTACTCAGAACACCACCAATTTCCAGGTTGGGTAATGACACACAGGTGAGGGCTAAGGTGTTTGTTAACCTAGACAGGTGTGTACATGTGAGTGTCTGGGAGAGAGGGAGTGTTGGAGCAAGAGAGAGTCAGTAAGGTGTGTGTCAAGTCTATTATCACTTTGTCGTGTAATTTAAAGCGACCTGGGAATTACGTGACAAATGCCTACTCGGTGACTTGTGTTTGGTATAAAGAGCTTCGTGGAAAATATTAGGGAGGGGAACACAGAGAAAATACATATACAGGTAGATGGTTTGTTGACTGGTTCTGGCCCCTCTATTGGCTCGGCGCACCTGTCCTTCCTTACCTGTTGGATGATTTACTGTCGAGGAGGAGGAGGAGGAGGAGGAGGAGGAGGAGGAGGAGGAGGAGGAGGTAAAGGGAAATAAGATGTAAGTGGTTTGTCTACTTACGCTTACACACACACACACACACACACACACACACAATCAAACTTGTTCATTTTACTGTTGTGTTTCCTGGAAGCAATCATATTTTTGTCCTTTTATCCTTTGAGAGAGAGAGAGAGAGAGAGAGAGAGAGAGAGAGAGAGAGAGAGGACGATGGTGGAAGTAGATTTGAAAGAATTAAGAAACAGATAAATAAATAAATAAATAAATAACGAAAAAGAATAAGAAGAAAATCACTGGAAGAAAAAATGCTGATATAGAAAGTTACATATAAAGAAAACAACATTCTCTCTCTCTCTCTCTCTCTCTCTCTCTCTCTCTCTCTCTCTCTCTCTCTCTCTCTCTCTCTCTCTCTCTCTCTCTCTCTCTCTCTCTCGTGATTAACAGCAGGTAGGTGACGTTGATTATCACACTCAGGTAATGATCAGTGACAGGAACACAATAATAATGATCGATTTATAAGGCTATTGTGTCCCCTGTGAAGGTGTTGGATTCTGTTCATTACGGAGGCCGCTATGAAGAGTGCTGATGAGAGAGAGAGAGAGAGAGAGAGAGAGAGAGAGAGAGAGAGAGAGATGTGTTCATTTATAGTGTTCATATCGTATAGAAAGGGCGTCTCTCTCTCTCTCTCTCTCTCTCTCTCTCTCTCTCTCTCTCTCTCTCTCTCTCTCTCTCTCTCTCTCTCTCTCTCTCTCTCTCCCACGCACTGCTCCCCCACGACCTTCCAGTTGCCCCCAGCGACCTCTATATAATGGGGCCTTCTTACACAGATTGAATTTCAAAAAGGATGTTGAGAAAATGATATATTACGTTTGATTGAAGGAAGAGAAGGGGGCTGAGATAGAATAGATAGACGGAGGAATGGTAAAAGAAGCGTGGATAAGGATATAGAGGGAGAGGGAACGCAGACAGGTATAGAAGTGAGGGTGAAGGGGGGAGGGTAAGATGGGAGATGATAGTCAGAGTAGGTGGGTGGAGATGAATGTGTATGGAGAGGTGAGGGAAAAAAAGAGAAGGGGGTGAGGGAGATAAGGGAGTAAAGTAATGCTAGGTTGCAATTGGTGTTAAGGGAGGTTGAGACGATGATAGGGAAATGAGATTGAGTGGAGGAGAATAGGGAGGGATAAGATAGGAGGACTGGTCAGTGAAGAGGAGATGATGAGGAGAAAATGAGGAAAGTGTGGAGAGTGGGAAAAAATAATTATATGGGAAGGAGAGAGAGAGAGAGAGAGAGAGAGAGAGAGAGAGAGAGAGAGAGAGAGAGAGAGAGAGAGAGAGAGATGAAAGGGATGAAAACGAGAGAAAGGGTTGGCTGGAGGGACAGGTAAAGGCGAAGGGAGGAGGTGGCCACAGGTGTTCTACAGGTACAGGTCAGCTCGGAGCAGGTGAGAGATGGCACGGCAACCTCCACACGTGCATCGTATGTAAATCCAGGTTACGTAAAGGACCATTATGTAACCTGGGAAATGGGAAATCTACTCTTGTCTTTGTTTTTCTTGTCTATTGATATTGCTATTCTTATTATTATTTTCGAATTATTTTATTATTAAACACACAAACAGTGACTTTTATAAACACGCCTTGCGGAACCTTGAAGTAAACATTTATTTTCTTATTGTTTTACCTCCCTTCAGGACCTAAATTCATATTTTTTCTCATGTTTTTTTCGTAGTTTACAGAATCGAGGTGAACGTGAGAGGAATAAAGGAAAAATTATGAAGAAAAAAGGAAGAGAAGGAAGAAGAGGAGGATTAAAACAAGGGCAAATACACAAAACACACTAAAAAATATTAAATAAAAGGGTGCGAACAGAAATTAACAAGGAGTAGAAGGAGGAGAACGAAAGAGAGAAACAAACGGGGGAGGATAACTTAAAGAAAGAGGAAAGAGGAAATCAGGGGAGGAAAAGAAAGAGGGATATTTAAGAGCATATAATGAGGAATAAACAATTGCAGACTTGTTGATCTTAACGAGACTTTGGAGGAGGAGGAGGAGGAGGAGGAGGAGGAGGAGGAGGTGGTGGAAAAGAGAAAGAGGAGGAGGAGGAGGTGAAACAAAAGAATAACGAGAAGACAAATTAAGAAATCCGAATAAAGAGAAAAAAAAGACGAAAAAGAAAGAGGAGGAGGAGGAAGATTCAAACTAAAGTAAAAGAAGGGAAGGGAAGGGAGAATAAAGGAGGGAAAAAGAGGAGGAGAAAAAACTGAAGTAAAGAGAAAGAAATAAAATGAGGAGAAATCAGAGTCGCAGTGAAAAAGGAAGGAGAAAAAGGAGAAGAAAAGAGAGGAAAGGAGAAGTAGAAAAAAAAAGAAGAGGAAGAGGATGATACTGGAGGATAGAACACTCGAGATAAAAAGGAAGAAAAAAATAAGACAAAGACGTAGACAAGCGGATAAGAAGAAGAAAGAAGATGAGCAAGAGGAGAAGGAGAATGCAGGAGAAGGGTGAAAGGGTGACATCAGCGGTTCGAATCCCATCATGTTAACCGGAAGCCCACACAAAAGGAGTCGGCAGAGGCGGGTTGGTTGCTCTGCGCGGCTCGAGTCAATGGCGCGGGGAGGGGGAAGGTCACACGCCTGTTACTTTTGTTTATCTTGCTTGCTTTTGCCTTTCTTCCTGCCTCTTGCAACTCCCTAATTTACCTGATCTGCCTCCTGTTACCTGTGCTCCTCCATGCCTCGATTCCTTCATGCTTTTCTTCTCTACTTTTCTCCCTCTCCATCCCCCTCTCCCTCCCCCTCTCCCTCCCTTCACCTCACTCCGTAATTTTTCTATCACTTGGCTAATTTCTATTCTTGTCTCTCAATCTTTCCTTTTCTCTCTCTCTCTCTCTCTCTCTCTCTCTCTCTCTCTCTCTCTCTCTCTCTCTCTCTCTCTCTCTCTCTCTCTCTCTCTCTCTCTCTCTCTCTCTCTGATTTTGTTGTCTGTTGATATGTGTGTGTGTGTGTGTGTGTGTGTGTGTGTGTGTGTGTGTGTGTGTGTGTGTGTGTGTGTGTGTGTGTGTGTGTGTGTGTGTGTGTGCGGCTGATTTGCGTATGTGAAGGTACAGATGTGCGAGGAGCGTTTTCTGTACGTATGAGTGACTATGATTCACTGCACACACACACACACACACACACACACACACACACACACACACACACACACACGTGAAACCGAACGGGGATAAGTAACCATGCATAAAATATAAAACGAATAAGACAGGCGGGGAGGACTTCGACGACAGAAATAGTACTGTATATTAAGTCCCCTAGAGAGAGAGAGAGAGAGAGAGAGAGAGAGAGAGAGAGAGAGAGAGAGAGACTGAGACTTGAGGGAGGGGGTAGACGGGGGTATCTCTTTTATCTGTCGGAAGATAATGACACACTTTGACATTTTGCCTTGAAAGGAAGGCTTGCCGTAGGACATCAGTGGCAAGGCGGGGAGAGCGGGAGGCGGGAGGCAGGAATATTTTATCAGGAGGCTTGACAAGGGTTTCTATCTTAATGGGATCGTTACCAGACTCCGATAGTGATCCCAGTTTACAGCAGCGGTGGTGGCGGCGAGGCGGCGGCTGCGACCTGGAGAAGGGGAAGAAGGGGGTGTGCGGGGACCAGAGGAGAGGATGATGGGAAGAGGGAGCGTCTGGGAGGGCAGTCAAGGCAGGCACTAGAGGAGGGGGAAGGCGAGGTGCAGGGACCAGAGGAGAGGATGATGGGAGGAGGGATCGCCGTGGAGGGTAGGGAAGGCAGGCACGCAAGGAAGGAAGGTTTTGAGGGAAGGAAGTTTGTGGTGATGGAAGAAAAGTACGTGAAGGAAGGAAGGAAGGTTATAAAGAGGGAAAGTTTCAATGTATGGAAGAAATGTTAGTAAAACAAAGAAGGAAGGAAGGAAGGGAAGGGGGTGAAGTAGAGAAGTTTGAAGGGATGGAGGAAATATTGATAACAGAGAGGAGTGAGGAAGGAAGGGAGTAAAAGAAGAAAAGAAGGAAGGAAGGAGTGGAAATTTAAATGGAATGAAAATAATATGGGTATAATGAGGAAAGAAGAAAAAGAACCTGATATATTATGGAACAAGGCAAAAAATAAATAAATAGGAAAGAAGGAAGGATGGAAGTAAAAGGGAAAATGAAAGTAAGTAGAGAAAAAGAATGTAAAGGAAAGGGAAAAGGAGAAATAGCTTTGTCAGAATAGGTGTAGCAGTAGAGAGAGAGAGAGAGAGAGTGGAAGGAATAAGAGGATACAGTGATGGGTGTAGTGCAGGTAAGTGTGTGTTTGGTGTGGTGATGGTGATGGTGGTGGTGGTGGTGGTAATTAATGAAGTTTACCTGTGGATGTTGAAGAGATGAGACGTGCTGCAGAGAGAGAGAGAGAGAGAGAGAGAGAGAGAGAGAGAGAGAGAGAGAGAGAGAGAGAGAGAGAGAGAGAGAGAGAGAGAGATAAACAGAAAGAATAAATGAAAAATAGTGATGTTGATTGGATCGTAGAGTGAATACTTTTTATCAGTTATCTTTATTCTAATTTCTATCATTATTCTGAAGAAACAAAAAGTATTATTCCATATTTTCTAGCTTCAGAAACTCTCCATCTCTTCCTCTAATTCATCCTCCTTCTTCCTTTCTTTCTCTTGTATTGCCTGATCCTCGCTTCATTATGTTTCGTGACTTCTTTATCCACACTCCTTCCTTCCCTCATGTTCCTCCCATGTACCACCTTCCCTCACTCCACTGCTCACTCCCTCCCTCCGTTCCCTCCTCTTCCTTACCTTCCGATCATCTCTTTCCTCCTGTTTTTCCTCCAAATCTTCCTCTACACCTCTTTCTGTCTTTAAACTCACACTTTTTCTCTCCTTGTTATCTCTCTCAACATTTCTCCCTCCTTCCTTCAGTTCTCGATAACTCTTCCCTCCCTCCCTCGCTCCCTTCCTCCATCTCAACTCCCACATCTCAAAAATCTCCTTGTTCCCTCCCTTCTTTGACACCTCATGACCCTTTCTTCCCCTTTCTCCCTCTTCATATCTCTCCCTTCTTCCCAGCATCACTTCTCTCTCCCTCTCTCCCTTCCTGCATCGCCGCGTCACTTCGTCTCCGCCTCCGTGACGCGCCTCGCTAATAATTTATCGCTACTTTGATATGCAGATTCGGCATCGCCATGAAAATATTTCTTCTTGGCGTCAAAGCATTTTTAATTCTCCTAATAACAAATGAAAGTATTTTGCGTGTCGACACCTTTTTTTTCCCCGAGTACACCCAATTACTAGGGCAATATATTCCCTAATTTTTTCCACCCACGGTCGATGAGTCACTGACGTCACCCGGATGAATTACAATTGTTGATGAATTAGAGCCATGACTCATTATGGAAAATATTTTAATGAAATGGCTGTTTTTGGACGCCAGTGTAATGATTCTCTTTATAACGGCGAGTTGTGCGCCGCCCGACCAGCACCACCACCACCACCACCACCTCCAACACCACCACCACCACCACCACCACCACCACCACCACCACCACCACCACTGACGATATCCACTCATCCTACTATGTTTGTTACTATTACTGATCGCTTATGTCTCCAGTCCTCCTCCTCCTCTTCCTCCTCCTCCTCCTCCTCCTCCTCCTCCTCCTCCTCCTCCTCCTCCTCCTTCTCTTCCCAACTTCTCCTCTTCCTCCTCCTTCTGTTTTTTCTGCTTGCCTAGATCATATATTCTAATGATTTTGTGTTTTTCTTCCCCCTCTCCCACCTTCCCTCCCAACCAGCGAGTGTCGGCGTGTCAGTAACAGTCGCCGCTCAGTAGCCGCGTGTTTGTCCAGCGCCGTGTACATGTGTGTGTATTTTTCAAGCGGCCATGATCGTATTTTTACCAGTAGTCTTGTAGGTATTTTGTCTGGTAATTGTTTCTTCAGGTAACGTCTCAACCTGTCAGTACATCTCCTCCCCTTCCCTCCCATCTCTTCCCCTCTCCTCTCTTCCCTTGTCCTTCCCATTCTCCCTTCCCTCCAGTCTTCTCTTCTCCATCTTTCCCCTTCCCTCCCTTTTTTTACGCTTTTCCCTCCCTTTCTCTTCCTTCAGCACCCTTTATCTCCCTTCCCCTTCTTCCTTCTCTCTCCTTTCTTCCTCTTCTTCCTTCCTTTATCCTTCCTCCAATCCGTTCCTTCCTTTCTCATTCCCGTCCTTCTCTCCCTTTTAGAGTTTTCCTTCCACTCCTTCCCATTTTCCTCCCTTGTTCTTATTTTCATTCATCCTTCACCTTTCTTGTTCCCTTTCTTCTCTCCTTTCGAATCCTCCTTCTCCCTCTTCTCTTTTCCTTTTCCCTTTCCCTTTCCTCTTTTATCCTCGTTTCTCCTTGACTCTTCTCATGCTCCCCTCTTTACCATTACTTATTTATATCTTTTTTATCTTCCCTTATCATTTCTTTATCTTTATCTCTCAATATCCTCACATCTTTACATTCCTCTCCTCAATAACCCCTTCAGGGCTGGGACACATTTCTACCTTAAGATTTGTGTACGATTAGACCATTTTATTTACATTAGGAAGGGTCTATGGAGGTCAGAAGATTAATGGCTTGACTCTTTACAATTTTAAACCCCCGCATAAGTTTCTAAAGATGTACAAAATCACCAGTTAATAAGTAAAATAAATCAGAAAGGGCGTCATGGTACTGAAGTCGTTAAACAATGTAACATATGACATAAAACCCTCGTGTGCGGCAAAAGGTCTGCTGTTTCTTGTTCGTCCGAGGTGTTTCTGTATTTCCTTTCACCTCTCAACCCTACACTGTTCCTCCACCTTTTCCTCCAACCAGCTTCTCAATCCCCTGGTTAAGCTTCAAACCGTACACAAGTCTTTATTTTCCACTCAAGGCGTTTCATTGCTTTCGACCTGACAGGGGAAGGTGTCGGGGGGTGGAGGGGAAAGGGGAAGGAAGGGGAGTGGTAAGAGGAAAGGTGTGGTGAAGGGACGTGAGTGTAGGAGGGAGAGGAAGTGAAAGGGAGATGAAGAAGAGGTAGGACGGGAGAGGGGAAGAGGTGAAAACAAGGTGGCTTAAGTTTTTTGCATTCGTTTTCTTTTCCTCCTCCTCCTCCTCCTCCTCCTCCTCCTCCTCCTCTTTTCTGCTTTGCTGTCCTGTCTCTCACACTGTAGTTAGTATAGAATAGTTAACCAAGCAGCCTAGTAAGGACACCAGGGTCTGTTGTTGCTTGGTCTTTCCTTTGTATTCCTTTGTATTCCTCCTCCTCCTCCTTCCTTCCTCCTGTCCCTATCACCTGATCATCACGCCGGTTAGTGGGTAGAGTCCCTCAGGAGTCTTCCTTGGGAGAGAGAGAGAGAGAGAGAGAGAGAGAGAGAGAGAGAGAGAGAGAGAGAGAGAGAGAGAGAGAGAGAGAGAGAGAGAGAGAGAGAGAGAGAGAGAGAGAGAGAGAGAGAAGGAAAAAAAAAATAAGGTTGCTCTGGAAGGGGAGTATTGAAGAAAGAAAATTACCAAGTCCTTTGTTTTAAAATATGGAGAGAGAGAGAGAGAGAGAGAGAGAGAGAGAGAGAGAGAGAGAGAGAGAGAGAGAGAGAGAGAGAAATTATTATGTTGACAATACAAGTAACCTCCCTCTCTACTCTCTTCCTCTCTCTCACTCACTCACTTTCCTGACTTTCCCTATCCCTTCATCCTCCCTTTGCCCTCCCTTCTTTCCTCCCTCCTTGAGAATGGATGGGGCTGCCTTGCTTCACTCCAGGTGTGTCTCGATAATTGGTTACACCGGTAATAGAGAGCTCCGTGTGTCGTCCTCCATCCGCGCTAGAATATGGCGCGTATAACTTTCTGCGCGAGGAGGAGGAGGAGGAGGAGGAGGAGGAGGAGGAGGAGGAGGAGGAGGAGGAGGAGGAGGAGGAGGAAGAGAAGGAGAAGGGGAAGAAGCGAAGATGTGGGTATACCTGATTGGAGAAAGAGAAAGGGGTAAGATGATGATGATGTTACAGAGAGAGAGAGAGAGAGAGAGAGAGAGGGGTAGTATGTATTGTGATGGGTTTAAGAGGGAGGCTATATGGAGGGAGTGAGGTAGTAGGAGTGGTGGTGGTAGTGGTGGTGGTGGTACTTCATCTCACCTGTCTGTAGTAACCTGGTATCTAATTAGAGGAGACGCAGGTGAGCTTCCAATGTCTTATCCTGCCTGGTCTTTACACGTCTTAGTTTGACTTCAGTGTGTGTTATTGCTTTGTTCTTTACGGCTTGTTTTCTTCATTTGTTGTTATTATCAATTATATTTCCTCTGTTTGTATTTTTCTGTCTTATTTGTGTTTTCATATTTCATTTTTGCCTATTTATTTCTTTTATTTACGTGTGTGCTATCTATCTATCTATCTATCTATCTATCTATCTATCTATCTATCTATCTTTTATCCCTTATTCTCCATCCAACTATCATTTCTCTCCTTAACAACAAATCTATCCCTTCATCATCCTCCTTCTTCTCCCTTCACCACCACCACCACTACCACCGTCGCCGCCACCGCCGCCTCCGCCACGCCACCTTCTCCCCCTGACATCAGTATTGACACTAATGCCTAAACTTTTATGAGGGAGTCCAGGGTCTTGTATTGTTCTGATGAGGGGCCATGTATAATTCAATACAAAAATACAATACATACATCCAGACGGAGAGAAAGGAAAAACACAGCCATGGGGAGGAGGGGAGGGGTTGGCTGAAGAAGGCCGGGGGAGGGGAGGGCGGTATCTGAATAAGTTCTTTCTGCTCAGTTTTAATTCCTTCTGCTACCCAGTGTTGATTTGCCCGGTTCAAAAACGGTCAATATTTATCTTTGTGATTTCGTAAAAGAATGCATCTATTTACTATGCCCTGTGTACCGAGGCGAATGGAGAAAAATGCTCCGAATAGTTTTGAGAGGCTCAGGATGAATATTAATGGCCTGTATGAGGAGTATAATGCAGCCTTCCTTCAACAAACAGTGCGCGCAGTGTGTTTTGTGTGTGTGTGTGTGTGTGTGTGTGTGTGTGTGTGTGTGTGTGTGTGTGTGTGTGTAAGACTGAGTTTAGGGTAAGTGAGGATTGCAATGTACAGGTATTATTGTAGATACTTACATAACTGCTACCTTCACGTGCTTACCTTACCTGACTGCCTTCACCTGGGGTTCAAACTTCCCATCAGCTCAATCAATCACACAACATAAACCAAAGCCAGCAGAACACAAGGGAAACTTAAACTAACACCACACACTTACTGAACACATCAGGGAAGGGAACACAGCGCCGCCTGTCCGCCATTCCACAACTTGAGTGAAATCTGAGCGAGGGGAAGGCGAAAAGGCACGTTCTCACATCCTCCTTAAAGTGTCTGTTGGTGCAGCCGATACTCCCCACCAGGAACGCTGTTTGGTGCATGTGGGTTGTGTTGACTCAGCCAGCAAGCTACAGTCCCAACAAGTGGCGTGATTCATTGTTGACGTCAATCTGTTTATCGGGCAGGATGCGAAGGAGAGGTCAGATATTATATTTGAGTTAGAGATGGCAGTGTGTGAGGTGTTACAGTTTTTTTTTTTTTCTTGACTGGAATTGCTATGATTGGTTCATGGGAGTGTAAGATGCTTAGTCTTGTTTTATCTATTCATTTACTTATCTATCTTATAGTGTGAGGTGTTATAGTCTTATTTTTTTTTTTTCTATTGACTGGGATTGCTATGAAGGGTAAGTAAATGTTTGATTGGTTTTAGGAGTGTGAGATCATTTACTGATTTATTTCTTGTACCTTTGATTTGAATGACAGAAAACTATATCATTCGTTTAGGTAAAGTACTGTTTGGTGTGTAGCCTTCTTCTTTTACTTCTTTATTGACCAGTGTT
>NC_059274.1:3637500-3682500 GCF_017591435.1 Portunus trituberculatus
CACACACACACACACACACACACACACACACACACACACACACACACACACACACACTTACACACACTTAAATGAGTGAGAAAGTAAGTTTTTGGTTCCTGCAGTTAACTAGTTACTTGTAATTACAAGCCATCGTAAAAAATGTATGATAAAATAGAACAGACACACGCGCACACATATGGAGTAAATAAAAAGATGTTAAGATAAGGTTCTGTTATGAGTTACTGATATTTCTTAAGCCATCTTAAATAGTAATGCTCAAAACACACACACACACACACACACACACACACACACACACACACACACACACACACACACACACACACACACACACACACACACCATTAGGTTAGTGAACTAATCTTACGTCCGCCCCCTCCTGCCATCTTCTTATGTATATTTCAATATAAATGTACTGCAATTCCAGTAAACAGTATATCGTTGCTGTTATTATTATTATTATTATTATTATTATTATTATTATTATTATTATTATTATTATTATTATTATTATTATTATTATTATTATTATTGTTATTATTACACACACACACACACACACACACACACACACACACACTTGATCGAATAATTAGATGTAAATTATTGGATCATTCGAGAAAGGAAAGCAAACAATGAATCAGGTTAGAAGTGTCACAAGGCGGAGAGGGGCGGTACCTTCCAGAGAGGGGGAAAAAAAGTTATGTATGTACTACTTTTATCACTCCCCCTGGACCAGTTCCCTGCATTTATGAATATTAAGGAAAGTAAGACTGGAGACGCTTTATCGAGAGTAGAGTGTTTGATGTACTTACCTGCAGCTTATGATCCCCTTTGTGTTCTCTCTTATTGCTATTTATTGAGGTTCATCTTCGCCTTGGAATCTTCTTAGTCTGGTAATCTTCTTTTTGATAAGCTGATGTTCTCGTTTTTCTTTTTGTTGTTGTTCTTTTTCTCTTCCTTCTTTTTTTCTTTTTAGTCTTGTTCTTTGCTATTCTTGCTTTATCTGCTTTTATTATTTTCTTGTTGTAATTCATGGGTTTTTGTTATTTCCTTGTCTTTCTTCGTATTACACTTTTTTACTTAGTCTTGTTTACGTGTTCTTCTTTTTCTTTTCGTTTTTTTCGTATTTTCTTGTGTTTTTCTTCCCGTTCGTGATCTTGACTCTAATGTTCTTATTCTTTTTCGTTTTCTTGTTTTCTTTTTCAGACTTGTTCTCTACGTTCTTGTTCATTGTGGTATTTTTCATATATTCATTTTTTTGGACCTTAAACCCCCTTCAGTACCGTGACGCGTTTCATTATTCATTTTGGTTACTATTTGGTGACTTTATACAGCTTCAGAAACTTGTGTGGGAAGATTAAAATAGTGAAGACTGTGGCCATCAATCTTCTGACCTCCATAGACCCTTCCTAATGTCAATAAAATGGTCTTATCGTACAAAATCTCAAGGTGAAAATGTGTCCTAGTATTGAAGTGATTAATTTTCACCGCGTTTTTCATTTTATTTTCTTTCATGTTCTTGCCTTTTTCATGTGATTTGATTGTTCTTATTCTCTTTGTTACTCTTATTTCTCTATTCATTTACTTGTCACCTTCATTTTTTTCTGTTGTTCTTGTTTTCTTCTTGCACTTCTCCCTCCCTACCTTCAGCCCCGTCAGGAGGTGGTTGGTCAATAAACTCTGGAACACAAATACATCTCGATGCATACATTAACACATGCATTATAGATCACGATAGATTACAGTAGTACATTATGGATCACGTCAGGGTAGAATACTAGTACCACTCCTCCTCCTAGTCGCCTTTTTTTACTCTTGTTATTGTTTTGTTATTGTTTTTCATGTTGTTGTAGTAGTTATTGTGGTTCTGCTTCTTGTTCTTCTTGTTCTTCTTCTTCTTCCTCCTGTTGTTCATTCTCCTCCTACTCTTGATATTATTTCCTTTTATGTTTTTTTAACGACAACAACAGCAACAACCACAACAACAATAACAACAATATTAACAACAACAACAACAACAACAACAACAACAACAACAACAACAACAACAACTACTACTACTACTACTACTACTACTACTACTACTACTACTACTACTACTACTACTACTACTACTACTACTACTTCTACAACAGCAAAAGCTACGAAAAATAACAACAACAATAATAACAACAAAAACTAATATTGCCACCACCACCACCACCACCACCACCACCACCACCACGGCCCTGAAAAACAACACTGATTGCCAGCCTTAGCACATTCACCTGTCCGACCAATCAGCGCGTGGTCCGTGTTACAAGGACACATGCAATTGGCTAAACATGTTGTAATTGGCTGGTCAGAGTTGTAATTGGCTGGACAGGGTTGTAATTGGCGCAGAAAACAAATAGATGCCTGATTGGTTCCTTGTAGCAAATTGTGTCAGTTGTGGAGTGTTCCTAACGTATGGAGGGGGAAGGGGGAGATGGACGGGGTGTATAAAGGGAGGGAGAGAAGAAGTGTGGGAGAGCTGCGTTGAATAAGCAAATGGAGATGAAAAGTCCTTAATAGTCAGCCGAGTGATATAGGTAAGAGAGAGAGAGAGAGAGAGAGAGAGAGAGAGAGAGAGAGAGAGATAGGAGTATGTACTGTAATGAGAGTAAAACAAAGATTTCCTCAAGATTTTATGCTTCTCATTACAAGATTATCCTTTTAACATTTGATTCTCTGAGATAAACTAAACAGCTATATGGTCATACAATTTTCCTTCAAGCTTTAAACAAATTTGGCTATTTTTTCTTGATTATCTTTCATTCACACCTATTGCATTTTCTATCAAGCATTTTTTTCAATTCTCGACAACAGTGTCTTTGGGATTACAAGTTTCTCTTTCCAATAAAACAAAGAGATTAATAATTGACTAATAACTGTGAGAGGAGATACAATTTGAATATGCAGGTAATTTTGACATACGAGCTACAACTAGAATTCCTTGCTTTCCATTAGAAGGTTTGCCATTTAAGAACATTAGTCAAGTTGAACTAGATTAAATAAAATAAGAATATATCGGAATACGTTCTTAGGTTAGCAAAACACAGGCAAAGTCTAGACAGATTATACGTAATAATAACACATAAATCGCAAAGGACAACCACTTAAATAAGACACTAGCCAAAACAAAACCATCCCTCTAAAACAAATAAATGTACACAAAACAACTGCAGAGAGAGAAAAACGTGAAATGGGTCCCCAAGATAAACACATGTCGCCTTCTCCATAATTTGCAGGAATTATTGGCATCAGGACAAAAACAGAGGAAGGAAAAGGACAATTACGATTACTAGGAACAACCAGGAAACACGATTGGGAAGGGAGGAAAGGGAGGGAGAGAGGAGGGAGTGAGTGTGGGGTGTGAGAGAGAGAGAAGGATGTATCCCCTCTTATCCAAGTGTCTCCTCCTCCTCCTCCTCCTACTCCTCCTCCTCCTCTTGTTATCATATAATTTCTCCCTTTCTTCCCTCCCTCTCTTTTCCTCCTCTCCTTTCCTCCCTTCCTTCTCTTCCTTGACCCCTTTATCATCAGTTTCGTCACCTTTAGTACTCCTGTCCGCTACTTGCTACCTCTCCTCCTCCTCCTCCTCCTCCTCCTCCTCCTTCCACTTTCTTGAGTACATCTTGTCCCTTCCTTCCCCTTCTCGCTCCTCCTGTTCGCCTTCTTCCCTCGGCCATGTCCCTTTTTTATCTAGTTTCCTGCCTCCCTCATTTCTCCTCCCTCTCGCTCCTTCCCGCCTGGTCTTCTCCCGCGTGTACAAGACCAGACGACAATGCGCTGCTTCTTCCCTCTCTGCCTCAATCTGTTCCGCGCCCTGCTGAGTTTTGGGGCTTAAATAAACAGTTGACAGTCGCCGGCGGTCAATGAAAGAGAAAGAGAGAGAGAGAGAGAGAGAGAGAGAGAGAGAGAGAGAGAGAGAGAGGTGACCTATTTTTCCTCATTAGCACATTCTTTGATACTGGTCATGTGTGTAGAGTTAAGGTTATGGTGGTGGTGGTGGTGGTGATGGCTGTGGTGGTAGTGGTGGTGATGGTGATGATGGTGGTGGTTAAGTTATGCGTGTATTTTCTTTGTTGTCTGACTTTTTTTTTTCTTTTTTTCTCTATTTTATTTTGTGTTCGCTGATTTATATTTCTGTAAGTAGAATATAAGTTTGCAAATACCAGTAAGTGAATCGACAATATACTTATTTATGAGTTAACGAAAACGACCAACAAACAGAATGAAGAAAATAGATAATGAAAAATGGTAAATAGATGAATAAATAAAAAAAAAGCTTAAAACTTAAAAAAAAAATTAAAGTAGATAAAGGAATGAATAAAATAATTACACAATTTAGTATTCGAGTATTTCATTAATACAAGAAAAGAAATGAAGCAAATCACTCGCGATTTCCACTAAATTTGTCGAAAACGAAAGAGAGAGAGAGAGAAGAGAAGAGAAGAGAAGAGAAGAGAAGAGAAGAGAAGATAAAAGTAGAGGAGAGGAGAGAAGAGAAGAAAAGAGAAGAGAAGAGAAGAGAAAAGAAGAGGAGAGGAGAGGAGAGAGAGAAGAGAAAGAGAAGAGAAGAGAAAGAGAAGAGAGGCATCACAAAAAAATAATGATGAGTTGAGTTAATTATTAGCATTACACATCCAAACAGGTAACTGAATCCTTACCTTATCGCCACACCTGCCATGCTAATTTACCTGTAGCCTCAATCACTCCTTACATGTTACCTGGTGCTCTCTTTTTTATACCTAACCTTAATGATTTCCTGTAACAGATCTCACAATTCAATGCTGCCTTTCTTTCGTTGACTTATGAAGAGTAGAGAGAGAGAGAGAGAGGGAGGGAGAGAGGGAGTGGGAACAGATTTTACTTCTCCTTCTTATACAAATGGTGTTTTAATTTTTTTTTTCCTCGCCCGGTTCATTCTTGGTTTAAAATTATGTTACTTCGGATTACCTAGCGATTATTATTACCTGGCCGGCTAATGGGAAGGTTTAGACGCTCATTAACATCGTAGATCCCCAGGTGTGTTTTTGTTTAAGTCAGAATGAGATGAGGTGGGATTAATGCGTTGTAATTAAGGGTCTGTGTATGTCAGTCTTTGCGTGTGTGTGTGTGTGTGTGTGTGTGTGTGTGTGTGTGTGTGTGTGTGTGTGTGTGTCTCGCTCTTTCTTCTTCCATTCTTAAGTATCTTGTATTTGCAGACTTGTTTTCTTGTTTGTTTATTCGTGTGTTGTGCGTGCTTGTGTTGGTGATGCGTGCAGTGTGTTGTTTTTTGTACCTGTGTTTGTGTTGTTTGTTTGGTGGTGTATTATATTGCAATTGCTGTCTTCCTTATCCTCCTCATCTGTCTTGTTCTTTGCTCCTGGGACCGGTTTGAAGTCTCTCTCTCTCTCTCTCTCTCTCTCTCTCTCTCTCTCTCTCTCTCTCTCTCTCTCTCTCTCTCTCTCTCTCGCTCTCGCTCTTGTTCTCTTTCTCTCTCTCACATTTATTTTCGTTGTCGCCACGCTACCACCACTATATACATCACCACCACCATCGCTACCACCACCACCACAACCATTAATCACCACCACCACCACCACCGCCGCCTCAGACAGTGTACCCTTCCTGTATGTTTCTCATTCATGCTTATCAGCTTAATAATTCATATTTCTTCTATCAGTTCACATTCCGCCTTGAGACACGACCCTATCCATCTCCGCGACTCATGTTTCTTGTTCCCCCTTTCGTCCTCTATTCTCCCTCTCTCCCTCTTCTCCATCTTCGTCTCTGGTGATGGTTCCTTTCCTTATTGATGATTTCCTCCCCCTATCAATATATTTTTTTTTCTAAATGGTCTTTAATTTGGGTGTTTTTGTTTTTATCTCTATCTTCAGTGTATGCATCTATTCATATATTCATACATACATACGTACATACATACATAATTTATTTAGATCGGAGTTTGTTTGTCTTTTAGTTGTTTTAATGTCGCTGTTCTTTTTTTTTCATTAATTGGTACATGTTTTACAATTTCCTTTTCAGTTTTTTTTTCCTATTCATTATATATTTTTAAGACAATTCATTAACCTATTCATATCTTTCGGTTACGTAACTCTCTCTCTCTCTCTCTCTCTCTCTCTCTCTCTCTCTCTCTCTCTCTCTCTCTCTCTCTCTCTCTCTCTCTCTCTCTCTCTCTCTCTCTCTCTCTCTCTCTCTCTCTCTCTCTCTCTCTCTCTCTCTCTCTCTCTCTTTCTAATATTTTTGTTACCTTATCGTAAATCACTCACGTCTGGCATTACAGATGGACAGGTGTGCCAATACATTCCTGACTCAAACTACAACACACCTCTGCACCCTCGCCACTTCCTCCCCCTCACTATACACTTTTCCCTATAACCTTCTCTAAATTCACTCTTTCCTTTCGTCTTTTTCCTCTGCTTTTCCTTCATTCCCTCTCCTCTTCGTCCCTGTTACTCTCTTTGCATTGTTCCGTTATACACTTTTCCCTATAACCTTCTCTAAATTCACTCTTTTCTTTCGTTTTTTTCCGTCTGCTTTTCCTTCGTTCCTCTTCTTTTTCGTCCCTCGCACTCTCCTTGCTTTCCGTTCTTCTCTCTTTGAGTCTTTTCTACTCTATACAGTTTTCCCTATAACTTTTTCTTAAATCACTTTTCCCTCGCTTTTTCATCTGTTTTTCCTTCATTCCTTTCCTCTTCATCTCTTGCTCTCTCTTTGTTTTCCGTTCTTTTCTTCTTGTGTCTTTTTCTCCTCCTGAAATTCGGTCTTTCATTGTTTAACTCTCCTCTTTCTTTATTAATTTTCTTTATATTCACGTTTCGACTTGTTTCTTTTTATATTCATTGTTTTAAATCTTTTGTTTCATTTATTTTGCTTTGCTCTTTCTTATTCACTTCCTTGGTGGTGCGTACATATTCCTCCCCCCTCCTCCTCCTCCTCCTCCTCCTCCTCCTCCTCCTCCTCCTCCTTCTCCATTTTCATCAGGAAGTAAAGTACTGAGGGAAGGATTGAGAGAAGAAGATAGTAAGGGAAATGGTGAGAAAATGAGAGGCATGGAGAGAAGGAGGGTGGGTCAGAAAAGGAGGGAGAGAGAGATGGAGGTAAGATACTGAAGGAGGCATGGAGGGAAGGAGATAGGTGAGAAGATGATGAGGGAGGGAAGGAGGGAAGGAGCAAAGTAAATAAAGAGGGAGAAGAAGCGAGGGCGGGGGTCTGAGCGTGGCTGTCACAGGGGCGGCTATGCACAAAAAAAGGCCATTGGTTTGGTCCAGTCTCAAAGCTCCTTATGAGTGTGTGTTTTTAGTTCCGCATCCCAGGCACACACAAAAGCCAGCAGGGGAGTGAAGGAATATTTGCGCAAAACACGAAGAAGGTGGAGCTCTCTCTCTCTCTCTCTCTCTCTCTCTCTCTCTCTCTCTCTCTCTCTCTCTGTCTGTCTAATTCCACGTCTTGTTTCCTATTTTATTGCGTTTTTTCCAGTTTTATTATCATTTCCTTTCTTTTTTTTTTTTTATTTTTTTTCCGTGTTCTTCTTTCACATCCTTCTCATTCTCTTCTTTTTTATACTCCATTCATCCCTTATCGCGTTATGCTTCTTTATCTCACTCCATTCATTCCTGTTTTCTCCATCTCCTCCTTCTTTCCCTCCTCTTTATTTTCCCTTCACCTCTCTATCTTTCTCCCCACCCGCTATCTTTACATCTCCCTCTATCCCTCCATCCCTTCCTATATCTATCCCTCTATCCTTCTCACCCCCATTACATCTCCCACCTCTCCCCTATTCTTCTCGACACCGCGTCACCTCTTCCCTTCCATCCATCCTTTCCTTCATCCTTCTATACAGAATTTCCTCCATCCCTCAGTCTGTCCTAACCCAATCCCTCCACGCCTCTCCCTCCCTCTACCCACATCCCTCCACTTCCCCCCATCCCTCCGTGCCGATTCCGTAGGGATAATTATGACCTGTTTACTTGTAAGCTTGTCATTCGCTGTACTTGCAATTACCTGCGAGCTGACGGATTACATCACCAGCACCATCATTATCAGGGGGTCCCCGGGGGCGGCTGTCTGGGCCTGAGGGAGGGGAAGGGGTAGAGAGGGAGGAGGGAGCCTAGGGTTTAGTGGGGAGGGTAGGGAGGTAGTGTAGACCATCCAGAAAGTCGTATTTATCATCGTTTTCCTCCTCGTGGCCGCGCCGTTTTTGCGTTGGGACTGTAATCGCCGCCCACAGACGTCATGGCGGCGATTCGTCTCGGCGAGGTAATGATAATGATTGTTATTGCCAATGTGATTTTTATATATAATGAGGACGAGGTCAGATAAAAAAGAGGAGGTGAAAAGGAGGGAGAGAAGAGGAGAAGCAGAAGTGTAGGTGAAGAGTAAGGATGAGTAAGAGAAGGCTAGGTCCAGAGAGAGAGAGAGAGAGAGAGAGAGAGAGAGAGAGAGAGAGAGGCTCATGACCAATTCTAGCACCTGAACCCAACCCACTAATCCTTTCCAGAACCTTTTCCACCTTCTGGTCCGTGGTCGCCTGGAGAGAGAGAGAGAGAGAGAGAGAGAGAGAGAGAGATGGTGGTCAGCTTCGAGGGGAACGATAGCCACTGAAATTTCGAGGTCGCGGCGGCCACTGCTTTCCCTCACTTACAATAGAGAAGTAAACGTTGGAATGATTACACAGACCACCACAACCTCCCTTTCTTTCTCTATCTCTATCAACCCCTTCTCCTCCTCCTCCTCCTCCTCCTCCTCCTCCTCCTCCTCCTCCTCCTCCTCCTCCTCCTCCTCCTCCTCCTGCCAGCCCCAGTAAGTGTGGGTTGCCTCATCGTCGTCCAGCTGAGGGAAAAATAATACCTCGCTCCAGAGGTTTGAGGGAAGGACGGGAAAAATAATATATTACCTGAAATGAAGGAATGACGCAGTGGACGGCCCGAGGAGTGAGTGAGGGGGAGAGGGAGAGGGAAAGGGAGAGGGAGAGAAGGAGAGGAACAGGGAGGGAGTGCAGGTAATGGAGTCTGTCTTGGTGCATTTTTTTTTTTTCTTCTTTGCTTACTCTCGTGTTTTTATTCAGATTTCACGGGTATCTGCTCTACACCTGGCTTGCTTCAGGGGAAATTGGAAAGTACTCCTGTTGTGATGAGGCATTTTGTGTCGTGGATTTAAACTATGTGATTCTTGCCCGTCTACATTTGACTCTTATTTTTTATTTATTTATTTTTTTCGTAATAGAATCAGTGACATGAAATCAAGATCTTTATTTGTTTATTCTTTCTATCTTGTTTAATTTCTTTTTCATTTCATTTTACATTTGTTTTATTTTGTTTCACTGTGTTTACTTTACCATTTCAGAATTACATAGCCGACCAAACACTAGTATTGATCAGTAGAGAGTGTGGCATTGCTCTGTTTTACAAAATGTCTGGTATTTAGATTGTAACTTTTCTCTGACATGTAAAGTGTAACAACATTATCTGGCATAAAATATGCATTTTTCTTTTTTTTTTTTCATAACATAAATTGCAAAGAAATTTCTTCGATATATAAAGTGTTAGAAGAAATAGATACATAAAGAAGAAATAGATATATAAAGAAGAAATAGATAATGATAATAATAGTAATAATAATAATAATAATAATAATAATAATTATTATTATTATTATTATTATTATTATTATTATTATTATTATTATTATTATCATTATTATAATATTGATTATAGAAATAACGCTAACAATAATGATAGTAATAATGACAATGATAATAATAATAATAATAATAATAATAATAATAATAATAATAATAATAATAATAATAATAATAATAATAATAATAATAATAATAATAATAATAATAATAATAATGATAATAATAATAATAATAATAATAATAATAATAATAATAATAATAATAATAATAATAATAATAATAATAATAATAATAATAATGACAATAATAATAGTAACATTAATAATAATAATGATGGTAAAACTTTTCTTTTACATAAGATAAAAAATATCATCTGGTGGTTTAAGAAAAAGTATCATGTATGTCAAATGTAAATTTCTCAGATGTACAAGTGTAACATTTCTGTGTAAGATATTCAAGTGTTGGCAGCATTCAGGTGGATAGGGCACGTGTACGGGAAAGGTGCTCTGCAGGTACAGATACTCATTAGTGATTCACCTGTGTAGGTGTTCTGTGTGTTACCTACATCCAACACGCAGGTAAGTTCAGTAACCGAACCAAACCTGTATTAGCCACAGGTGTAAAGGTAATTATTAATTTGCATACCAATATTTATGTTTTGTCTGCACGAAACGTCTCGCTCATTGACTCAGTGCTGGATGAGTGAGAGTAAATAGGTGCTAAGGTGGTCAGGTGTGGTGAGGACAAACCCCAAGACTGAGTGAGTCATAAATGTGATGTGATTAATTTCAGGTACACGTGTTCAGAACGAAATTATAGTATATAATTAAAAGAAACTACCAATTTATAAAGTTTTTATTTAGAACATTTACACGTGAAAGGAAAGATATAAGATTAATACTCTCTTCTTTTTTTTATTTATACCATGTGGGCTTTTCACGGGAATTTATGGGCTAAAGGGGATACTTTTTTGGGTACCTCCTATCTCAAAGCCCACCCGCTAGGAAAGCATTGCCCTGAGTGAGGAAGCACAACCTACACTCGGAACGTGGACAGGATTGGAGCACGTGCGCTTGGAGACCCCTCGGACCCCAAAGCACGCATGATTCCACTGTACCAGTATTCGAGAAACCATAGTAAAAACATGAATGAAGAAAAGTTGGTCATGATAGCGGGGAAAATGTATAGCTATGAAAGGGTTAAACATGTTTCTGCTATTTTGGAAAAGTATGTACATATCGCTGTTGGCGGGAATAATATTTTCAATGTACACTTGCCCTCATGTCCTGCATTTTATACAAGGAAATCAATACCTAATGAAATAGTGTTAAGTATTTTATCTCTGCATTAATATTAAACCTTGATAATAATTTTGAAACTATTTACAAGTGAGTTTATTTTTTGTCAGTTCCTCCTGTTTGGCTTTTATTTCTGTTCCTTTAAGGCCACATTTATATTTTCTTATCAATTTATTCAGCATTACATTTACGCTATCATTTTATTATCTCTAGCGGTACATATATACTTTTTGTCAATACAGTCTTACAATTATATTTCCTCCAATCCATCCGTCGGTGTTTCCATGCAAGTGTCCTCACCGTATTAATATTCCGAAGAAAGTCACACAGATAACGCATGACCCAGGGAACAAAGCCTTCTATTACCGCAAATAACACAAAGGTTGCGCATAAGGAGAGAAAATAACAGGGGGGGAACGTTTTCTCTATAGCGAGTGTGGAAAGCTGTCTACCTTGAGTTATTATTGCTTTTGTAATGTGGAGCAGGTGTGGAGGTGTAAGAGGTGTGCCGCAGGTGTCTCCACAAGTGTGGCTTCTAATGCATCAGTCATTCCTTTGTCTCACTTCTTGACAGTTGTATATATATATGCTACGTACAGAGAGAGAGAGAGAGAGAGAGAGAGAGAGAGAGAGAGAGAGAGAGAGAGAGAGAGAGAGAGAGAGAGAGAATCTTTAAACAGCCATTCATTACGCATACGATAAAATTTGTAAATCGTTGGGCGTAAATCATGGAAATATGTACTTTAGGGATATGGAAATGTGTGTGTGTGTGTGTGTGTGTGTGTGTGTGTGTGTGTGTGTGTGTGTGTGTGTGTGTGTGTGTGTGTGAGGTTTCGTCACTCTACCTAACATACAAATCTCGTGTATTACCAACACTCCATGTTTTATCAAAGTGCACACATTTATCCCTCACCCCCTCCTCTCTCTCTCTCTCTCTCTCTCTCTCTCTCTCTCTCTCTCTCTCTCTCTCTCTCTCTCTCTCTCTCTCTCTCTCTCTCTCTCTCTCTCTCTCTCTCTCTCTCTCTCTCTCTCTCTCTCTCTCTCTCTCTCTCTCTCTCTCTCTCTCTCTCTCTCTCTCTCTCTCTCTCACACACACACACACACACACACACACACACACACACACACACACACACACACACACACACACACACACACACACACACACACACACACACCTGTCGTGAAAGGGTGACACCTTATAATTAAGAGCTGAGGCCGTGCACTTGTGAGCTGGCCTGCAGTATTACCTGTCCTCCACCTTGTCATTAGAGCAACTCTCCTGCTCACCTGATCCCTCTCGCACCTGGAATAAAGTGCTTAGGCGTTCTTGAGGCGCGGGTTAGGGTTTTGCAAATTGCATTATGGGTACTGATTAGAGTTAAGAGAATCCTGGTGCAAGGTGTTCCGGCGGGAGGTGTGCCAGCGTAATGTAAAGGTAAAGGTGAAATTATTTATCGTATAGCTATATTTTTTCATGCGTGTGGTCGGGGGAGGAGTGAAGTGATTGACGGCTCGGTAAAATTTATTCTTAAAATCTTATTCGCGATATGCCTACATGGTCAATAAGAAATAACAGTTTAGGATGAGAGAAAAAAGTGGTTGGGAAATTCTGGGTGTGGGGGACAGCGGGTGGTGAAAAGGTTATTTGATAGATACTTCAATAATTGTCTTAGTCATTCCTCCTCATATGTCTGACGAAATACTAAGCAGGTGTAATAGGAAAGGTGATTATGCTAATGGTACGTAATAAGGGAAGACACATAAAATGGAGAAATCTGAACTAATGAATGCAAATTGAGTATTGGCTAAAGGACTGAACTTACAAACCAAGCTGTGTAAGAATAGAGACCATAGGGAAAGCTTGACCACTCACCACCACCATCACCACCACCACCACCACCACCACCACCACCACCACCACCGAGCCTTTCGACGCCGTGCAGACCAAGCTTGTATTGTAATCTTGTCCTGCCAAATGAGTACTTGTAAGCGATGTTCAGCGCGGATTGATGATGTGAATTGGCCGGGGTAAAATAATGGTTCTTGTCGTACACGCAAGTAATATTATTTCCACCTCGATTAGAATTCCCGAGACAAGACCCGCAGCACGACCCTGTCTCGTAGCGCCAATGATAGATTTTAAGTAACCCTGCAAAGAAACACACGAGTTACCCCTGCTCTCTCTCTCTCTCTCTCTCTCTCTCTCTCTCTCTCTCTCTCTCTCTCTCTCTCTCTCTCTCTCTCTCTCTCTCTCTCTCTCTCTCTCTCTCTCTCTCTCTGATCCTAATACTATATTACAACATTTTTTTCCATTTCTTAGAATTTTCAAGGTAGTGATTGTTAAAACAGAAAGAAGAATAAAAAGAAAACAACTCGATGGAGAAGGCGGAGGAGGAGGAGAAGGAGGAAGAAGAAGGAGGAAGGCAATAAAAGTACTACACGACATAGGCAACACAGCTTCCTTCATCACTAAGCTAGACACACACACACACACACACACACAGGAGAGGCGCACGTCACACTATCAGTCCTTCTGACGCACTTCGCAAATGACATTCATATTTCTTTATCAGTGGAATAAATTATCTCCTGCCGCCCTTCCTCCTTTCTGTCTATTCCTCCCAATCTCTCCCGCTCACTCAATTTCTCTCAACTAACCCATTTACAGCTTAACAATGGTGTGCGGCATTAAAGAAGCGTTAATATCTAATAACTACCAAAATGAATCAGTTAATTATATATACTATTGAGTATTCTTTATGTAGTTATAGTGGGTTCTGTTTTTTTCTATATCTTTGTCTTTATTTTTTCATTTTCTTCACCTCTTCTATGTATTTTTTCCTTCCATGTTTTCTGCTTCCTTTTTTTTTTTTTTTACTTTCTCACTCATCCAATTATTATTCTTGTATTTCTTTTTCGTTCTTCTCTTTACTTCGTTTTTTTTTTCTTTCACTTAGTTCTTCTCTTCATCTTTATCGGCTTCTTACTTTTCTCCCCTTTCCACATCCTTGCTTTCCCATCATTTAAGTTACTGTTTTCTTACTTTTCCTCCTCTAATTTGTTCACATTCTCTTGGTTATTCTCCTCCACTTTTCAGCTTTCTCCTTCCAATTTGTTCTTCTCCACCTAGCTATCATGTTTCACCTCGTAGTTTACTTTTCCCTCTTGTTCTCATTTTCTTTGTTATCCTCTTCCACCACCTAGTTTTCTTCCTCACAGTTTTTTTTTTCTCCTTCTTCACTTAGTTATGTTCCATCTCATTCTAATCCCTCTTCTTTTTTTGTAATCCCACTAATTCATTCTTTGACTTCCACTTCTTTATCATCATCTTCTCATAGTGTTCTGCTCGCATTTATTCACCATGTTCTTTTAGCTCCATCTTGTCCTATCCACACCTTAGTTTTCCTCTCCTCGGCCGACATCACAAGCAGGATTTCGAAGGGAATTAATCTTAGGGAGACAATTCTGTGCAAGTATCCTGTGATCAGTGTCTGGGCGTCATGATGGAGGGCGGTCAGACATTCCCGTACCCACCTGCAGTATTCATCTTACCTGTACGCCCCGTCACCTGGCTATCTCCCGCCTCTATCTCGCCAGAATCGTGCCTCAGTTTGATTCTATACCTGGTTTTCTCCTATTTCTCTCTCTCTCGCTCTCTTTCCTTCTCTTGTAATCATGTCAGCATCCATATCTCTGCGGTTGTGTTTCCTCTGTCTTATTTTTTCTCCATTCTCTTGTTCTGTTTTGGTATTTATGTTTGATTAGTTCCTTTTGTTTGGTTGTCACTGTTTTCTTATTGTTATTCGTCTTTTCCTTGTTTTTTTTTCCGTTTCGTGTTTTTTTTATTATATTCTTTATGCTTTGGTTTAATTATCTTTCTGTTTGGTTTTGTAAGATGAGTGTAGTGACAGTTATGTTAATGATAGTAGCAGGACCAATAACTATAATAATAACAACAACAATAGCAACAATATCTAAGCAACATTTTATCCTTTTCATCTCCTTGTCACTTCCTTTTCTACAACTTTATCCTCTTTGCCTCTCATGTTTTCTTTCCCTTTATTGATATGTTCCTACCTTCCTACGCCTTCCTTCCTTCCTGCCTGTCTCGGCCCTCCCTCCCTCTCCTGCCCACTCTAATAAATAGTCAATCAGTACCCGTGTCCCGCCCATCTTGTCTTGTGAGTCAGATTCAGCGGATTAAAATTTGCGATCTGAAATTGCGTTAAACATCATATCGACCCAAATAAGATTTCTCGCATTTGCAAATTATATTACTCTTGGTGATGTTCGGAAGGAGGGCGGGCGCCATGTTGGGGGAATGGGGTGTTTGGTGGGTGTGGAGGTAAGGGGATGGGAGTAGAGTAAGGTGGAGGAAGGGAAGTGTGTGTGTGTGTGTGTGTGTGTGTGTGTGTGTGTGTGTGTGTGTGTGTAAAGCGAAATGAAGAGGTTAAAATTCTCTTGTACTTGTAATTTTCTTCACGTCTTAATTTATTTGATATTGAGAGAGTCAAGTCGATGAACCTTTGCTGCAACATTTCTTCACCTCCTCCTCCTCCTCCTCCTCCTCCTCCTTGTAACCGTCAAGTTTAAGTATTTCTTCACCTCCTCTTCTTCCTCCCACTCCTCTCCCCCGGTCCTTCTTGTAGCAGTCAAGTTTAAGTATCTTTATCTCCTTTCTTTCCTTGCGAGAATTCGTCCCTTCAAGAGTGTCCCTCGTAGCAACTCGCCATATAAGGAAAGCCAGGCCGCCTTAAATATTGAAGGCGAAATACGGCAATTGTTCTCGTGTTTTAATATCATCCGTTGCCGTCTTGATCTCTTATTTAAAGGGCGTGTGTGTGTTACGATAACCAAGACGTTCGGTTATCGTCGGCCTGCCCCGCTCCCAGACCCGCTCGTAAAGTGGAGGAACAACGAGCCGAGAATGAAGTTGCACATCTACTTCTGTGACTTGTGCGATGGTTTTCCCTTGTGTTAGTGTGGTGTACGAGGCGTGCCCCGACCATCGCTGGACGTGCAGTGGCTGTGCTCTCTGTGGTTGTGGTTGTGCTGGTGGTTGGTGGATGTTTAAGAGAGGGTCCACCTACCATTCCACTACCACTCCACTATCATTCCACTACCATTCCACCACATCACACGTCCCAAAACCAACATTTCAACCGGAGCTCAGCGACGCAAACGACAAACTAATATTACCACACCCGGAAGGCAGACAGCGCTAACCAACACCCACTCGTAAGACAGACACACACACCCGTAACTCTGCGTCCCTTCGCCCTTAAAACACTTCAGGAATTGGGTGGTTTTCGTCGCCGTCCGCCTGGTTGACTTCAATTGCGTCCCGTAGAAAAAGTCAGGCAATGGGCACCTTTTTCTTATGATTGAAAATTGGCAAAACCTTTAATTGGGTCGAGTCACGCGAGGGGCCCGGCCGAGTGTAATCTTCGTGATGGATGCGATAGTAATTGGTAATACGAATCATGAACGTTGTATATAAAGCTGGAAGATAGAGTGGGTTTAGCTGTGGGGTTGAGAGAGAGAGAGAGAGAGAGAGAGAGAGAGAGAGAGAGAGAGATTGGATGAGGTGTTATTTATATTATCACTGAATCTCTCTCTCTCTCTCTCTCTCTCTCTCTCTCTCTCTCTCTCTCTCTCTTGTCCTACACTGGTCTCCCAGCGGTGTTCTATATGCCCCGGGGGAGTTTTTTGCCTCACGCCCTTTGAGAAACAAGAGTTGAAGGGAGTGAGGACAAGCGACTCCAAAAAAAAGTTATGCCTAAGAGTAAGATTTTAGACCATACCACATATTCGAAGAGGAGGAGGAGGAGGAGGAGGAGGAGGAGGAGGAGGAGGAGGAGGAGGTGTGGGTAAAGGTGAAGGAGGAGGAATATTTTGACTTAACCTGTGACCTTTCCTTCCTTCCTCCTCCTCCTCCTCCTCCTCCTCCTCCTCCTCCTCCTCCTCCGCGTCTAGTCAGGTCAGCGAAGGTCAAGTTAGTGTTTCCTTTACGTATGGAACGAGGTCATGTGTTGGTGGGTGGGAGGGACGATGGGAGGAACAGGGGGAAGGGTGGAGGAGTGGAGAGGGGTATGGGGGTATAGGTCACGTGGCTTGTTTGGTGATGGTTTAAATGTTCCACGTGAGAGAGAGGTGAGTTTATGGGTCGTCATCGTGTGTGTGTGTGTGTGTGTGTGTGTGTGTGTGTGTGTGTGTGTGTTAGGCGCGTTTCTATTATTTTTCTTTTTTCTCTTTTTCTCTTTATATCTCCCTTTTATTTTCGTTGTATTTTTCTCTCGCCATTTATTTTCACCTTGTTGATTCTCTCTCTCTCTCTCTCTCTCTCTCTCTCTCTCTCTCTCTCTCTCTCTCTCTCTCTCTCTCTCTCTCTCTCTCTCTCTCTCTTCCTTGCCTATCTTTTTTTATTATGGTATTTTCTGTGATTTCTTTCACTTTCTAGGTCTTGTCCTTGTTGTTGTTGTTGATGGTGGTGGTGGTGGTGGTGGTGGTGTTGATGGTGGTGGTGGTGGTGGTGGTGGTGGTGGTGGTGGTGGTGGTGGTGGTATTTTCTTCTTTTTTCTTTTAAAATAAAGCCTTTTTTTTAACGTATATACAGTTTTTTTAATGGCTTTATTTATTTATTTATTTTTTATTTTTTATTTATTTATTTATTTATTTATTTATTTATTTATTTATTTATTTATTTTTTTTTTAAATATCTTAACAGTAAGTGACTTCACATATTCTCATGCACGCTTCATTCACACAGGGATCCTATACCTATCACAAAACTATTGTCCTTTGTCATGGGGAGGGAGGGATAAATCACAATCCAGGGTGGCTACGTAGTATCACTACGTATTGCATATATACATGAAGGAAAACATTCATCACGCAAAATTATCTTCATCATCTTAAGTGTATTATTGTTGTTCTCTAATTTGTATTTTCTGCCGCCTCTCCCCTGCACACAGTGAAGCACTCCTTGTTGTCGTGGTTCTTGTTGGGTCTTCCTTGTGTGGCCCAGGATAGGTTTGGTTATTGTTATTAGTAGTAATGGTAGTCCCGACGGAGGTTCCACGCTCCCTCGAGCTCTGCAGCAGACCGAGCTAGCATGTCAGCCTGTTAGTAGTAGTAGTAGTAGTAGTAGTAGTAGTAGGGTTGTTGTTGTTGTTGTTGTTGTTGTTGTTGTTGTTGTAGTAGTAGTAGTGTGTAGAGATGTAGGGTAGTAGGGCTCGGAAGTGGTGTTGAGCTCCACCTCGGTAACCACAGCCTTCTTCCCTGAAGCCAGTTGATGTTGAAGGTGGTGGTGGGAAGTTTCCATGGGGAAGGGTGGGCAGCACGAGCTGGTCCGCATCGTCCAGTCTCACGCCCGTTTGCTGGCAGAGCGTGTGTAGTCTGACTGAGACTGGACGGCGGACCGCATTGTGGAGGTGGTGGTGCTGCCATATAATCTTGTTTGCTGTGTTACCGAGGGAGCTTTCCGAGCCGCTTTTATCCCATGAGATAAAAGGAGGGCGTCGCGACGTAGTTGTAGCGGTGGTGTATTGGCCTCAACCTCCATCCGCGCCACACGAGTGCAGCGCAGGGCTCCAAGACACATTCGCACACATTCATTCTGCAGTACATCCAATCTCCTCAGTGTTGGTTCCGACGCAGACCCATACACCAGTGAGCCATAGTCTAAATGAGAACGAATTAAGGACTTGTACACCATTAATAAAGATTTTCTGTCTGCTCCCCATGAAGTACCAGAAAGGTATTTGAGGACATTGATCTTTTACGACAACGAATGAGCAATTCATTAACATGAGTCTTCCAATTGAGTCTGCTATCAAAATGCAGACCCAAGAACTTGACTGAATTTTGAAACGGTATCGGTTGGCCTTGAAGAGTTATTTGCAAATCAGGTACGTTACGTCTAGTGAAAACAACACCGATACACTTAGCAACTGAAAACTTAAATCCCCATAATGAGGCCCAATGCTGGACGGAATCAAGAGCATCCTGAATCCGCCCGTTGAGAATTGTGCGTTAGGCGAGGAGTGCCATAACGCACAATCGTCGGCGTACAATGAGTATTTAAGATTCCTTGGGACGGGAGTTGTTGACAGAATATCATTAATCATTATACAAAATAAAATGGGACTAAGAACACTACCCTGCGGCACCCCGTTCTCCTGGACGAAAACGTCCGAGATTACGTTACCAGGAAGCTTGACAGAGAATGTTCTGTCCTGAAGAAAATTATAAACAAAAATGGGCAAGTTACCTCTGAAGCCATGAGCGTAGAGTTTCATGAGGATGCCGTGTCGCCATGTCATGTCGAAGGCTTTGTGGATGTCTAAAAACACCCCTATCATGAATTCTTTTTGGCAAAAGCCTCTGAAATGCAATGCTCCAGGTGTGTTAGGTGATCCATCGTGCTTCGGTACTTCCGAAAGCCCGACTGCTGATCACCTAACAGACCCTTCGCTTCTAAAACAAAAAGTAGCCTTCGCTTTACCATACGTTCCATGACCTTACATAGACAGCTCGTGAGCGCAATAGGACGAAACGCACTGGGGTCCGTAAGGCGTCCAGTCTTTTTGGGGATTGGGATTGTGTGAGCGAAGTGCCAAGACTGAGGGAAAGTGTAGGTGGTCCATATTCTATTGTAGAGCGTTAATAATTTTGAAAGGGAGTGGTGGCCGAGATTTTGTAACATGATATATGAAATATTGTCTGGACCAGGACTGGAGCCTTTACAGGATTTCAGGGCAAAGAGGAGTTCATCCAACGTAAACTCTGACTTGTCTGTCTTCTCACCCTTACTGGGAGTACGAGAAATAGCAGACAGGTATGGAGCAGAGGAAGTTATAGGAGTAGAGGTTTTAGTAGTAGTAGTAGTAGATTTAGCAGATGATGAGGCAGAGGTTGAAGGGGAATCAGTGGTGGTAGATGGAGCAGGCAGCAGGTCGCTGAGGTCAGTCTGGATAGCAACAGTACACATCTTAGGTGGAGCCCTTACTGTTGAAGCGTAGGAGACGTTTGAAGCAGGCGCGGCCTGCGTCTGCTTCACTCGCATCCTTGCTTCATAGTAAGAGATCCTTCAGTAGCCTTAACCGTGCAGACCTCTTTCTCCACTTTCCACGCGGGACAATCGCGTGAAAAAGTGGAGTGAGCACCTTCACAATTACGGCACTTCTCTACCAAGGATGTGCATACCTGCGCATCTACCGCAGTAAGCGTGGGAAGACCGACAAGCGTTACCATGGTGACCATAAAGCTGGCACTTGAAACAACGGAGAGGATTCGGAATGTAGGGACGAACGGGAACCGACTCGTACCCTACATGAATCCTCTCTGGCAACTTAGCAGCACTGAAGGTGAGAATGACTGATGCTGTGCTCCTTCTTGTACCGTCAACCATTTTAGTAATTTTCCGAGCCTCAATGACATCCTGATCAGTCATGCAATCGACGATCTCGGTCGGTTCCATATCCACAAAATCGCGGTGGGAAGCGACTCGACACGAGTTCATGGACACTGGAATCGAAGCCTCGATCTCGATGTCATGAATGAACCGGAGCTTCAACAATGATTTAACTTGATTTACGTTAAGTGTCTGAACAAGTAGATCACCACTAGCAAGTTTTTTCACATTAACGACATTTCCTATGTTACAGTCAATGACCTTCTTTATTATAAAAGAATTAACAGTAGACAGGCGGGTGTTCGTCTTGGAATGTAGAGTCACATACGTCGCTTTAGAGGGGTCAATAGACAGTCTGGCAGTCGGGGGTCGTCGATCAGTGTCCTCCCTCCCCCTTACGGGGAGGGCAGGAAGGTCCGTCAGGCATGGAGGGGGGTACACCCCCCTCCTGCAGGAGGGGAGCGGGACACAAGTGGGAGGTGGTCAGGGAGGAGTTACCTAATGTCAGATTGTCCTGCCAAACCACTCTAAGGGGGCCGGACGGTGTTAATTCACCCCAAAAGCACGCTCACTGAGGCGGATCCTCCGTAGGTGTGAGAGGAAAGACAATCTGACAACCGGGCAACAGACACCTTCTGTTGCCGTGGTGGTGGTGGTATTTTCTTCTTTTTCTTTTTTTTTTCTCTCGTCCTTTTTCTCCTTCTTCATTATCATTATCTTCATCATCTTAAGTGTATTATTGTTGTTCTCTAATTTGTATTTTCTGCCGCCCCTGCACGCACTCCTTGTTGTCGTGGTTCTTGTTGGGTCTTCCTTTGTGGCCTTATTGTTATTGTTATTAGTAGTAATGGTAGTAATAGTAGTAGTAGTAGTAGTAGTAGTAGTAGTAGTAGTTGTTGTTGTTGTTGTTGTTGTTGTTGTTGTTGTAGCAGTAGTGTAGTAGTAGTAGTAGTAGTTGTTGTTGTTGTTGTTTAGTTAGTAGTAGTAGTAGTAGATTTTTTATTTCTTCCTACTAATAAAACTACTACTACTACTACTACTACTACTACTACTACTGATACCACCACCATCACTACCACCATCACTACTACTGTTCCTACGTAATACAACTGCTGCCAGTACCATTATTATTATTACTATTATTGCGTGCCTTACCTAGCGTTCATTTTAGTTGAGGCCGGAGTAAATCAGGGTTACCAGGTGTTTCCAGGTGAGATAATCCCGTGGTTCATTGTGTCGAGTCATCCAGTTACGGTGACACCTTATTATTAACTTTTTCTGGGTGTGTGGTCTTACTTGTCCTAGCTGTGTGTGTGTGTGTCTGTGTGTACATATTGCTTTGTGTGTGGGTGTACATACGTAGTGCGTGTGTGTCTGTGTGCGTGTTACATGGAACGATTCGAGGTTAAGGAACTAATATCTAGCTATGAATGGCCGACTGACTGGCTGAGTGGTGTATTAACTGATGGATCTTTGTTTGAGTGGGTGACTGGTGGATGAAGTAAGTGGCTGAGTTTGATTGATGTCTGGTCTGGTTGAATGGTTGAGTGACTCGGCTGACGGATAAGTTGCTAATTGGCCAAATGAATGACTGGTTGTATTGCAAGACTGGAGTTTGCCTGGATGAAGTTGTGGCTTACTGGGTGATTTGTTATATAAGTGACTGGTTGGATGACTGGTTGACGAGGTGAATGAATGACATTTAACCCTTCAATACTGAGACGAATATTTTTATCTTGATTTCTGGGTATGATTAGACGATTTTGTTTGTATTAGGAAGGGTAACTGGAGGTCAAAAGGTTAATGGCCAGAGTCTTTACTATTCTTATCCCAACATGTGTTTCTGAAGCTGTATAGAATCGCCAAATAGTAACCAGAATGAATATGAAAACACGTCATGGTACTGAAAGGGTTAACACGTGAGAGTTTTGGAGGAATAAGAGAAGGAGGGAATAGGTATTTATTTAGGTTAGGTTAGGTTAAGGTTAGGTTAGTTTACTTTGGGTTAGGTTAGGTTGGGTTGGGTTAGGTTGGGATAGGTTGAGTTAGGTTAGGTTAGGTTAGGTTACGTTACGTTGGGTAGGTGAGATGAAATGGGTGTGTATTGAAGAAGGAGGAGGAAGAATAAAAGAAAAGGGCAGCATTTCTTTTCATTCGTGCACTGGAGGAATAGCGGGAGGAATGGGAGGAGAAATGGGATGAGGAGGAGGAGGAGGAGGAGGAGGAGGAGAGAGAAGAAGAGAGCATAGGTGTTTCCGAAGGATTAATGAATTTATCCGAGGGTGGAGAGGATTTAGGATTTAATTACATAATTATAAGACCATTTCCAGGTAGGGTAATGAGATTATCGTAATTTAAGGGGAAGATCCTCACCGTCTGTCTGTCTGCCTGTATGTATGTATCGGTGTGTGTGTGTGTGTGTGTGTGTGTGTGTGTGTGTGTGTGTGTTCTTGCCTTGAGGTACAGAAACACTTATAATTGAAAGTCAAAACACCTGAGATTACTGACGCTTATATTTTCTCTTTGCTTTTCATATGTTCTTTAATTTTTTTTCGCATTTTCTTATTAAGCAAAGCCTTTTTTCCTTTTTTCATTAGGTGTACATTTACTTTTCGAACCAATGAACAAAGGAGCAGGATCAGAGAGAGAGAGAGAGAGAGAGAGAGAGAGAGAGAGAGAGAGCAGTACTTGTGTTGGTCCGTGTGGCTGGGAGTACATGCCAATCATTGTCCTAAATTATAAAATGATAACGCCTCGGGCCTCTCCAAGCTGCATTCCTGAATAAGTGTATAATATTAAATCCTGCAGCATCGACTCGCCTAGGAGAAGGAGGAGCATGGAGAGGAGGAGGAGGAGGAGGAGGAGAAGAAGAAGGAACCTGCTTCGATGACGGGAGAAGATAGCTTATATCTCCTCTCTTTCTGTTCCTCTCTCTCCCTCTTTATCTCTCTCTCTCTCTCTCTCTCTCTCTCTCTCTCTCTCTCTCTCTCTCTCTCTCTCTCTCTCTCTCTCTCTCATTTTATTCTATTTATTCTTGTTGTTTTTTTATTGTTGTTGCTCTTGTTATTGTTTTTGTTGTTGTTGTTATTTTTGTTGTTGTTGTTCCTCTTCCTTGTCCTCTTCCTCTTTTTTTTTCTGAACACGTGTTACTTAATTTGCTAACTTCCTTAACCTTCCTCTCTCTCTCTCTCTCTCTCTCTCTCTCTCTCTCTCTCTCTCTCTCTGCTGGAGGCGCCACGGAACACCTGTCTAGTTAATTGATTTTCAGTCTCAGGTGTCACTTGGAGAGGATACACAGAAATGAGAGAAGTGGAGGGAAACTTACCTCTATTTACCTCCTTTTATCTCCTTATTTCTATGTTATTTCCCTCACCTTTATATCTTATCACCATTGGAAATATTTATCACCATTGGCAATATTCATCATCAGTGGTTCTCATGTTACATTTGCATATTCACTATTCTTCACTGTCATTGCTATTATAATTATTTGTGTTTTTATTTCAGTTGTTTTGGTTTTCACTTAGAATTATCGTTTATATTAATCATCACCATTGTTATCATCATTGTCATCATCATTGTCTTCTTATTCTCTATGTAGTGTTATTGTGGTGATATCATCATTGTCATAGCTGCCAGACTCATCACCATCATAGTTCGTCATTATTATCATTATCATCATCATATTCAGCTCTAGTCATCATCATTCTCATTTTTATCATTAAGAATCACCATCATCTTCATCAACACTAGAGTTTGAATTTTATATCATCATAATCATCACAATTTTAATATATGTATCATTACCATTGTTACTTTCACCACCATTCATCACCATCTTCATCACTATCACTATGTGCCATCATCACCATCTACATCTCTAAGAATACACTCACCAATAATTTTTATCATTAACCTTACTACTGTCATCACCAGTCACTATCACTACCAGTCACCACCAGTCATCACCGTCTTCATCACTATCATTAGGTGTCATCATCACCACTAACTTTAGAAACACACTCACTAATCCTTCGTATCATCATCCACCTTACTGCTATCATCACCAGTCACTATCACCACCAGTCATCACCATTACTGTTACATTAGGTTTCACTACCACAAGATACTCACCGTTACGCATCACTACCCTCACCATTTTATCTTTCACTATCACCACCACTCACAATCATTATCACTTTTATAACCTCCCATCACCATCCTTAATAGAAGCACCACAACCACTAGAATCATCACCACTAGGAACACTATTATCGAACCATCACTATCACTTCTCACCATCACCACAATCACCACCACCGTAACGCATCAAGGTTTCTCTCTCTCTCTCTCTCTCTCTCTCTCTCTCTCTCTCTCTCTCTCTCTCTCTCTCTCTCTCTGCGTTCAGTATCCATAGTGGAGAATGTCCAATACATTCATCTATAATAATCATCTATATATCAATAAATGTAGCTGCCCCACCTGCTTGCACCTGTAATAACATGGCGTCCCTCTAATTAAACCCCTTGTGATATACTAACGCTCGTGTTCTAATAATATTACGTATTTATTTCATTTTGTTCTGTCCTCTTTCCTTTTTCATTCAGCCCTTCAGCTCAAGTCAACCTTTTTTTTTTAGGTCTCTCTCTCTCTCTCTCTCTCTCTCTCTCTCTCTCTCTCTCTCTCTCTCTCTCTCTCTCTCTCTCTCTCTCTCTCTCTTTTTTTTTTTTTTTTATTTAAACAAAACTTAATACAAAGGAACATGTACCCAAAGGCGCACTGTCGTGTGCTACCTATTCTAAGGGTACTACAATCTATTTCTCTACAATATTTACAAGACTTAAAAATAGATAATATACAAGATGGTCAGCATGTAAATGGAGCACTATTCGTTTCACTTCACTAGCACTATTCACGCACTGCACTACACTGAGTGTCACGTCACAAAGAGTGTCAGAGGAGTTGGCAGTGTCTGTCTCCACTTATGTGCCATCAGTTTGACACTGTGTGTTCATCTCCTGGACGTGAGGCACCGCGGCCGTGAACAAGTTCCACATCCTGGAGACGCGTCCTGCGAAGGTGCGTTGATGCTGACACCCGTGGGATCGCGGCACCTCTACGGCGTCACCACCATTGAGCACCGTTCTCGTGCTCCGTGCGGTGACTCTTAGAGGATGACGCAGCCCTGCCAGATGTGGCACTCTTTGCACCTGTGCCTTATGGAACACTACGATCGCCGCCACGTCTCTGCGGTGTTCCAGTGAATCAAGGGGACGCTCAGGCTCTGGGTGAGGTGGTAGTGCAGCATCTACTAGCCGTATGGCGCGGCGTTGGATGCTGTCCAGTCTCCTTCTGTGTGTGGCGGCACAGGACATCCAGGAGAGAGCTGCGTATTCAAGGTGGGGCCGCACCTGTGCCTTGTACAGCAGCAGTCTCCCTTCCTGTCGAGGAAACTGGCGATCCTTCTGAGAGCGGAGATCCTGTGAGAGGCTTTCTTGGCAATGGTTTTGACATGCCTGTCAAACCTCAGCCCTCGATCCACCTCCACTCCAAGTATCTTGACGTCATCTTGGAGTGGAGAGCAGCAGCGCCAAAAGACAACTTTCCTGCCATTGCTGCCATGGCGGCTGGGGACCGAGAGACAACCATTGCTTGTGTCTTCTCCGGCGCGAATGTCACTTGCCAGCGAGCACCCCACTCCTTTATCACTCGTAGCTGCTGATTGATGGCCTCAGCAGCCCGCCCACTGTCCTGGCGTGGATAGGTATAGGAGAGGGTGCAGTCATCAGCATAGGCCATGACTCCTGGCAGTAGCTGGAGAAGATCATCCACGTAGATATTCCACAGGAGTGGGCCAAGAATTGAACCCTGTGGCACTGATGCCTCCACAGGCAGGGACTCAGATGTTTGCCCGTTGACAACCACCTTGAGGCTTCTGTCCTGCAGGTAATTTCCCAAGAGTCGTAGCAAGCCACCCTGGATGCCTTTAGCACGAAGCTTTTCTAGTAATCCGTTGTGCCATACTTTATCAAAAGCTCCTGCTATGTCCAAAGCAACCACTATAGTGTCCTTGCCGTCGTCGAGGGCGTCCTGCCAATGCCTGGTGAGAAGCATCATTAGGTCGGAGGTTGACCTTCCAGGTCTGAACCCAAACTGTTGGTCTGAGAGGAGGGCATTGTCCTTGAGATGGCTACACACCACCTCTGCCACGACCCTCTCAAACACTTTACCCACCACTGACAACAGGGATATGGGTCTGTAGTTTTTGGGTCCGTCCTGGAGCTTTTTGTGTGCAGGAACTACTCGAGCCTCCTTCCACACTGAAGGCCAGACGTTTTCCCGTACACAAGTTGTGAAGACTTGGGTGAGAGGGGCAGCCAGTTCCTGGGAGCATCGCTTCAGCAGGTGCGGGCTGATGTCATCAGGGCCGGTGGCTTTCTGTGTGTCCAGCCCCGCAATAATCGCTTCACCTGCTGATGCGTCACCTCCACCATGGTGACAGTCTTCTCACATTGCTGGACCAGCTGAGGCGGTGGCTGCTGTGGATTCCCGACCTTCATTTTTCCAGCAAACAAGGAAGCCAGCAACTGTGCCCTCTCCTTACTGCTGGTGGCGACAGTACCGTCCTGCTTGCTGAGGGAGGGATGGATTCTTGGTGGCCAGTTCCTTGTTTGTCCTTAACAAGAGACCACCAAGTTTTGTTTCCTACGCCAGTGCCACACAGTTTCCGGCGCAGGCTTTCCTCCCACTTTTTTAAGGCCCACTTGCTGGTTACCACCATCCTCCTGCATGCAGCCCTGTGCAGGTCCTTGTTGCGCCGAGTCGGGTTCCTCTTGTAGCGGAGCCAGGCAGCATACTTTGCCTCGGCAGCAACACGGCAACGGTAGCCAAACCATGGCTGATCCGTCGATCTGGTGGTGTATTCCCTGTGTGGGACGTGGCGTCTCTGGAGGGCGAGAAGGTGAGAGGTGAGTGCAAGTGCTTCACTCTCTGCTCCTCCCTGTAGCAAAGTGGCCCATGGGGTGTGGGTCAGGTCGCGGCGCAGGGAAGCCCAGTCTGCTTTGTTCCACAGCCAGATGGTGCGGGTGGTGGCCTCGTCCTGAGCCACGCCCACTTCCAGCTGTGTCAGTACAGCGTGATGGTCAGAGCTGCCCACGAGCCCCAGTGGGGCAGCTCTCTCTCTCTCTCTCTCTCTCTCTCTCTCTCTCTCTCTCTCTCTCTCTCTCTCTCTCTTTCTCTCTTGCGTGAGTGGAAGGTCAAGAGATTTTTTTTTTTTTTCTCTCTCTCTCTTGCTCTCTGATGCTCTTTCCGATTTGCTTATTCATCTCCTTTCTTTCTCGTAACTCTTTATTCTTGGCACTGTTATTATTACTTGTATTTTCCGTAATTACATCCGTTTATCTAATTTATTTCCCTGTTTTCCCTACGGTGTTTATTTTTTTGTTCTTTTATTGCGTGTTATTTCATTTTATACGTTCGTGTCAAGGCAGATTAACCCATTTTTTGTAATAATTATGTACGTCGTCTTTTTATTTCCTAGTTCGTGTGTGTGTGTGTGTGTGTGTGTGTGTGTGTGTGTGTGTGTGTGTGTGTGTGTGTGTGTGTGTGTGTGTGTGTGTCTGTGTGTATGTGTGTCACTATCATCATCATCTTGTTATCATCACCATTACCACTTCTCTTCACCATCACCACATGTTCTCTATTATGCTGACGTCTCCTCCTCCTCCTCCTCCTCTTCCTCCTCCTCCTCCTCCTCCTCCTCCTCCTCCTCCTCCTCCTCCTCCTCCTCCTCCTCCTCCTCCTCCTTCCCCTCTTCCTCTTCCTCCCTCTCTTGCATCAATACTAATAGTCATCGTCTTTTCTATTAAAGGAAATGGAAACTAAGGAAGATTTAAGACGAACCACACACACACACACACACACACACACACACACACACACACACACACACACACACACACACACACACACACACACACACACACACACACACACACACACACACACATACACATCATTATCCACGTTGCATTTTGTATGTGTTAGTTGATAAACAATAGATATTTCTCTTTTCACCATGTATCTCTCTCTCTCTCTCTCTCTCTCTCTCTCTCTCTCTCTCTCTCTCTCTCTCTCTCTCTCTCTCTCTCTCTCTCTCTCTCTCTCTCTCTCTCTCCAGCAAGGTGTGTAGCAATCAACACACGTTACAAGCCCCGCAAATGGCCGCTCCTCACCTGCTTGAGGGAGGAGGTGGCGGGAGCAGCGGGAGGAGGAAGCGAGGAAGAGGGAAGAAGGGAGAGGAGAGAGGGGTACTAGGGATATGTGAAGGGGGAAGAGAAGGAGGGAAGATCTTTTAACCTCTCCCACCGCTATCCCCGCCCCTGTTATGCCCTTCCTCTCCTCCTCTTCCTCCCCCTCCTCCTCCTCCTCCTCCTTCTCTCGTGTACCATTCGGCCACATTATATATCGCACGTACATCGTCTTGGAGTGTATAATTAGGCTTCATCTGTGTTCCTAATGACGCGACGGGCCTTGGGGGCTGAGGGAGTGGTCAAGGGGGCGGGGAGGCCTGGAGGCACGCGGGGAAAAGGGCAAAAATATGAACGGTACTTTCTTTCCCCTGTGGTGTTATATCGAACCGAACCCCCGAGATGCTGCCTCAAAACTCCCCACAGTGACGCTTCAGAGCCTCACTGCGTCCCCTTTCTACTGGTACTTTCACGGCCTTGAACCTGCCTTTCCTCTGTTCCCTCGTCCGTCCCCCGCCATTCCCCCCAAGGCAGTGGAGAGAAGAGGGAGGGAAGGGAAGGGGAGTGGCCGTCAGCGAGTAGAAGGAAGGGACTCACGGGACTTGGTATGGTTTTAATAACGGGTTTCCTATAATTACATGTAATATAATTAGGCTGAGGAGCACAATAATACTTCCCCTGACGACCAGCACTCAGGAGAAAGAGAGAGAGAGAGAGAGAGAGAGAGAGAGAGAGAGAGAGAATGCACCTCTTTTTTATATCAGGTTTTTATCTTTTTTCCCTTTTCGTTTGTCTTTTTTCCCATGCCTGTGTCTTCCTCGCCGCGGTTGTCCTCGCGAGACAGAGGCGGCGCGAGTTGCCACATGCGAAACATTAATTCATATGTCCTTCGTACAGTTCAGCCCTTGCGAGACCATTTTTTTCCCCCTCCCTCTCCCCGGCTGTTCTCTCCTCTTCCCCTACTTGTTTTCTCCTCCTCCTCCTCCACCACTACCTCTACCTCTACCTCATCCAACTCCTCTTCCTCCTCCTCCTCCTCCTCCTCCTCCTCCTTCTTTCGTCTTCGTCATCTTTTCCTTGGCCTTCAGTTATTCTCATTTCTCTCCCTCGCACTTGTTCTTTTCCCTAGTCTCTCATCCTCGTGTTCTTTTCACTTACTCCTCCTCCTCCTCCTCCTTTACTCTCTCTCTCTCTCTCTCTCTCTCTCTCTCTCTCTCTCTCTCTCTCTCTCTCTCTCTCTCTCTCTCTCTCTCTCTGTCTCCAGCTGTTCTCCTTCTTTCCTTCCTTCCTCCCTCCTTTTCCCTTTCTCCAACCCTGCTATTTTCAATCAGTCTCATCCATCATCCTTGCCAATCTTCCTTCTCCTCCTTCCATACATCCATATGTCCTCTCTCTCTCTCTCTCTCTCTCTCTCTCTCTCTCTCTCTCTCTCTCTCTCTCTCTCTCTCTCTCTCTCTCTCTCTCTCTCTCTCTTTACTCTCGTTCTACGTTGAGAGAGAGAGAGAGAGAGAGAGAGAGAGAGAGAGAGAGAGAGAGAAAGAGAACCAACTTTTCCATGCAATCCACTTCATCTGAGAGAAGTCAAGCACATCTTTTTTTCTCCTTCTTTTCTCCTTTTTTTTATCATCAAAATCAGCATCTTCCTTTTACAGATTGTGCAACATGGCAACAGCAACTTCCCCCAACTGTGTGTGTGTGTGTGTGTATGTGTGTGTCTGTGTGTGTGTATGTGTGTGCGTGCGGCTGGCCTCACCTGCTGCTGTATTTAAGGAGTGTGGGCGGAGGTAGGCGGCTCTGGAGGGGAGGCAGGCGTGGCGGGCCCATTGGCAGTGTCGCTGGGAGGTTGTGGTGCCACTCATAATCACACCTCGCCTTTGAATATATAGCCATTTTATAAGCTATAGTCGTAATGGACGATGTCTGATCATACGCTGGACTTGCCTTCAAATTTCATCGCTTTGGTCATTTACATAAGAAATTAATGGTGGAGGAAGAGCAGCAGAAGGAGTGAGTGTGAGTGGTGGTGGTAGTGGCCATAGTGGTGGTAGTGGTGGTGGTCATGATTGTTGTTCTAGTGAAGGAGAAAAACCGTACAAACGAAAATGAAGAAGAATAGAAAGGGATGCAACACAGAAGGAAAAAAAAAAAGAAGAATGGTGACTGTACGATAGGAAGTGATAAAGAAAGGAGTCATATTGAAGAAGATGAGGAAAAGGAGGCTGGAAATTAAGAAAGCAAGAGATGATAAAGAATAGAAATGACGATGAAGTGGATCTTAATGCAGGAAAAGGAACTGAAGGGGAACTTGAGAAGAGATGAGGGGAATTAGAACACTAGAAGGGCCTGGAGGAGGAGGAGGAGGAGGAGGAAGAGGATGGGCATGATGATGGGGAGGAGGAAGAGGAGGAGTAGAAAGATGTAAGATGAGAAGAGATATGGAAACTTATGCTAAAGATTGGAAGCAAAGAAAGATGCTTGGGGAGAGAGGAGGAGGAGGAGGAGGAGGAGGAGGAGAAGGAGGAGAAGAATGTCGGTCTGAAGACAAATCACCATAAGAATAATTAGTTCTGTAATGGCCGCCTCATATTGGTTTCTTATTGTATTAGAATCTGACGGCAAATCACCTTACAGACTCTCTCTCTCTCTCTCTCTCTCTCTCTCTCTCTCTCTCTCTCTCTCTCTCTCTCTCTCTCTCTCTCTCTCTCTCTCTCTCTCTCTCTCTCTCTCTCTGTCTCTCTCTGTCTGTCTGTTTGTCTTCTGTCTGTCTGTCTGTCTGTCTGTCTGTCTGTCTGTCTGTCTGTCTGTCTGTCTGTCTGTCTCTCTCTCTCTCTCTCTCTCTCTCTCTCTCTCTCTCTCTCTCTCTCTCTCTCTCTCTCTCTCTCTCTCTCTCTCTCTCTCTCTCTCTCTCTCTCTCTCTCTCTCTCTCTCTCTCTCTCTCTCTCTCTCTCTCTCTCTCTCTCTCTCTCTCTCTCTCTCTCTCTCTCTCTCTCTCTCTCTCTCTCTCTCTCTCTCTCTCTCTCTCTCTCTCTCTCTCTCTCTCTCTCTCTCTCTCTCTCTCTCTCTCTCTCTCTCTCTCTCTCTCTCTCTCTCTCTCTCTCTCTCTCGAGTTTGGAACGGGAAAGAGTATTGAAAATTAAAGGAAGAAAAGAAGGGTGAGAGAGCTAAAGTATGGAAGAGAACAATGGTGTGAGGAGGAGAGGAGAGGAGAGGGAGGAAAAAAAAAGTGGAATATAAGGATTAAGGAAAAAGAAAGGAGATCAAGATAAAGAAAGGGTAGAGAAAGGTAAATAGGGGAATATGGTGTGATAGGGTGTAGAATATGATGAAAGTAAGGACTGATGAAGGTGATGTAGGAGTAATTGAAGGAAAGTAGGAAAAATATTAAAAAAAGGAAGATGTGAAGAGAAAGATATGAAAACTCAGATAATAAGGTAAGGAAAGAGAAGGTGAGGTTGAAAAAGATAAAGGATGATAGAATGAAAGAAAGTGTAATATAAAGAAAGGGAAATTTAAATCAAGAAGTAAAAAGAAAGAGAAAGAAAGAGACAAAAAAAAAAAAGAGGAAGACGAATAAGTTAAAACAGAAGAAGCACGAAAAAGCAATACTGTGTGAGGAAGGAGAGAGAGAGAAAAAAAAAACTGAAAAAAGTGACGAAATTGAAAGAAAAAACAGCATCAACAAATCCAAACCACCCCCCCAAAAAAAGAAAAAAATCAAGAAATGAACGGAAGAAAAAGGAAAATCATAGAAGAAAAGAAGAAGGAGAAAAAGAAGTTGGATCCTCTTCTTATGTTCAAAAGATGGAGAAGAGACGACGCAAAAACTTGAAGGAATACAAAAAAATACAAAGAAAAAAAAACAAAGAAAGGAAGAGGAGGAGTAGGAGGAGGAGGAGGAGGAGGAGGAAGAGAAATAGATAGAAGAGGACAATTTTTCGAGATCCTCCCCAGCTGGCGTTCATGTGTAGCATTGAACCCAAAAAGTGGGATCAGATACCACAAATTAGCGTAAAATACAGGTTTGAATCCCATATGAGCAGCAGGTGTTGAGCGGAAGGGGGTCTAGTGGGGGGGTGTCTAGAGGAATTAGAGGTTGTTCTTTTTGTCACTCAGTTTACCATAGAGTCAGGAAGGGAGGAAGAAGAGGAGGAGCAGGAGGAGATGCCAGAGTGATTTTGCTTTTGGTAATGTCGTGTTCCTCTTGGTTGTTAAAGTCGCGGCCAGGAAAGGAATATGTGTTTATGAGTCATAAGGCTTAAATTTATTCAGATGGAGCGTATCGTGAGGCGGTTTTATAAGGGAATCAAAATGCAAATTAAGGGTGTGATATTTATGAAGCGAAGGTCTTGTATACTTGATTCTCCTTCTCGCTTTCTCTCTCTCTCTCTCTCTCTCTCTCTCTCTCTCTCTCTCTCTCTCTCTCTCTCTCTCTCTCTCTCTCTGATTTGCCATGTCTTTCGATCGGAGACTCATGCTTGCCGACAAACAGAAACGCAAAACACACACACACACACACACACACACACACACACACACACACACACACACACACACACACACACACACACACACACACACACACACGCACACTAACCCAACCCTGTACTCATAAAACAAATGAAAAAATAACACCAAACAACATCAACAACAACAACAACAACAACAACAATGAGAACAAGAACAAGAATTAAACCACATTTATTCTAATTATTTGACGACCTCACACCACCACCACCACCGTCACCGTCACCGTCACCGTCACCGTCACCGTCACCACCACCACCACCACCACCACCACCACGACTCACCATATCCCCTTTTTGCTGGCACGCCAAGACCTCGCCCCAGTGCGCACCTCTTCCCTGGCTGTCAATTTCTTGCGGAGGGACCTTTCATTTACACGGTGCCGAGGCCCAGGGCGGAGGGCTGGGGGGCTGAGGGTCGCTCGGTCAGCCTGAATCATTAAGACCGGGGAGAGCGCCACCACCTGAACGCATACGTAGGACGGTAAAACCTACAGCAGTTACCCCGACGCTCACTTTTATGAGGCGAATCCCAAAGCATCGGTGACATGTTCAGGCGAGCAGACATAACGGGGTTGGTTTATTGATGAGCCTCCCTGTTTATACCCGACGCGGCCGCCACATCCCTCCTCTTCTCTTCTGTCCTCCTCCTCCTCCTCCTCCTCTTCGTCTCCCTCTATCCTTTATCCTCCTCCCCATTCTCTTTCTTTCCTCCTTTTCGTCGCTCTCCTCATCTTTCTCCTCATCTTCTTTCTTTTCTTTCTGTCTCTGTCTCTCTTCTGCTTTCTTGTGTCTCTTTGTGCGCGTGTGTGTAATATTTAGATTTTGTTATTGTTGATTTTCCTCTCCGCTCTTGCTTTTTGCTTTTTTGCTTTCGTTTCCTGTTTTTGGGGATGTTTTTGAGTTTTGTTTCTTGGTTCGGCAGGTTTTTTGACAAATGTGGTTTTCGGTGGCGGGTATTTCTGTCCGGCGCGTTGTTTGCGTGTGTTTATTTTGTCGGCGATAATTTCTTATTTTGAGTTTCCATGTCTGTGTGGCTTTTTTTCCCGTCTTTTTCTCACCGTTGTTTGTTTTCAATTGTATATTTTCTCCCACTTTTTTTCCCCGTTTTAAAGGATTTTTTTTTTTTTTTATGGAAGTTTTGGTGATAGTGGTGATGGTGTAGGAACTAAATATATAAGATAAAAAATAGAAGTGTCAGTTTTAGTGGGACCCGTCAGAGATAAGCATAACAGTATTAGAAAGCTAAATTATATTACTCTATTTAATGTGCTCAATACAGCTGTTGATTAGTCCCGCTCATCAAATACCTAGAAAAAAGAATGGTGTTTATATCAAATGTACGTTATAATGTCAAAATAAAGATAAATATTCAAAGTAAACAGAGCACAATTAGAAAGTTGAATGACATCACGTTATTCTAATGCCCTTCAGCACAAGAGGCAATTCATCGCCACAAACAAAAAAAGTTTACATTCCACCCCTTTAATACTGAGACGCATTTTTACCATGAGTTTGGATACGATTAGACGATTTTATTTGCATTAGGAAGAGTCCATGAAGGTTATAAGATTAATAGCCAGATTCTTTGCTATTCTAATCCCCACATGTTTCTGTAGCTATATAAAATCACTAAATAGTAACCAGAATTGATATGAAAGCGCACCATAGCACTAAAAGGGTTAAGGGAGTGAACATAGTTGTACTTACAGTGTCAAATATTCCTTTTCCCCGCGAGTGGCGCCCTCTGCGATGATGCTCAGACACGTGGAAGCGTTTGCCTATTGAAGAAACGGTGTCAGAGAGAGAGAGAAAGAAAAATAAACAACGTAACACACCACAGGTAAGAAAAAAGCGAGGCACATTTCACACTCTAGCGGGAAATTGTTGTCTTGGCACGTCAGATACGTAATTAAACGATGAATAGCGAGAAAAAGGAGATGGGAAACACACAAACGCACACATACACACACATACACATACAAAAAAAAAACTTAACTAACAAAATTGACATCTGTGAAGAATAACAGAGCGCGCGTGATCTTGCCAGGCGATAATTGCATGCCTGTTATCTCTAAATTCTTATCTCTCTCTCCGTCGCAGCAATTTCACGCCGTAACGTCAACTTCGGTATCTCGAACAAACTCCGGACGCAGTATTTATCAGGCGCCTCGTAGACAAATATATGCCTCGGTACCAGTTTGTTTACCTCGACTTGTACGTAATTTTGGCGGGAATCGTGCAAAATGTAACTAACGTGTGGCGCAGAATATTTCTTATGCATGATGAACAAGAGTTAGTTTAAACATTGCAGTACAAGTATTTGCTCTGTGGTGAGGGCCCTCTCTCTCTGTGTGTGTGTGTGTGTGTGTGTGTGTGTGTGTGTGTGTGTGTGTGTGTGTGTGTGTGTGTGGCATTACACTATGGTGGTGAATATTTTACATCCCTGAATCATGTCCTCACGCGTGTTCGCCTCTACTTGTGCCACTTGCAGCTTGCCACGCGCGTGAATCATGCAAATATATAACTGGATAAGAATGTTGTGTTTGTGTATCCGCATATCGGCCACACACACACACAAACTCTCACACACACACACACACACACACACACACACACACACACACACACACACACACACACACACACACACACACACACACACACACACACACACACACCTACTCTTTTCCTGTTTTCTTTTATGAATTGACTCTGTCCCAGTGTTGTGCTGTACCAGTGTGTGTGTGTGTGTGTGTGTGTGTGTGTGTGTGTGTGTGTGTGTGTGTGTGTGTGTGTGTTTCAACACGTAAACTTGAAAAGACGGGCCAGAACAACAATTTTACTTGTGTTTTTCCTTCTTCTATTCGTCATTTCGTTAATATTGGTGAGCGAGCAGCTGATTAGTATTCTTATTACCACTCGTCCTTGTCCTCTTCTTCCTCTTCTTCTTCCTATTCTTCTTCTTCCTCTTCCCTGTCCTCGTAGTCTTCCTACTCACAACTAGGACCATGTATCTCCTTGCTTAGTAAAGGAAGAGGAAGAGGAGGAGGTGGAGGCATAGGAGAGGGAGGACAGGGAGGAAGAGGGTGCAGGATAAAAGTACGAAAACAAAACATTTCTTCTCATCCTTCTACGTAGGAGCACGAAGGATGGAGAGAAAGAGAAGGAGAGGAGAAAAAGAAAAAAAGGCTAAAAAAACACACATTCAAAGGGTAGAGTTCATTACAGGAGAAGGCGGTGAGTATTCCCTTCTAATTACAATTGTTAATTAATGAAGCATTTTACAATCTCTCTCTTACTTTAATTATAACTTTTGGTAGGGCCGCACCCCCAAGGATTTCTAATTACTTGGCTGTTTTTCTGCAGAAACACCACGGATAATTTGCAGCACCCTGGGTCGCCCTGCCCCTGTGATGGTGTAAGTCGAGCCCACATTTTTTTTCCCCCATTTCTTTCCTTTTTTTCCCTGCCCCATCTTGTATTAATGTGAGTTCTCGGTGTCTGTATTCTTCGATGTAGGTTGATGGTTGTCTTCAGTTTTTTTTTTTTTTTTTGTTATTATTCTATTTACTTATTTATCTATTTATTTATCTATTTATTTACTTTTTTTTTCTTTTTGACGTGTGGTGCCTCGGTGTAAGTTTTCAATGTTGTTGTGTCGTTGTTGTTATTGTTTTTGTTTTTGTATTTCTTTTCTTTCCTCGCTTTCTGTTTCTTTTTCTATTTCTGTTTTCTTCTTCTTCTTCTTCTTCTTCTTCTTCTTCTTCCTCTTCTTCTTTTTCTTCTTCTTTCTTCTAGTTGGTCGTTTTACTGCTGTTATTGTCGATCTTTACAGCTTGTCGCCATTATCGTCCTTGCTGTTGTTGCTGTTGTTGTTGTTGTTGTTGTTGTCGTCGTCGTTGTTGTTGTTATTTCTGTCATTATTTCCCTTCATTGAGTGCCTTAGTTCCGTGTTACAATTTCTTTCTTTTCCTCATTTATTATCATTATCATTGCTATTATTATCATTATTATTATCATCATCATCATCATCATCATTATTATTATTTCTCTTATTATTATTATTTTCATTATCATTGTTATTATTATCATTATTAACATTACTCTTCTTTAATTATCATGTTACCTGTTAAACGTGTCAGTACATTTTGAGTCTTTTCTTCTTCATTTTTATCAACACCTGTGATTTATTATTGTTTTTCTTTCCTTCTGATGTTAACTTTTATTGGTGTTTTCGTTAACCCTGCCAGTGCCTCACCTCTTTGCGTTATTATAATCAAATGTGTCACTTGTCTTTGGCATCACTGCGACTAAAGCCAGACTGATTACCGGTTGCTTTCGCCTTCCCGCGTGTGAGAATATTTTTCCTTCCGCTCGGGCACATATTGTCTTTCACGTGCTAAATCATACAAAAATACACAACACACGACACGTTCAGAAAGGAGAGAACAAGCATAAAACACACTAGGACGGAGGGGGAAGGGAAAAATAACGCAGTATTTTTCAACGCGTCACCTTTCTGTAAACGTGTAGCAAATAATGAGGGAATTTTGTTGTTTCGTCTCATATTTCTGTAGCGAGTGATGAAGGAATAACCGCGCCTTCACTCGTACCTGTGTTGTATTTAATTAGATGAAACTCAAGTGTCCACCGAGGGGGATTCGACACTAGCGGACAGGTGAGAAGCTTGTGTAATCAGCGCCGTGTTTCAGGTGAGCCAGCAGCGGCGACTTATATATATTTTTTGACTCTCATTTATTTACTCATTAATTAAGTTGTATTTGTGTGTGCTTATTATTCATGCGCCCAAATGTTGACTTGTTTGTTCTAGTAGTAGTGAGGTGATTATTTATTTATGTCTATTAATTTGTCTGTGCTTTTATTTTCTTTTTTAATACTGGTTCTTTAAGTGTGTGTGTGTGTGTGTGTGTGTGTGTGTGTGTGTGTGTGTGTGTGTGTGTGTGTGTGTGTGTGTGTGTGTGTGTGTGTGAGAGAGAGAGAGAGAGAGAGAGAGAGAGAGAGAGAGAGAGAGAGAGAGAGAGAGAGAGAGAGAGAGACAGAGAGGAAAAAAGATAAAATCAACAAAAGATTATGGCCTTCCTTTTTCATCATCTGCACATTTTTCCTCCGTCCCCTTCCTCCCTATCCCCCTAGGATGGGAGGGAAGGAGGGAGGTGGGGAAGACCCTCTCCTCTCCTCCCTCCTTCCCTCCCTTATCACTGCAACCAAATCTCAGTCCTTTATTTACCTTCTCTCGTCTTCTCCCCGTCTCCTATTTCTCACTCTTTTCTCCCTTTTTCTGCCTCTACACGTGTGCATTCTCCTGAGGGAAGAGGAGGAGTAGATGGAGGAAATAAGGAGGAATAAGGAGAAAGAGGAGGAAGATTGAAGAAAGTAATAGCAGTTGAATTAGTAGGATTAAGAATAAGTGAAGTACAAAATGAGAAGCGAAATATAAATGCCTTAAAGATAAATTACACTTAGGAGAGGAAGAGGAAGAGGAAGAGGAAGAGGAGGAAGATGAAGGCGACGAGGACCAGGAAGAGCCACCATGAATCCTGTGGTCTCTGGTCTGCTTGTTTCCCCATCATGCATGAATAAGAAGATCATTAAGACTCATTAGAAATCGTCCATTTAAGAAGTGTAATTAAAAGTTTTCTTCTTCTCCCCTGCCACCCTCTCTCTCCCTCTCTCCCAGCTCTCCCTCTCTTCCAGCTTCCCCTCCTTCTCTCCCTCTATTTTTCCTCACTCTTTGTTGTAATGGCGTTCTATTCTTTACTGCTTAAGTTTTTGTTTTTGTAGGAGTAGGAGAAAAACAACAAAATAACAGCAGCAATAACAACAACATTAATAATAATTTCCATAGCAACGTGAAGGATTATGGTATTATTATTGTTATTATTATTATTATTATTATTATTATTATTATTATTATTATTATTATTATTATTATTATTATTGTTATTATTATTATCATTATCATCTTCATTGTTTCTGTTATGAATTATTATTATTGTCATCATTGCAGTCACTAAGTACATTTTACTTTTTTCATTTGTTTTAGTATTTTTCCCTTTCCTTTTCGTTTTCTTGTGAATTTTTCCTTCATTTTTTTCTACATTTTCGTTTCCCTTCTTCACACTTTACTTTTATTTTTCCACACTCACCTTTGTTATATAAAGCTGTCTCCTTCATCGTCCTCCTCCTCTTCCTCCTCCTCCTCCTCTTTCTCCTCCTCCTCCTCCTCCTCTTCCTCCTCCTCCTCCTCTTCCTCCTCCTCCTCCATACCTATTCACTCATATTATTATTTTTTCCTACCAACACCAATATGTTCTCTTCCTCCTCACCTTTCCTATCACTTCCCTCTCTCGTCTTCCACCCACCCCCCGGTTTTGGAGCCTCACCCTTCCCCCACCACTCCTCCCTGCCTTTCCTCCTCTCCCACCACATTTATCCCAGGTCTCCCCCTCCTCGCATCCCTCCCCTTTTCCCTCTATTGCCTCGCCTCTGCTATGGATGCATCAGAATCGGATAAACTTATGCAAGACGAAGGAGGACAGCCAAGTGTGTATATTGACCTGTAAATTTTTTCTATGTTGAACTGGTTTTACTGCGACACGGGAAAGATCTTAAGGAAGGAGGGACCGGGGGAAGGAGATGCGGGGAGGGAAGAGAGAATTATCGTTATGGGGGTGAGAGGTGAGACATGGGAGATGGGAGAGGAGAGAGGGGGAGTGGGAGAGAGAGAAGGGGAAGTGCAAGGGAAGGGAGTTGAGTTGCAGATGGTATGTGTGTTATTTTTGTTGTGTTTATTGTTATTTGCTTTCCTGTGTGTGTGTGTGTGTGTGTGTGTGTGTGTGTGTGTGTGTGTGTGTGTGTGTGTGTGTGTGTGTGTGTGTGTGTGTTTAATTCTTCCTCGCTTTTCGTTTTTCTTTTTTCAAGTCAATTTTTCTGTGGCTGCAATTTTTTCCTTCTTTCCATCATTCTTTCTTCATCCTTCACCTTTTTTTTAGCTTTTCTTTCTCTCTCCTGTAATTATCTGGTTTACCCATCTCTCTCTCTCTCTCTCTCTCTCTCTCTCTCTCTCTCTCTCTCTCTCTCTCTCTCTCTCTCTCTCTCTCTCTCTCTCTCTCTCTCTCTCTCTCTCTCTCTCTCTCTCTCTCTCTCTCTCTCTCTCTCTCTCTCTCTCTCTCTCTCTCTCTCTCTCTCTCTCTCTCTCTCAGACCATCACTTCGGTCCAATTTCGCTTCTCATTTTCCCTTCATTATTTTTTAATCATGGATTGAGCTGTGCCGTCGCCTGTCCTAACTTCACATTAATTGCAAGATTTCATATGTTCTACGGAGCCTCTTAGGAGTTCACAAGAGGGAGAGAGGAAAGAGGAGGAGCTATAAAGGAGGAGGAGGAGGAGGAGGAGGAGGAGGAGGATGTAAGCGATGGGGAAAGATAGGGAGATGCATATGAGGAAGACGAGAAAGAGGAGGAGGTGTAAAATAATGGGAAATAAAGAGAGAGATGAATTTAAGAAAAGGAAGAATAGAAATAGTAAAAGCATGGAAACCAAATGAGACAGAAAGGAACAAAGAAACCAGAGTAAGATTGGGAGAAAAGTGAAATGAGAGATGAAGAAGCAAATAATGGAAGAGAATATATGAAAAGAAGGAAACTAGAAATACTCGGAAATGGAGACGAAAAGAAACAGAGATACGAAAGAGAGATAGAAGACAAAAAGAAGTTTGAAGTGAAGAAAAGAGAGAAAAAAAAAACGCTTAATAAATAAAGAAAAATATATGAACAAAAGTTTAAAAGAATAAATATATGAAAAGACAAATGAGAAAGATAGTGGAGGAGAGAATGATGGAAATAAAATCATGTAAATAATAAACAAACGATCCGTGAAACGAGAGGCAATAAAACAATATATATGAAAGAGGGAAAAAAGAAAGACAAATTAAGAAAAAAAAAAGAAAAAAAAGCAAGAAAATTCAGAAAAGGAAAAAGAAAGACAAATTGAGAAAAGTTGAAAAAAAACACAGATTCAGGAAAGAGGGAGAATTAAAAGACAAATTCAGAATAGAGGGAAAAAGAAGAAACAAATAAAGAAAAAGAGGGCAAAAGAAAAAGAATTCCAGAAAAGAGGGAAAAAAGAAAGGCAAATTAAGGAAAGAGGGGAAAAAGAAAAACAAATAAAGAAAAAGAGGGGAAGAAAAAAACAAATTAATAAAGGAGGGGGAAAAGAAAGACAAATTAAAAAAAGAGAAAAAAAAAGAAATTAATAAAAGAGGAGAAAAAAGACAAACTAAATAATGAGGAAAAAAAATCAAACCAAACTCAGGAAAGAGGAAAAAAAGAGACAAATTCATAATACAGTAATTTCTACATATATATTCCGATTAAAAAAAAAAAAAAAGTGAATCAGGTAATTGGCAAAATCCAGAAATAATTGACGCGATGAAATCTTAATGGAGCACGTAGTTACGAATTTAGGCAATGACCTAATTACCATTTTAAAGATTGCAGGTTGATAAGTCAGTGTAACCCTAACATTTTTTGACCCCCGAAGCGGAACGACACGGTTGAAAATATATATTAAAAGTTAAATTAAACAATGTACCTTTATCATTTATTGTCCTTGATGATGGAGGAAAATATAAAGAAAAGGATTGGCTAGAAAAATGAAGGGAAAATACGTTTTTGAGGTATTATTCATTCTAATTAACATTTTTTTTCTATCATCGCGATGTGAAGTTGAATTATTGATGGCTGAAAAATGCAGGTTAAGTAAATATTCCGTAACCTGTTTTTATTTTTTTTTTTCCTCGTTTTAACTCGAAAATATTATAACTTTAAAGGTGATGAAATTAGGCAGGAAAAAAATAAAAAAGTTAATTCCTTCCATCATTTCGTTATGACAACAACAAAAACAGCAATAATACCAACGATAATTACAACAATAACATCATTACCATCACCATCACCAACAACAACAACAACAACAACAACAACAACAACCACTACTGCTACTTCTACTACTACAACAACAACAACAACAACAACAACAACAAAATCATAAACACCAATAGTACAAGAATAATAATTAAATCAACATGAAACCAAAAAAAAAAAAAAAGAGAGAGAGAGAGAGAGAGAGAGAGAGAGAGAGAGAGAGAAGGGAGACCATTGAAGAACAAGAGGTCGCTAACCCGTACACAATTACACTGTTTTCCAGCATCCAGCAATTGACGAGGAGCTGATGGATGACTGGAAGAAGAAGAAGGAGGAGGAGGAGGAGGAGGAGGAGGAGGAGGAGGAGGAGGAGGAGGAGGAGGAGGATGATGATGAAGAAATTACGGAGAGAGATACGAAGAAGGAGAAAAAAAAGAAGGAAAATTTAACTGCAGAGACAAATTAGATGGGAAGACACCACGAGAGAGAGAGAGAGAGAGAGAGAGAGAGAGAGAGAGAGAGAGAGAGAGAGAGAGAAAGAGAGAGAGATGGAAATGGAGGTAATAAGTTAGTGCAATGCCCTCGTGACAATGGAACGCTCATAGGCTTTCTGTTACGGCCAGACAATTGCGTTTTGTGATTGTCTCTGAAGATTGTGTGCTTATGATTGGTGTTGTGAGGCCGCGCGTGAGGAGGAAGAGGAAGAGGAAGAGGAGGAGGAGAAGGAGGAGGAGGAGGAGGAGGAAGAAGAAGAAGAGGAGGAGGAATTATATGACGGTATTGTGTTCAGGTGTTCCTCAGTTTCGTGATTCTGTTCTGTTGATGATTCTGTGCCACCTGTTTAATTTATACTCTCTCTCTCTCTCTCTCTCTCTCTCTCTCTCTCTCTCTCTCTCTCTCTCTCTCTCTCTCTCTCTCTCTCTCTCTCTCTCTCTCTCTCTCTCTCTCTCTGTCGTATTATTACATGTTGAATAACGAAAAGGCGAAAAATTTAGAAAAACTCGTATTTGTTTGAATTTACGAGGTTACCTTAGGATCGTGTAGAAATCGTCTCTAAATATAAGAAAGAGGAGGAAGAGGAGTTGGAGGAGGCGAAGAGAAGATGGAGGAGAGGGAGAAGAGGAAGAGGAGGAAGAGGAGAGAGGGAGAAGGAGGCAGTCTGTTAAAGCGAGTCCTAATGTCAAATTACCACCGCAACACTCCTGCCTTGCTCTTCTGAAACTGGGAAAAAATGCGGGTAAAATACGCCAACGATGTGATTTTTCCCCAGTGTAAGAAGCCAAAGTTGCGTGGAGTTGAGTGTCTTGAGGGCCGAGCGTCAGGTTCTTGGCGGCCTTCCTTGGTTAGAGTCGTCTTTTTTTTTTTTTTTTGTCTTGTATGAAACTTGTTTATTTATTTTACATACATTTTCATTGTATATTGATGTTTATTTTTTTTCATTCATTCTCATTCACGTGAAATTTTTCCTTTTAGTTGAGTTTTTTTTACGTTCATTGTTTTTTTTTTTTTACTCTTATTTTTATGTTTATTTTATGAGAGCTTTCTTAGTAAATTAATGTTTTTTTTTTTTTATTTTATGTAACCTCATTCATGTTAACTTTTAAATTTCACCTACAACTCTTTGGGCCTCAACTTTTTTTTTTTTGTCTCGTTTTTATTCATTTATTTATTTTTAGGGAGTGATGATGTTAAATGGATCTTTTATATATTCAAGCTCCGGTCTTGTTAACTTCTTTTCAACTGCAACTTTTTCTGGCGTCAGCTCTTTTTCTTTTTTTTTTCCTATTTCAGTCTCTATTAACTTCAACCCCATTTATATAAACTCCTATTTCTTTGTTCATTACTCTCAAATCCAATCACTTCTTTCAATCTAATCTTTTATCGCCAAATTCCACCATATTAATTTCCTTCTTCGTCTTAACTAAAACTTTCTTACTCTTTACTTTAACCTCTCTTCTCTCAACCTCAAACTCCTTACTCTTCATTTTCACCTTATCTCTTCAACCTTACTCTAACCTCTTCCCTCTTACTCCTCCTCCACATCTCTTCCCTCAGTAGCCAGGATGAACGTCGCTGGGGTTTTGAAGTCTTAATATATACTAAAAGAGAAAGAAAACGTCATCCCTTCCATAGTCTTGAGAAATATTCATGTGGAGCTAAAATATGCAATAGTCGTCACTTATCTGTAGACAGTCACGTGATGTCTAAAGGAAAAAAAAAACAATGAAAATGTGAGAGAAGGTAAGCAGGTGTTGTTTTAATCTGTGGCGTTGATGTGGATAATTTATAGTAAGAGACGGAAAAATGGCCTGAAATACTCGTGCAAGTTAAGTCGCGGCAGCCCTGGCCTTATTTTTGGCGGTGATGCAGTAGAAAATTAAGTAGAGAGAGAGAGAGAGAGAGAGAGAGAGAGAGAGAGAGAGAGAGAGAGAGAGAGAGAGAGAGAACAACACACAAAAAATCAGGTGCGTGAAATACAAGAATAAGATAAGAGTGGTGTGTTTTATCTGGCGCGGTGAGGCACGTGGAAGCACAGCGGCACACATTAGGCCAGATTAAGTAGCCTACACCGGGACCACTTTAGCTCTGCCTTCGCATGCCGTAATCGGACCTCCACCGCTACTGCCGCCGCCGCCGCCGCCTCGCTCCAGCTTATAAATATATGAATTTTTCCCCTTCTCCCTCAAATAGTGTTGTTTTGCAAATTAATGTAAAACTGGAGGCCTCGGGGAGGAAAAGGTACGCTTAAAACCAGTTTGCAATACGCATTTTCCCCAGTGCTTAAAGACGACGCCACTGGGAGCTAAGCCACGCACCCCCAGGCACGCCAACACCGCCCCTACCGCCCCCTGCACGAAGGAGGCGCCGAGATGATCCCTCGGATTTG
>NC_059274.1:3687500-3692500 GCF_017591435.1 Portunus trituberculatus
TGTTCGTTTACATAAACACACACACACACACACACACACACACACACACACACACACACACACACACACACACTTTTTCTACACATGTAAGGTAGAGGGAGGAAGGAATGAATGAATGAGTCAGAGAAACAAGTAAGAGAGGCAAGACGGAGGGAAGAAAGGAAAGGGAGAACATATGTATCACTTTTCACATTTTTTTGTTGTTTTGTTTGGTGTAGAGGTATAGCCTTGTCTTTATTTTTTTTTCTTATTTTCTTTCTTGTTTTTTTTTCTTTAGGTATTGTTGATGTATTTTTATTCTTATTCATGGTAATATTGAAGCTATTTTGTTATTACCTTTGCTGATTGTGTTGTTATTATTGTTGTTGTTTTCTTTGTTGTTGCTCCATAAGAACACAAGAAAATGATAATTGTAAGGAAAGTTATAAGAAGCCATCAGGCAGACTACACAGCAGTCTTCTTTTTTAGATGTACCTGTTTATTGGCATACATTTTCCACATATTATTATTTTTATTATTATTATTATTATTATTATTATTATTATTATTATTATTATTATTATTATTATTATTATTATTATTATTATTATTATTATTGTTGTTGTTGTTATTATTATTATTATTGTTGTTATTATTGTTGTTGTTATTGTTGATGTGTTTTGTTGCTGATGAATTTACTACTACTTTTACTATTACTACTACTACTACCACTACTACCACTACTACTACCACCACTACCTAATAATAATAATAATAATAATAATAATAATAATAATAATAATAATAATAATAATAATAATAATAATAATAATAATAACAATGATAATAATACCACTACTACCACTACTACTACTACTACTACTACTACTACTACTACTACTACTACTACTTCCGCAACAATTACTACTACTACTACTACTACTACTACTACCACCGCACCACCACCAGCGTCGCACCACTACCATTCCCGCTATTATTATTATCATTATCACCATGGATATTATTCTTGAGCAACACAATACTTTTTCTAGGTTTTTTTATCTCTAATATACAATATGCATCAATATACAATATACAGGAGGTACTGGCAGTGCGTGAATATATGACAGACTCTGCTCGCTGGTGATGTAATAATGCTGGAGAGAGAGAGAGAGAGAGAGAGAGAGAGAGAGAGAGAGAGAGAGAGAGAGAGAGAGATAAGTAAAATAATCGTAATAGATTAAGATGTAGCTTATGAACAGCCAGAGAGAGAGAGAGAGAGAGAGAGAGAGAGAGAGAGAGAGAGCGAGAGATACTGTGTTTTGTCTAGGGACGCCTCGGTGGGGATAAGCCTCAGTTGAATCATGCGTCTTTTGTCTCGCCAGCATGAAAATTTACACCTCGCCATTATGCAACACGGTAATAGAGAAGTTGGCGCCGGGGCAAGACCAGCAGTGTTGTGGGCCACCTGTGTAGTTATGAAACACTTACGTCCGCACCTCTACTTTTAAAAGGCTCTAAGTGAAGTTACATGGGCCTTTTAATGGTGTTTTTTTTATAGTTATAGTTAACAATATCCATCCATTGTTGACAGGATAAGTGCTCTTGAAAATCTGGCCAATCTTTGTATTGTTTTAACCCCTTCAGTACTGGAACGCATTTCTACCTTGAGTTTTGGGTATGCTTAGACGATTTTATTGACATTAGGAAGGGTCTATGGAGATCAGAAGATTAATAGCCACAGTCTTCACTATTGTAATCCCTACATGAGTTTTTGAAGCTGCAGAATCACCAAATAGTAACTAGATGAATAGGAAAAAACGTCATGGCACTGAAGGTGTTAGATTAGTTGTGGTGTGAGATCAAAGCGTTTCAGAATACGATGCTTTATTCGTGACTTATAATTGAAACACAAAGGAACACAAAGGAAGGAATTGCAACATTATACCTTTTGGTCCTCCTGAGGTTGTTTGTGGTAAAGTACACTGTTTGATAAATCTGAAGTGAGAGATGTAAGATTGCTAAGTGGAATGCGAAAGTGAGGTGAAAATGATGAAAGAGAGAGAGAGAGAGAGAGAGAGAGAGAGAGAGGTAATAAAACAGATTACATCGTAGGATATATACATACGGTACATGTTTTAATGCATTGCTTATATCATGCAGTACGTAAGCACCACTTCCTTCCTCGTCCTTACAGTGAAGGGAGAGGAAAAGAGAGAGCAGAGGAGCAGCTGATACCGCTTCACCTGCTGATATGAGAGGAAGGTACGTGGTTTACTACTATTACTACAGGCGTTACTACTCTGGTGATCTGTGTGGTTTTGAACGCTATATATATATCTTAACTACGAGGAGATGGAGAGATAGTTTAAGGGCTTGATTCCTTTGTGTTTTTTGCTTAACCCTTCAGTACCAAGACGTATTTTCGTATTAATTTTGGTTACTATTTGGTGATTTTATACAGCTTCAGAAACTTACATGGGGATCGAAATAGTGAAGACTAGCTATTAAATCATCTGACCTCCATAGACACTTCCCAAAGTCAATAAAATCGTCTAATTATACTCAAAACTTATGGTAAAAATGTGTCTCAGTACTAAAGAATTTAAGATCGCTCATAAAATAATAATAATAATAATAATGTGTCCTCATGGCATCAACAACCAAAGGATTAAAAAACATATAAATATAACAAAACGAAAAAGATTAAAAAAATGAATATAAAAAAGAAAATACAGACTAGAATAGTGAAAAAAAAATAACAACTAACAATAAAAACAATGACAAGAAGAACACAACGAAAACAGACAAAAAAGTAACAAAAACAAGAGACATAACGTAAAGGAAATTGACAAACACACACACACACAAAAAAAAGAAGAAAATACGGAGGAAGACGAAATACATAGAAACGTGAAGGTAAAAATGATTACCTGCCAACAGAATACGAACTTAGGAAACTCATATTAATAAGTAAATGGTGAGTGAGTGAGTGAATGAGTGAGTGTGAGTGAGAGTTGCGTAGCGAGGGGCAAGGCGGAGGATGACGCAACCCCACACTTCTACGTAGCTTAGTGAATAAATAAATTGTACGTGGAAAGCATTGGATTGTAGCAAAATGGGACAAAGCTGTAGAAATGTGTGTGTGTGTGTGTGTGTGTGTGTGTGTGTGTGTGTGTGTGTGTGTGTGTGTGTGTGTGTGTGTGTGAGAGAGAGAGAGAGAGAGAGAGAGAGAAACATTTATCCTCATCTGGAAGGGGCGTGGCTTTCTGTCCCCTTGTGAACCTCAGACGCGCATAGCTACAAAAATTCTTTTACCTCTCTCTCTCTCTCTCTCTCTCTCTCTCTCTCTCTCTCTCTCTCTCTCTCTCTCTCTCTCTCTCTCTCTCTCTCTCCGTTTATGCAGTCTCGAATTATGAGCATTTGATTATAAATACCTTGCAAATAAATTAAAACCTAATGCATATTTGTAAGTGTTCATTTTCTGGCCTGGGGATCTTGAATTTACTGTCTGCCCTCCACTCTCTCCCTCCCCTGTGCCTCCTCCTCCGCCTCCTCTCCTTCCTCCTCCCTCTTCCTCCCCTTCCTCCTTCTCCTCACCCGCCTCCTCCGACCCTATGATTTATTTTATCATATATTTATTTTCTCCTGTTCGGTTTTATCTCCTGCACGTCTCTTAAAATCTCGTATATTTGTTCTTGTACCTTTGTATCTTGTTCTCCCTCTCTCTTTCTCTCTCTTTCTCTCCTCTCCCTTTCCTCTCCCTCCTCTTATTTCCTCTCCCTCTTGTTTTTTGGTCCCAAAGGATGAGATTGGGAAGCAGACTGGAATCAGGGACGGCTAAATGACCGACGTTTTGGTTCTCCTCCTCCTCCTCCTCCTCCTCCTCTTCCTCCTCCTCTTCCTCCTCCTTTTCTTCCTCCTCCTTTCTGCCACTACTGCCTCCTCCTCTTCATGAATTTTTTTAGATTACCTCTTTTTCTTTCTCTTCATAGTAATCGTCTCTTTCTCCTATTCCTTTCCTTCTTTTCCTCCGTTCCTCCTTCTCCTCCTTCATTGTTTATAGTCTTTATTGCGCCGCTACGTTCGTTTTATCCGTTGTAATCGTTTCTTCTTCTTTGTCTTCTTTCTCTTCTTTATTTTGTTCCTCCTCCTCGTCTTCCTCCACCTTCTCCTCCTCCTCCTCCTCCTCCTCCTCCTCCTCCTCCTCCTCCTCCTCTTTCTTCTCATTGCCAGGTAAGACATGTAATATGCTTCAAACAGGTAGAATTTAATTAATGAGTTTCTGTGGAATATATACTACATTATATAAGAGAGAGAGAGAGAGAGAGAGAGAGAGAGAGAGAGAGAGAGAGAGGCTACGCAGGTGAATCTAATCAAAAGTTAAATCTAATTACGACGATGAAAAATTACACATATTCACTCTTTGTTCGAAGCTCCGAATCGATGCGTCAAAACCAACACTTGCCTCTTGAGATGGTACCCCCTCCCCTCCCTTCCCCTTCCCTCCATTCCTCCAATCCTTTATCTCTCCTTCCCTCCATCTCTCCTTTCCTCCATCTCTCCTTTCTTCTCTTCCTATCTTTTTTATTTTCTCTCTACGTTCTTCCTTTCTCTCCATTCCTTCTTTCCTCCTTTCCTCCATCCCTCCTTCCTTCTCTTCCTATGTTCTTCCTTATTTTCTCTCTACTTGCCTCCCTTCTCTCCATTCCGCCATTTCCCCTCTTCTCCTTTTCTCCTTTCCTATTTTCTTCCTTTTATTCCCTCTGCACTTTATTTCCTTCCTTCCTTTCCTCCTTTCCACCTCATATCTCCTTTCTCTCTCCCTCTCCTTCCTTCCATCATTTAATCGGCCTGTCTGTTTTCTTTTTCTCTCCTTTTTCCTCTCATTTCCTACTTTCTTTCATCTTCTCTTTCTTTTTTTCATTTCTTCCTCTATTCTTCCCTCCTTTATGAAACAGTTCTCTCTCTCTCTCTCTCTCTCTCTCTCTCTCTCACCCTTTCTCTTTTCCTTCCTTTTT
>NC_059274.1:3695000-3732500 GCF_017591435.1 Portunus trituberculatus
TATTTTGCTAATTAGAAGAGGGAAAGTTGGTGCTCAAAGCTTCTCTAATGAATTAATTTGGAAATTTAAAACTCCCGCTGAAAACTCGACGAAGTTGTCAAAAGGTATTCTATTATGATAGGAAATCTAATTACATTAGATGCGGCGCTGACTGTTCGTCGGCCCCGGAAAATATACGGTAGCCAAGTTTGCGGCATTCTTTTCCTCGGCGTGGAAAACTGCCCGATTCAAACTAGCGCCGGACTCCGAATGCAAAGCCAAAAATAGGAACATGCAAGTGAAATGAAGGTCGAAACAACATTAAGTTAAAAGTGGGAGTTGACAGAATAAATTATACTCGGCGGAGACTGTGAGCGCTTGGGACAAAAATATGGCCAAGTTGGTGAGGGTTGAGTGTCGGGGAGCTGCAGCCCTACCCCTCCCCAACCACAACCCACCCGTCCCCTCCTTCCTTCCCTCCTCACTGTCCTCCTGCGGCACTGCTCTTCTTCCCTCCTTTCTCTCCCTCGCACTGTACTTGCCTCCCGGGGCCTCTTCCCTCTCACCCTCCCTCCCTCTTTCGCACCCTGCTTCCCCAGTCCTCCCCCTCACGATTTTTTTCTGTCTTGTATCTCCTCATTCGCCTCTTTACTGTTTTGTTTTCATTATAATTATTCTGTCTCTTCCACATTTATCAAACATGGTCATCCCATTCGTTATTTTGTTTTCATTTCCTTATACTACGTTGTTTCCTTTGCATTATTTATTCGTATTCCTTTAAGCACACCTTCCATTTCTCTTACAAGTCTAAACTCATATAATTTTCAAGGCATACACTACATAAGTCACTAGCCGGTAGTTTATTTCAGTGTTTCTTAAGTTTTTTCATCCTTAACATGTGGCGTAACTGTAACAACTTCAGTAGATGCGTATTTTTATAAAGTTTTGATTTTTTTTTAAGTAAAGAAATATTGAATAAAGTCAGTTTACTTTTTCTTTTAAAGGAATAAAAATGAAGTACATGTAAAGAGAGAGAGAGAGAGAGAGAGAGAGAGAGAGAGAGAGAGAGAGAGAGAGAGAGAGAGAGAGAGAGACGCTATAGATGATGCTACAAATGAGACGTAGTTAAAAATTCTCTCTTTTTAAGTAGCACCGCAGATTTCTGTCAAAGCTGGTGAGTATTTGGTTAGGGGGACGCACGAGGAAGAGGAGGAGTAGGAGGAGGAGGAGGAGGAGGAAGAGAAGGAGGAGGAGGAGGAGAAGGAGGAGAAGAAAGAGGAAGAGAATCAGCAGTAGCGGTATGAAGAAGAGCAGGGGAAAAACGAATTGCAACATCGGTAAGAGGTGGTGGCGGAGGAGGAGGAAGAGGATGGGGAGGAGGAGGAGGAGGAGGAGGAGGAGGAGGAGGAGGAGGAGGAGGAGGAGGAGGAGGAGGAGGAGGAGGAAGAAGAGAGGAAGGACGTGTTGACAGTAGTTACAGGAGAAGGACGAAGAAGAAGAAAAAAAAAAGATGAAAGAAAGAAAAATAAGAAGAGGATGATGAGGAGGAAGGGTAGAAGACCGAGTTAGCAGAAGTAGAAGGAAGAAGAGAAGAGGAAGAAGAAGAGATGAAAATAGCTAGCAGCAGAAGCAAAGGAAGAGGAGGAAGCTGAGGACATATAGCAGTACCACCAGCGGAAGGAGCAGGAAGAAGGAGGAGGAGGAGGAGCAGGAGGAGGAAGAGGAAGAGGTAAAAAAGGCAAGTGCAATCATCCTTCACGATGTATTGCTTGTTTTGCTTTGGGTGGATCAGATGAAAACCTTGTCTAGAAACTGTGTCCATCGGTGTCCTCTTGTCGCCTCGCCTCGTCCACCCAACTTCGACACCCAACCTCCGTCTCACTAACCTATCTTTTATCTCTCAATCTTTCTTCGTTCGCCCTTCACTATGCACGCACTGGAAAACACACTATGAGCTGCTCTCTCTCTGGTGTGTGTGTGTGTGTGTGTGTGTGTGTGTGTGTGTGTGTGTGTGTAGTTTATTGACAGGTGATAAAATACAATAGTGTACAGGTGTATATTGGAGTGGCAGTGACGCATGATGATCCCAATAATTATGAGGTTAACTACGTCACACACACACACACACACACACACACACACACACACACACACACACACACACACACACACACACACACACACACACACACACACACCAAAGAGAACTGTACATAAGAGAGAGAGAGAGAGAGAGAGAGAGAGAGAGAGAGAGAGAGAGCACTAATAAGGGCTCACAATTACTATTCATCATTGACCCATAATTAGACAGGCAAATTTCAACCTAAAAAGCTGAAAAAGTGGCCAAGTAATTAGCCAGAATTCAGATACGTGGACACCATTGAGAGGTGGAAGGAAGGAGGCGAAGGAGGAACGGAGGAGAGGAGACGAAGAGGAAATTATGTAGTATATCTCTGAAGAATAAAACTAAATACAAGACTAGAATTAAAACAGAAACGAGATTATTAAAAGTGAAGGAAAGGAAAAGAAAGTACATCGCTAACAAACGAAAATTAAACAAGATGAGAAATAGTCAAAAACAAGAAGGGAGTTTTATTATGATTCAGAAGTAGAAGGAAGAGAAGAAGGGGAGATGAATGCAAAAAGAATTATGTTTGCTACTCTTAAATTTTGCCGTCAGCTGATTAGAAAGAACGTCTTCGGCGCAAACGAAACAAGACAGAGAAACGCAAATGAGTGATCCCTCATAATTTGTGGTAATGAAAAACTTGGTTCATTTGATGTCTTGTGAAGGCGATTGACAAATACATGTTCCCTTGCTTAGCCTCCTCCTCCTCCTCCTCCTCCTCCTCCTCCTCCTCCTCCTCCTCCTCCTCCTCCTCCTCCTCCTCCTCCTCCTCCCTCTCTCCTCTCTCTCTCTCTCCTCCTCCTCCTCCTCCTCCTCCTCCTCCTCCTCCTCCTCCTCCTCCTCCTCCTCCTCCTCTCTCTCTCTCTCTCTCTCTCTCTCTCTCTCTCTCTCTCTCTCTCTCTCTCTCTCTCTCTCTCTCTCTCTGTGTGTGTGTGTGTGTGTGTGTGTGTGTGTGTGTGTGTGTGTGTGTGTGTGTGTGTGTGTGTGTGTTTGTGTGTGTGTATGTGTGTTTTTCTTTTTGAAGATTTTCGTAGTAAGACCTTTTTATTTAGAAGTGAATATCATTTTCGACGTAGAGAGAGAGAGAGAGAGAGAGAGAGAGAGAGAGAGAGAGAGAGAAACTGTCTGGAAATACTTGGTGTCAAAGGCTAACTGATCAAAGACTTTTCAGAGTAATTAAATCGTCTTGTCTTGCACGCCTTCCTTCCTCTCTCCCTCCCTTCCTCCCTCTCACACAGTCTCTCTCTCTCCCTCTCTTCCTTCCCTTCCTCTTACCCTCGCCTCCACATCTTCAGATATAGTTCCCTTATGGTAATTGATGGTTGTGTGTCTCTTTCCCGCTTGATTGGACCGACTAAGAGGAGGGAGAAGAGGAAGAGTTGGAGGAGGGAGAAGAGGGGGAGAGAAAAAGAGGATGATACGTGGTGTTGAAAGAATTAAGGATCGTTACAGAGATAGTTGTGTGAGAAGTGGTGGTGGTAGTAGTAGTTGTAGTGGTTGTAGTGATAGTTATTGTTGTTCTTGGTGGTGACTGTGGTGGTGTTGTAGAAATAGTGAAGTGTAATGTTAAGTGGGGTGTAATAGTAGTAGAAGTAGTGGTAACAGTAGTAATAGTAATGGTAATGACATTAGTAGCAGTGCTGATGGTAATAACTGGCGTGGTAGTGGTATTAATGGCAGTTCCAGGAGCATATTAAGCTTTATTGCAATTCTTGTCAAGACACTAAAAAATAATCATATCCAAGAAGAAATATCGTTTCAGGCGAATAATCTGTTTGTAAAGGAGTATTTTCCTCAACATTTCATTTATATTTTCCATTTATTTTCGGTCTGTTTTCCAGGATTGAAGTGGTAAAAATTTACACTTTTATTTACATTTCCTTTTGTATAATTATCTTTTATCAGTCTTGTATAGCCGAATAAAAAGAACAATTGAATATGTGTGATTGAGGAAATACACTAAGGGAAAAGATATGATGAATGTAGACAAAAATTAACGAATGCAAAGAAGACGATAAGATAGTTGTGATGTATGGAAGATGATGCTAGTAGGTAGAGAAAATAAGAAAAAAAAATGAGAAGCGGAGAAGGAAAAGGAGGAAGATAAAGAAGATGAAGAGGAGGAGGAGGAGGAGAAGAAAGAAAAGAAGGAAGAGGAGGAGGAGGAGGAGAAGGAGGAGAAGAGCAAGAGGAGGAGGAGGAGGAGGAGGAGGAGGAGGAGGAGGAGGAGGAGGAGGAGGAGGAGGAGGAGGAGGAGGAGGAGGAGAATAATTACCAAGTCACCATGAATATAAAAGAATCATTGAAATTTTTCCTTTGAACAAAAAAAAATATTGAAAGAAAAAACAGCAGACGGTAAGAGAGAGAGAGAGAGAGAGAGAGAGAGAGAGAGAGAGAGAGAGAGAGAGAGAGAGCAAAGAAAATAGACCAAACACTACTCTTTCTAAAGCAGAGAAAAGAAAAAAAGCACAAAAGATTAAAAATAAAGGCATGAAAGCAATCACAAACACACCCACGTGAAAAAAAATCTTTAATCCAACATAATTTTTTCCTTGATATTTTATTCTCGGGAACTCTGCGCTAATATACTACCAGGGAAAAGATGCGAATGAAAAACAGAGACACACAAAAAATAGGGGTTCCTTTTTTTTATGGCAGTCAGGTGAAACGAGGTTCAATTATATATGTTTACGAAGCGCCTTTTGACACCTGGCGAAGCAGTGAGCGAAATGAGCACGAGAATTCACTTAAAGGTACCTACTCTTGGACTTACTTGTTTGGGGGACGAGAAGACTAACCACCCAACTTGTTTATCCTCCTCAGCAACACGGCAATAGTTTAATTTCAACGTGTTTATTTCAATAGTCGTCCTTCCTTACCCGTTCTATATATATGTAGTTTGCAAGGAATTGGGAGAGAAAAGAAGAAAAGGAGAAGGTTAATTTGAATTTTTAAGGTCCAGAAATAATTACAAGAACTTGGCTCGAAAATATTGTCCTAAAAATCATTGGTACTGAAGGGGAAATTTTGTACATTTTATAGATATCACTAATGGGTTATATTTAGTTTGTTTACGTTACGATGGTTTTATGAAGGTGTATAATAAAAGTCTTCTGTCTTTTATCTGCAGTGATATGTTTGTTTATTGCATTCAATTCGGAAATTGTGAATAGCAATGAGTGGCTTGAAGAATTAAATGATGAAACGAACATAAGGATTTATCTCGTTGACGAGTATAGAATATTGATCATCCTCCTTCACTTGAGATAATGAAAAAATGCAATATGTGATTTTACGTAAGAAATTAACATGTAACACCACAGGCAAGGAAAATACTTGTTGATAACTTTGATTTCATTGAGATTTTGGAAAATATTCAATGACATTATAACTACAACATTTATTAATTCATCTAAGCATTAAAAGTGTGCAGGTAACCCATACCTATCGAAGTACTATCTACCTGTCCTTAGATTAACTTTAATTAGAAACGTATAAACTGCCATCCAGCGTTATTGATAAACTGAGGAAACGGAATTATTAGGTAAGGAAAGCATTAAAATCATGATATCACCCAGTACTTAGTAAAGATAATTGCGTATTCATGGTATACAATAACAATAAAGTGCAAACTTTTGATAGCTCGAAGAAAAGAGAATAAATTATGTAACGAGTAATGCATTTCACGTACTGAGGTAAAAAAAGGAAGCATAATTATTAGGAGTATGCATTTGTCCATTACCTCACCTGTACGGAGGCAATCAACCACTACCTTGCATGCTTAATAAATCGAAGAAATGAGAATGAATTATTAAAAGAGAGAAGCATTACAGTAAAACCATTCTTATTCCTCCCCCCTTCGCCCTCAAACTGTACTCTTTGTCTCGCCTCCCTGCTTATCGATCCTGGTAATTGATGTTCGCCGATGTAATGGCAAAACAATATTACTTAAGAGTTATCAATTATTGGCAAACTTTCTGATTACGTTGGTGGCTGCGTAGGTTAGGTTGGGTTAGGTTAGGTTACGTTTGGTAATGTTTTTTTATATGGTTTGTTCAGGTTTGGATTTGCTTTGCTTGGTTGGGTTAGAAGAGGTTAGTATAAGCTAGGTTTGTTTTTGTGGTTTAGTTAGGTTGGGTTAGGTTGGGTTAGGTTGAGTTAGGTTTCGTGTTTTATTTTGTATGTTTTTTTTCATGTTTGGACTTGCTTCGCTTGGTTGGGTTAGAAAAAGTTAGGATAAGCTAAGTTTGTTTTAGTGTGGTTACGTGAGGTTTGGTATCGTTTACTTGGTGTGGATTGGACTACGTTAGACTGAATTCAATTGGGCTTTGTTTGGGTTAGTGCCACTTTAGTATCCATTACGTTAGGTTTAAGTTAGGCATCGTTTCATTATGTTGCGATACACCTTGATTAAGTGAATTAGGTAAGGTGAGATGCGTTAGATTGTAATTAATACTCAGCGCTGCATTGACAAACCAGCACTTCAGAATTATCATTATTGGCAAGCTTTCTGGAAATTTTCGCATGTGGGTAGGTGGAGAGAGAGTGGCAATGAGGATACAGGGAGGTAGATAGATGGGGAGGTGGATACAAAGAGGCTACATAATAGGTACAGGTGTGTGGGTAGGCAGATACATGCGGGTGGGTGGGTACATGGAGGTGGATAAGCGGGTACAGACAGGTGTTTGGCGTACTGCAGGTAAGGTTGCGTCCATTGTAAAAGAGCGACGGAGTTTGAGCGGCGCGGCAAACTCTCTCTTCTCTTCACTTATAAACATTTCCATTAGTTAATGAAAGCCGAAATAATCTGATCCCTTACACAAGTCCTTCTTTTTTCGCCTGTACGTATACTTTTTAATTTCCTTAGACGTGCTTGTATTTTTCTTTGCATTCAAAAGGCCTTAATTATTTTTTTGTTGTTACTGGAAAGCAATTAAAGCACAGGAAGGTTAATGAAAGGTAATGAATTCGGAATTAAGAAGAGGAGTATATAAAAATTCAGCGGCTTTTTACGCTTCATACATTAACGAAGTGATTATTCTTCATACCATTCTTGAAGGGCCGTAACGAGCGAAGAAATGGAAGTGGAAATAATTGAAAGCGAAACATGTGGACGATTGAAGTGATTTGCGTAGGATTTTCTTTTCGTTTTCGTTATATGTGTGAAGCAAGTTTCTCGTTATTATTTAAGGGTAATAAGGCGAACATGTGATTAAAAAGTAGATAAATAGTAGCAAATATCAAGAATAAAACTGTGATATATAGAATACTTCAATTTTTCTTAGTGGCATTGATTCTCTACCCATTATTAAAAGATGATTAAGAAAAGTAAGACGATTTTAAAAGAGAAAACGCTCAAAATACAATTATAATTTGTGGGACACTTAAAATTTCCTTCCATTCAATATTTCTTAGACATTAATTGATAAAGAACCTATAATAGATAATGATAATCAAATCGATTTAGAAAACACAAAAAAAAAAAAAACATAAAAAGAAAAAAAATAATTATGAACTACACTCACATAGAACTCAAAATATTTCTCCTTACATAATACTCTTTATTTTTTCTTTCCTACTTAGACGGTAATTACTTTTTATCGCCATTCAAAGGTAATTGGGATACGAGAAGGTGGTTGTATTTTCTTTCCTTGACGCGGTTATTGGTTACATAAATCCCGTAATGAAATATAATGCTCAGGCCTGATTTTCATGAACGCTCTGCTTACCTGCGATAAAGTGTACTGCTTCTACCTGTTTGTCCCCTTCCCCCCAAACACTCTCTCTCTCTCTCTCTCTCTCTCTCTCTCTCTCTCTCTCTCTCTCTCTCTCTCTCTCTCTCTCTCTCTCTCTCTCTCTCTCTCTCTCTCTCTCTCTCTCTCTCGTGTGTATTGTAGGAAAAAATATTCGCGATAGAATTCGAAAAATGTAAAAGAAAAAGGATGAACGAGAGGCTAAGAAAGAGGAACTTAGAGAGAGAGAGAGAGAGAGAGAGAGAGAGAGAGAGAGAGAGAGAGTAGAATAATCATAACAAATTTGAAGATAGCTTATGAACAACGACTACTACCATCACAACAACAACAACAACAACAATAATAATAATAAAGATAATAATAACAATAATAATAATGATAATGATGATAATAATAATGGGAACAAATGAACTCATTCGCCTAGCCACTAAAAGCCTTGGAGGTGGAAGGAAGTCTGCCATGGCCGCCTCCTGTTATATTAATCATTTATTCATTAACGAGAGGAGAGGACACCGCTCTTCCGTAATGTGTCCTGCTGAGAGAGAGAGAGAGAGAGAGAGAGAGAGAGAGAGAGAGAGAGGAGAGGAGAGACTATACCTCCAATCTCTCTCTCTCTCTCTCTCTCTCTCTCTCTCTCTCTCTCTCTCTCTCTCTCTCTCTCTCTCTCTCTCTCTCTCTCTCCATCCTGCGCAATGAATAAAGAAAATGCAACAAGAAATAGTACAAACCTTTAATGTTTTTTGTTGCATGAGTATTTTATTTCGCTACCTACTTTCCTTTTTTTTCGCTTTTTTTTCGCTTTTTTTAATGGCAGTGAGTGGCCCGCCATCTCTCCATTTGTGTGCGTGTTTGTGTGTGTGTGTGTGTGTGTGTGTGTGTGTGTGTGTGTGTGTGTGTGTGTGTGTGTGTGTGTGTGTGTGCGTGTGTGTGTATACCTGTCGCTGATCCTTCACCTGTATAGATTTTCTGCTATAAGTCTTATGAATATTTTGTCACGTATATTTTTTTCCTACAATGTTATACTCTCTCTCTCTCTCTCTCTCTCTCTCTCTCTCTCTCTCTCTCTCTCTCTCTCTCTCTCTCTCTCTCTCTCTCTCTCTCTCTCTCTCTCTCTCTCTCTCTAAGGCTGGTGGTCCGCGCGTATGAATTTTATGTATTATGGCTGTGTATTATTCACCGTATGCATTCAGAATGAGGTTTGTGGTAGTACATTCTTTATTCCGGGATGGTTTTTGAAGATTCTCTCTCTCTCTCTCTCTCTCTCTCTCTCTCTCTCTCTCTCTCTCTCTCTCTCTCTCTCTCGCTTTGATGGTAGTTCTTCCAATGCTCTCCTTTTCCTCATTCTCGTCCTCCTTCTCCTCCTCCTTCTCCTCCTCCTCTTCCTCCTCTTTTTCATCCTCCCCCTCCTCCTCCTCCTTGTTTCTTCTTCTTCTTCTTCATCTTCCTCTTCTTCTTCTTCTTCTTCTTCTTCTTCTTCTTCTTCTTCTTCTTTTCTTCTTCTCTTCTTCATCTTTTTCCTCTTCCTCTTACTCTTCTTCTTGCTATTATTACTATCATTATTATCACTACTACTTCTGGTTGTGGTGATGGTGGTAGTAGTGGTGGTGATGGTGGTGATGGTGCCTCATGAAAATGCTAAGTGAAATATATTCTTGGCGGGAGGAAACAAATTCAAAGTTAGTGTTTGTAGCTCAGACTCTATCAATGTCCCGGATTATGGCGGAAAGAGGGAGAAAGAGAGAGAGAGAGAGAGAGAGAGAGAGAGAGAGAGAGAGAGAGAGAGAGAGAGAGAGAGAGAGAGAGGCAGACAGTGTGCATGTGGAATAGACAACACATGGAAGATTAAAGAACGACTGGTGGAAGATAGATGGATGTCTGTCAGTAAAGGAATAGATCTGGTTTTCTTCCTGTTCCTTACTCCCTTCCTCTTTTTTTCTCTTTTTCTCTCTTTTGTTAAGGTGATTACTTTCTCCTTTTATGCATTAGTATCTTTCTTAGTTTATCTTTTGTGGCTTTGCTTTTATCTTCTACATCTTTTTTATATATATTTTTTTACTATCTTTATGCTTGTGGAATGTAGGAAGGTGTTTGGTGTTGTTTAGAGGATTATGAATGTGAGGGAAGCGCAAAGAGGAATGAGGAATGGAATATAAGGAGTAGGATGTGAGTTTTGGTGAGGAATGCGTGTGTTTGTACAGTAAAAAATTTTTTGGCGTGATAACCGTAGCTAATGTATGTCTAATTTGTGGGGAGTGAGTAAAACAAATTAGAGGCTAGTGGTAGTCTTATGCTTTTACTGCTACTACTGCTGCTACTACTACTACTACTACTACTACTACTACTACTACTACTACTACTACTACTACTACTACTACTACTACTACTACTACTACTACTACTACTACTAATAATAATAATAATAATAATAATAATAATAATAATAAATAATAATAATAATAATAATAATAATAATAATAATAATAAAAATAATGCGCAGAAGAAAGCAAAACAACAACAGGATAAACATAAACAGCACAACAACAACACACACACACACACACACACACACACACACACACACACACACACACACACACACACACACACACACACACACACACACACACACACACACACACACACACACACACACACACACACACACAGAATACCAGCCTTTATACACACTTCCCATCACCCTTCCACCACACACACCCAACCCCTGTCTCCTCCCTCACCTCACCTTCCTTCCACCACACACACACACACACACACACACACACACACACACACACACACACACACACACACACACACACACACACACACACACACACACACACACACACACACACACACACACACACACACACACACACACACACACACACACACACACAACTATCAAAACCATCAAACATTCTTTTTTCCTCACTGCCTCATGCATAAAGCAGCATTGGTGGGCCATAAATAAGAGGCAGAAGTCAGTGGCGTGAAGTGTTGATCAATACTGGGAGACTCTCAAAATGTAGAGGCAAACTATATGTGCTAACACGTGCAACACTGCCTCCTTGAGCGCCTCGTGTTGCTCCTCCTGAGGGTGAAACTGTAAACACACTCTTGCAATAGGGAGTTTGTTTTGCAGTTTCTGTTTGTCGAAAAGCATGAGTCTCCCATCGAAAGACATGGCAAATCAGAGAGAGAGAGAGAGAGAGAGAGAGAGAGACAGACAGACAGACAGACAGACAGACAGACAGACAGACAGACAGACAGACAGACAGAGAGAAAGGCTGGGGGTGAGTGGAGGAAAAAAAAACACAGGGAGATAGGTAGATAGATTAATTTATAGATAGATAGTGAGATGGATAGTTGGTTAAGTTTGTTTAGGTTATGCTAGGTCAGATAGGAAATGACAAAGAAGGTGCATAGGCAAACAAAATATGAGTGATAGAACCTTGACAATATAGTAAGGTGAATATCAGAATTTGTCATTGAGAGAGAGAGAGAGAGAGAGAGAGAGAGAGAGAGAGAGAGAGAGAGAGAGTGTGTGTTGAACGTTCTTCTAAACTTAGAAATCCAAAACACTACAGATTTCGATGTTAAACAGGTCTCTCTCTCTCTCTCTCTCTCTCTCTCTCTCTCTCTCTCTCTCTCTCTCTCTCTCTCTCTCTCTCTCTCTCTCTCTTTTTTTTCTGTCTGTGTGTGTGTGTGTGTGTGTGTGTGTGCGTGTGCGTGTGTGTGTGTTGTACATGGAGCACAACACACGGCCGTCCCAGTCAATCACGCTAATGACACTCGCTTCGAAAAGGTCAGCGGCGTACAGTCAACACGACAACACGCGGGGGCCTGCTGCTGCTGCTCGTGCCCCACCTGGGAAGCTGCAAGGACGCAAAACAATGCACAAAATAGATAGGAATATATATGCAATTTTGTATATCATCGTCATTTTCTTTCTTTATTTTTTTTTTCATAATAGTATATATGCAAATAAGATACATGTATGGAGAGAAGTGAAACAATACAACCTTGAAAAAAGAAATAGAAATATACAAGCAGATTCATACTTGACTGTTTTTTCTGTGTTTTTATATGTTTGATAATAAGGAAAAGGACTCCCCAAAATTGAAAAAAAAATGTATATATGTAGACGTATTATTAGACAAAATTTATCTGTTGTCTCTTTATTGTTATTATCTTCTTATGAAATTGAATTATTGTAGCATAAAGAACATGTTAGGAAATTTCTTTTACTAAACTTGTCTTCTTCCTTTTTTTTTTCTTTTGAGTAAACCATTGAAGTGAAAAGAACTGTAGTATTGTTTTATTGAATTATTGCATGTTTCCTCTTTCATATACGTGAATTTGGTAATGGCAATGAACGTTTTACTTATATATACAAAACCTTTGTAAAAATAATGGTCGTGGTAATGATGGCGGTGATAAAGACAAAAATAAGCAGTGATAATAACTGTAACATCGATATACTTGTGAGATCCTCCCGCCGTGTGTTGCAGTGGTGTGCTTCAATTTCATTTCTCCCACACACACTTTTGTTAATAATTTCATTGTTTAGCGTCTATAAATCTGGTATTACTTCTGCATCCCCTTCATTCAATTTGGTTAAAACTATGACAGGTGTAAAAACTGAATTACCACACCTTTTGATATCTTGGTCACAGAGAGAGAGAGAGAGAGAGAGAGAGAGAGAGAGAGAGAGAGATCAATAGCTTTTCATTTCTACTCTGTTTCTCTCTCACACCATTCTCTTCTTTCAAAAATAAATAAGCTGCGTATCACTTCTTTCCTTTTCTTATCTTTCTTCCTTTCCTTTCCCTTCGCATCCTAGTTCCTGGCATTCTTTCTTTCTTTACCTTCCTTTTCTCTTTATTCGCTCTCTTCTTAACCACTGCCTGTTCTCTCTTCCCCATTCTTCTTTCCTCCTTATCTATCTCAATATCCTTTTTTTCTCTTTTATATCCATATATTCTCTATTTTCCCTTTTCCTTCCGCCTCTTCAGTTATTTTCTCTTCCCTTTTATCTTTCCCTTCCCTTTAGTCCTTTCTTTCTCCCAGCAATTGTCTTCCCTTTTTTTCTCCCTTTTCCTTCTTTCTCTGTTTTTTTCCCCATCAGAATCTCTTTTCTTCCTTTCTTCTTTTTTCTTCTTTAAACACTTCCTTCCACTAACAACTATCTATCCTTTTCCCTCTTTCTTCCCTCTCAGTTCTTCCTTTTTCCGGAAATTGTCTTCTCTCTCCCTTTCTTCCTTCGTATTCCTATTGTTCAGTCCTTTACTCCTTCCTACAGCTTTCATTCCTTGACTTTCCCCTTCTCTTCCTCTTCTCTTCTCTTCTTCCCATCAAACTTCCCTCTATACTTCCCGTCTTTCTCTTTCCTCCTCTTAAATCATCTCCCACCAGCTGTCCTTCCTTCCTTTTTTCTCTCTTCCTTCCTTCTCTTCAGTCCTCTCGTTCTTCTCCTCTTCCTCCCAAACGCCATCTTTCCTCCCTTTCTTCCCCGGAGCAAGGTGTCTAAAACTGCCACTCAAAAATACATATAAATGGGTAGTTGCAGGCGGCGGGTTGCCCTGTACTTCGCCTAACCACCGCCGTGAATCAGGCGTCGGCCAATTAAGATGGAACGGTACAGCAAATCCATATTAATGACGCGAGAGTCGAAGAGAAGCTTGGGTGTCGGCGTGGGAGAGGCAGGGTGGTGGTGGTGGTGGTGGTGGTGGAAAAGGAAGAGGAAGAAGAAAATTTAAAGGGTGTTGAAAAGAGTAAAGAAGGAAAAAAGGAGAATAGAGGATGAAAGAGGTGAGATAGTAAGAAAGCACAAGGAAAAAGGAGGAGGGAAAGAAGAAGAAGGGAAGAAGATAACTAAGAAAGTGTGAATACTAAAGAAGAAGAAAGGAAGGAGAATGGCGAACAGAGAATGAAGGATTTGCAGAAGAAAAAGAATGGAAGAAGAGCAATAGGAAGAAGAAGAAGAAGAGAATGGTGGAACGCTGAAGGAGTAAGGACGTGTATGAAAGAGAAAGAAAATGGGAAAAGAAGATACAAAGAAGAGGAAAAGAAAGAGAAAGAAGGGAATGATAGAACGCTGAAAAGTAAGGACGTATGTGAAAGAAAATAAGGAAAAGCAGAGGAAGAAGATAAGAGGGAGAAGAACAAAAAGAATGGAGGAAGAGGAAGAGAGAAACAAGGAATGTAGAAAAGACTGCAATAAATTGAGTAGAAAGAAGGAATCGCGAGAATGAAGGAGAAGTAGAAGGAAGGGTCATTGAAACTAAGATGATGTGATAAAAGAATAAAGAAACACGAGAAACAGAGGAAGAGAATTGAAAAAGACTTGAAAAAAAATAGTGACCAGAAAATTAAAGATGATGAAAGGAAGATAAAGGAAGGAAGAAGATGGAAGAGTTAATTGGTAAAAGAGCAAATACAAAAGAAAGGAAAAAAAATAAAGCAAAGGAAGAAGAGGAATTAGAAAATAGGAATATATGGAGAATAAAAAGGAGATGAAGGAAAAGAAGACGATGCAGTAGTAGTAATAATAATAGCAGAATGTAGAGAGAAGTGATGAATGATAATAGTAAAAAAGACAAAAATAAGGGATAGAAATGAGGAGAAAAATGAAGGAGTGAGTTACAAATTAGCGATCTATGAGTGTGAAAGGAGAAAAGTTACTAATTGTGAGGAAAAAGTGTACAGCGTCTTAGTTATTCCTATTTCTTTCTTTAATGTCAGACAGAGAGAAAGAGAGAGCAAATGGGAGAGTGAGAGGGAAATAAGAATGTAGACTGAACAGGTGAAGGTATATTTTTTTCTCCTGCTGATTTTAAAGACTCAGCTGATCCTTGTTAATGAATACACGTGTTAGCATTTTAACTTGGGAGCGTTTAAATCATAATAAAATAATGATACAGTTTTTTATCACGTTTGTTTCATTGGTATCGCGGTAATTATATGGAAATTAGATACACCAATCAGAATTATCCACACGCTGTGACTTTTTTTTTACTTATTTTCCATTTTATCTTCTCAGGAAAGGAGGAAAATTGGGAGACACGAGGAAGAGAAAGTTTGGAAGGATACTCGATATACCAATCAAAATTATCATATCGGTGTAACTTCTTAATTATTCTTTATTCATAATTGTCTGTTTATTAATTCATATCAGAAAAGGAGGAAGATAAGAGAGACACAGAGGAGGAGAAAGATGGGAAAAGTCAAACATACATAGAGTCGATGTTGGTTACCACTGTGTGACGTCACTACCTAACTCATATGCCAATCACCAAACTAACAAAGCTCTCTCACCAAACCTCACTGCGATCTATTTAGTACACCTTTCCTTAACCACCAACCACTTTTTTTTTTATTTGTTTATACCATGTGGACTTTTTTACGGGAATTTATGGGTAAAGAGGATACTTTTTCGGGGGTACCTCCTATCTCAAAGCCCACCCACTAGGAAACCCCTGCCCCGAGTGAGGAAGCCCAACCTACACTCGGACCGTGGACAGGATTCGAACCCGTGCACTTGGAGGCCCCTCAAACCCCAAAGCATGCATGGTTTCACTGTACCAAGGCATTCTCTTTCTACACGCATTTTCAAACACTACACTGACTGGACACTGCAAAATTTAAGCCTTTATCTTAATTTTCCTGCAAGTGTTTGTAAAGATTTCATGCATTGATTTTATTGTTGTCATTTTTTGTATAAAACAGTGAAAGTTTTAAGACCACAGCTCAAAAGTGAAGTGAAAGTAAAAGATAAGAGAAAGAAGAAAAGAGGGAAAGTACAAGAGATGGATGACAAAGAGGGAAAGGAAAAAGATGAAAGGAAGGGACAGTTTGTATAAAGAAAGTCAAAAGTGAAGTAAAAAGAAAAGGGAAAAATAGAGAAGGAAGGAAGAAAGAAAGAAGAAGGGGAGTGGGACACAGAGGAAAGGAAAAGAGGGAGAAAGGGATGAACAGTGAAGTGAAGAAAGGGAAGAGAAGGGAATAGAAACGCCAAGTCGAGATGGAAAAATAAAGAAAGTTGGAGATAGGAAATCGTGGGTGGAGTGAAAGGAAAGTAGAGAGAGAGAGAGAGAGAGAGAGAGAGAGAGAGAGAGAGAGAGAGAGAGAGAGAGAATGAAAGATGAGGAGGAGGAGGGGAATGGGGATGAGGGAGGGGGAAGGAGGGGAGGGGGTGGCGACACATAGGCTGGTCTGAGTAAATAGCTAATGCCTTCCATCACAACTTTGCTCTTGGCTCAATTTGTTGCCGTAATTTCCCTTCTAATTTCTTGACAAAGTGTAATGAAAGGCTTTGATGCCTCGCTGGCACTTGTAAATATCATTATAACTTCGCCTTTGTCGGTTTAAATTAAATGTCGTAATTTTTCTGCCTTACTCGATTTTGCCATTATCGAGGAGGCGGAGGAGGAAGAGGAAGAGGAAGAGGTAGTGGAGGTAGAAGTGGAGGAGAATAAGGAGGACAAGGTGGTGGTGGGGGTGGTGGAACAGGAGGAGAAGGAAAAGATGTAAACGTGATAGCATAGTATAAATGAGGGAGGAGGAGGAGGAGGAGGAGGAGGAGGAGGAGGAGGAGGAGGAGGAGGAGGAGGAGGAGGAGGAGAAGGAGGAGGAGGAGGGCGAAAAAATTAAAGTAAAGGAGGACATGGAGGAAAGGGAGGAAGAGAAGCGTATAGTGTTAAAGAGACCGAAATGGATATGGAGATAAACATTAAAGATATAAAAAAAAAAGAAGAGGAGAACAAGAAAACCAAAGACGAAAATGACAATGAAAAAAAAACCCATAATAAGAAAAAATATATAAAGAAAAAAAAGACGAAGAAAATAAAAAAAAAGAGAAGCGAGAGGAAGAAGATTTAGGAGGAGGACAAGGAGGAAGAGTACGAAGAAGAAATAAGAGGACGAATAAGAGGAAGAGGAGGTGGTTACGTGACCTGTTTAGCACGTTAACAAGAGGTAATTATCCGTAAGGGAACAAAGGGAGATAATTGGCATCTGAGAGGACTTGAGTGAATTGCTTGAGTTAGGGAGAGACAAAAGCCACGCCAAAATGGACGAACATTATTATTTTTTTTTCCATTTTTTTCAACGTTTTTATTTTCATTTTTTTCGTTTCATTCATTAGTTTTTTTTTATTTGTTCGTTCTTGTGTGTGTGCGTTAGTTTGTTTTCTCTCTCTCTCTCTCTCTCTCTCTCTCTCTCTCTCTCTCTCTCTCTCTCTCTCTCTCTCTCTCTCTCTCTCTCTCTCTCTCTCTCTCTCTCTCTCTCTCTCTCTCTCTCTCTCTCTCTTTCTCAAATGAATGAATGAATAACAAGCAACGTAAAAAATAGCTTATCTGAAACTTTTAAATGATATTTCCTAGAAAAAAGAGAGAGAGAGAGAGAGAGAGAGAGAGAGAGAGAGAGAGAGAGACCTGTTTTGTGGGAATAAAAGTAATAAGGTTATGGATAAACTAATAGGGATTTTGCTCTTTAGAAAGTTCAAGGTAGACGAGTTATTTTTCTTCCATGACGCCCCCCTCTAACCCACAATCCCCCCCATTCCTCTACCAATCACCCCCTCCCCCTCCCCCACTTCCCTATTGGAGCGAATATCCATAGTTAATGACATTGCATAAACAGTCGAATTTTCTAAAAGTCAAAGTGATCCAGCGGTAATATTTTCATTTTACTTTTTTTCCTTCTTTTCTTTACAGTTTGAAGGTTGTGGAGTTGCCCCCCTCCCCCACTACGCCTCCCTGTCTCAATCCTCACCAGGTGTACTCACTCACCTGTCTGCCCAGCCTACATTCTCTCCCCAGCCAGGTACAGATAATTATTTTTTTGTCTTATTTTTTTGCTTCATCTTTTTATATTCTTTAATTTTCGTTTTGTTTTATTGGCTTATTTATTTTTGTAGTATCTTTAATTTGCTGATTAATTTACGTTCTTCAATTTTTTTCTCGTTTTTTTTTTTTTTTTTTTTTTTGATGTTCGTGGTGTTCTTTACAACCAGATTCTTTACCTGTTCTTAGTGTTCTTTATTTTTCTATTCTTTTAATTTGCTTTCTCTCTATTAGCTTCATTTCATTATCGAGTTTTTCTTTTCTACACAGTTGATGCATCATTTACACACACACACACACACACACACACACACACACACACACACACACACACACACACACACACACACACACACACACACACACACACACACACACACACACACACACACAGTAATCTTACCTGGCATTTCTGATCTGTAATAATGTTTAGTATTGATAAGAAGCAATATTTTTTAGTATTGATAAGAAACAGATGATTGGCTTTGACTTTGATATAATTTTGACTTTATGTTTGGTTGTTTTTTCTACTTCCTTGTGTGTGTGTGTGTGTGTGTGTGTGTGTGTGTGTGTGTGTGTGTGTGTGTGTGTGTGTGTAGTCGAATCTCTGTCTCCCGAGTGACGAGGATCAACATACATTAACGTCTTACCTGGCCCACCTTTTAGCGACTAACCCCTTCCCCCCCTCTCCCTCTTCTATCTCATCCTCCCATCCCTCTTCCTCCCTCCTTCTGGTACTTTACTTTTTTCCTCCTATCTTTTCTCCTTCCCATATATGTTTTTTTTTCCCTTGTATTCTTCCCTCATGTTTTCCTTAAATTCTTGTGTCGATCTTTCTTTTACCTTTCGTTTTTTTTTCTCTCCTCTTCTTATGTCTTATTTTCCTTTCTTGCTTCTTTTTTCCTGTATCTTTTGTTTTCTCTCCTCGTTAACTTCTTTTTACCTTTTTTTTCTAATCTGTTTTGTTTATTTCTTTATATTTTGTCGCTTTTGAAGTTTGAAAGGAAGGTTTGTTTGTTTTTTCGTTTTTTTTTCACCATTTTTTTTTTCAAAGTTGATTGATTTCCATTTTGTTTTATGAGGGGAGTTCTTAGGAGTCTTATTTATTTTTTTTTTATCATATCTTGGTTTTCATTATACATCTCTGAAATATGAACGCTTTTGTCTTGTTCTAGTTTTGTTTCTTGTCATTGTAGATGTTGGTGTTTTGTTGCTGTAGCTGCTGTTGTTGTTATGCCAGAAGAATGCATAGATATATCACATTATTCTTGTTATATATACTCATAATATTCCCATTATTATTTTTATTAACGCTCTTGTACATTTATTTATTCCTATTATTCCAGCTGATTTATTTTCTGTGCTTACGTGGCTTTGTTTCGTGTTGAGTGTCGACTGTGACTCTCCTTCCCTGCAATATACATGGTGGCGGCGCGCTGTGATGTGAACAGTGACGTGTGTCTGTCAGTATATTGTTATCTCATTCCCTATTCACGTGTAAATTGGGATGAGTGTGTATTTTTCTCTTTAAGGGAATGAATTCGTTAATCTTAAATGGTATAATTTCCGAGAATGTCATTGTATCCTTTTTTTCTCTCGGTCCCTGATCTTTTCTCTTATTTATATCCTTTGGTCTTTGTGGGAAAAATTAAATAACCACGGATTTTTATCATTATTCATTTATATGTATCAGTGTCTTCTTCTTTGTGCTCTGTGTGTGTGTGTGTGTGTGTGTGTGTGTGTGTGTGTGTGTGTGTGTGTGTGTGTGTGTGTGGGTGGGTGGGTGTGGTCTCTCTCTCTCTCTCTCTCTCTCTCTCTCTCTCTCTCTCTCTCTCTCTCTCTCTCTCTCTCTCTCTCTCTCTCTCTCTCTCTCTCTCTCTCTCTCTCTCTCTCTCACACACACACACACACACACACACACACACACACACACACACACACACACACACACACACACACACACACACACCTTCCCCCCTCTTCTCTCCTAAACCCCTCCCACTCTCTTCCTCATTTCCTTCCCTCCCTTTTCTTTTCCATCCCTAACTCCTCCCCCCTTCCCCTCTTCCCTCCTCCTCCCCCTGACGCCCCTGAAGAGCAGCGCATGAAATGTTTATGGTGGAGGCTGAATGTTTGTCTGTCAGGTAAAGGTTCCAGATGAAAAATCAACCCTTAGCATCATTAAAAGGACAAGGTGACATTTACTCCCCGTTGGACTGTGGGTAATGTTGTGATGAGCGGTGGTGGTGGTGGTGGTGGTGGTGGTGGTGGAGGCAATGGTGGTGGTGGTGTAAACGTTTTCAATGTCCAGGGAATTCCATTGGTCTGAAATTATCCCCTTAGGTTATCCCTGTTGTGTGTGTGTGTGTGTGTGTGTGTGTGTGTGTGTGTGTGTGTGTGTGTGTGTGTGAGAGAGAGAGAGAGAGAGAGAGAGAGAGAGAGTTCATGTATTTGTATATAATAATCTTTATCTCTAGGTAAGGTTTATTTAAAGAACTGTGATACCTTCTTGAAATTAAAGAAATATTAGATTTTTTTACTATTTCACTACTACAGAATTTTTCCCAAATCTACTTGTAAATTTGAATCGCGTTTCTTGTATTAGTGTCATTTTTTAGCTTACAAAATATAAACTGACTTATTTCTACTCTTATCTATTGAAGTATATTGTCATTGTTTAGTTTTTTCTCTTGATTTATTTGTTTGTTATATTTTATCTATTTCATTTTCTTTCTTTATTTATTTTTTTTGGGTACGAGTGAGAGTGTTCAGTTTTTTTTTTCCTTCTAGTTCCTCATTCTCCCTCTAATCTTGCTCTTTCCAAACTGTTTTTCATTCTATTATTGTCTCTCTTCCTTCATCATTTCGTCTTCTTCATTTATATTTTCTCATAGGCGAATTGACAATTACATAAATACTATTTCTAATATTTCCTAAAATAAACTGAAAATTGCAGAAAAATATTAAAAGATACAGAAATACACGAAGTATAATAAACTATATCACGATAAACTACTAAAACTAATCTACTTCTCATACAATTTAATACACTTCATGAATATAGAGTTGCTCACCACGCACTCATGACCCATCAGAGGCAAGCGGAACAGAGGCACTGCACTGACAGACCTAGAAAAGAAAGGTGTTTAGATATTAACTTGACATTCATACACAATCACACTCATGGGAAGATCCTGGAATATAGTGTGGCCTTTACCACATACAAGAGCATTGCCCGTCACACGTTCCAGAATGCCCCACGTGACATTAATGCTCTTCAAGGTACGGATGTAAAGGGTTGAGTTTCATTGGGTTTATTGGTAATTTAGATACACCTGGAGCATCTGAGCGTACTTACCTGCCACGCTGCATGCTCCTTGTGCTTTTATGGGACGGGTTGTGTATGTATGTTTGTATACACGTGCGTTGTTGTGATGTGTTTGTGACGTGTTTTGTCATGCATCGGTGAGTTTAACTTTTTTTATTATTGAAATAGATCCAGTTGTTTATTGTATATGTAAGTGTGTTTTCTTGTTATTCCTTCTTCTTCTTCTTCTTCTTCTTCTTCTTCTTCTTCTTCTTCTTCTTCTTCTTCTTCTTCTTCTTCTTCTTCTTCTTCTTCTTCTTCTTCTTCTTGTTCTTCTTGTTCTTCTTATGTTGTTGTTTTTCTTCTTCTTCTTCTTCTTCTTCTTCTTCTTCTTCTTCTTCTTCTTCTTCTTCTTCTTCTTCTTCTTCTTCTTCTTCTTCTTCTTCTTCTTCTTCTTCTTCTTCTTCTTCTTCTTCTTCTTCTTCTTCTTCTTCTTCTTCTTCTTCTTCTTCTTCTTCTTCTTCTTCTTCTTCTTCTTCTTTTCTTATTATGTGTGTCAAAGAAACTACCCACTTAGTCTTCAAGTCACTTCATTTCGACACAAAAGAATATTAGATAAAGAAATTTCAGATGCATTTAGATATTTCTCTCTCTCTAGAAAATAAATAAATAAAAAAAGAATAATATAGAATAAAAGCAGGTTAAGTCGTATAAAGGAGAGAACAGAAACAAGCCAAAGAGTTCCAGAGTTTATCAGTTGCAAGTTTTGTTTTATCATATTTATTTGTCCTTTTTTGACGCGTTAATTAATTGCTTTCCTATTTTAATTTTTGTTTACCACCTGTGTTGTTTATCTCTTTGTGATGTTTTGAGTTGATGTGCTTTTAGTTCTTTCGTTTGAGCGATTCAGTACTTTGGTATTTGATATTTTTGTCGTTGATTGGTATTAACATTTTACGTGTGTGTGTGTGTGTGTGTGAGGAAGAGAGAGCGAGTGTTGCATGTTATCTCTGACTGTTGATTAATTCCATCTTTTTTCTCACGTCATTCAACTAATATCGGATCATAATTAGTTTCAACACAATATCACTTAACGCGCCGAACAACAGTCATTAGCCACCTTTGCTTTATTACAAAGGTATCACTTCACATTTACTCTCCTCATCTAGCCTCTCTTTCACTTCACTACGTTATGTTGATCGTCTCACGTACATTACATTCATATACTTTCATGACCCTCGCTTTGCTTTTGATGGGATGGTGATGATATTACGTATATTTTCACCATTAATCCCTTGAGGTTGGCTAGCTAAGGTGTGTTAAGACTCAGGTATGTTTTTGTGACCCGTCTCCACCCATCTGATTCTTAATAAGCTCTATATATGCAGCAGATTCATGCAAGAGTCCGCGTGTCTCACAGTCTACAATATTCACGCTTTTGTATCAAGAAGCTCATATTAGAAACAAAATGACTGACACGATTTGACGAGGGAGAGAAGGAGGGAGAGGGAGAGAGAGTGGGAGAAACTGTGTGAGAGAGAGAGAGAGAGAGAGAGAGAGAGAGAGAGAGAGAGAGAGAGAGAGAGAGAGAGAGAGAGATTACGAAAGCCATTAAAATTCTCTGTGTCTTTATGAATTCTTCCAAACCAAGAATGATGAACACCCATCCCCCTTTCCCTCCTCCTAGAACCCCAATACCTTCCCCCCGAACCCCTCTACTCACCAACCCACCCAAAGCCTTTATTCTTTTTTCGTCTTTGTCTCCTCTAGTCCCCGAGCCGTAGTGCGAAGTGTGTGTGTATTTAATGAGTTACGCCAATGCTTCTCTACCAGCAAATGGGTTGGGATAAGAACAAAGACCGCCATCTGAGGCAGGAGAGGGAAAAATTCAAAGGCTCCTCGACCATTCCACCTGTGTTCATTATAGGTAGATACGTCTTGTGATTGCCTAACGCGAACAGGTATAGGTTAGTTCAGGTGCGACAGGTGAGAAAATTTGTAAAAGGTGTTATGCTATTCCAACTGTGTTAATTAGAGGTGAGTGTGTGTGTGTGTGTGTGTGTGTGTGTGTGTGTGTGTGTGTGTGTGTGTGTGTGTGTGTGTGTGTGTGTGTGTGTGTGTGTGTGTGTGTGTGTGTGTGTGTGTGTTTGTCTTTTGATGAGAAAAGTAAGCAGGTGTGAACCGATGTGTATGCGTGTTTGTTTTGTTTTCAGTGTTGTTATTTTTATCATTATTATTGTTGCTATTGTTGTTATTATGATTATTATTATTATTATTATTATTATTATTATCATTATTACTATTGTTATTATTATTATTGTTATTATTATTATTATGCTTATTACTATTGTTATTATTACTATTACTATTATCATTATTACTATTATTATTATTATTATTATTATTATTATTATTATTATTATTGTGTTGTTGCTTTATCTCTTTCTCGTCAGTACATATTTAATTTTTTGCCTTCACCTCCATGCCTTACTTTTTTCTTTTCTTTGTATTATTTGGTGTGAGCATTACAAGTTGATATGAGTTCATTAATTTGGTTTTCTGATGCTGTTTCTCTTTTTTTCGCGCGTCATTCAACTAATATCGAATAATTACTTCCACCACAATATTATTCAGTTGCTTATTTTTTTTTCTTTCTTCTTTTTGCCTGTGTTCTCTACTACTCTTTTATGCTTCGATATATTTAATTTTCCTTCATCTATTTATTCCATTATCTATTTTAGTTATTTGTTGTTTATTTCTTTTCTCATTTCGTCCTGTAGCATATTTTTTCCATCATATTTTCATTACAATTCTGTTCAGGTGTCTTTGAAATTGTATTAAACTTTTACTTCCTTTATCATTCCTCCTTTTTTTTTTCTTATAATTTAGCTCATTAGAGATTTCTTATAGTCTTTTCATCCATTCCCTTTTACGTCCTATAATTGTACAGCGTGCTTTCTTCATCACTTTCTTGTAATCATATTTTCTTTGTTATTCTTTTTTTTTTCTTGCCATTATAACTTATCTTTCTTTATGTTACGTCTTATATTCCCTTCATCAATTTTTCTTTGCATCTTATAACTTGCTTTGGTGTGTCATTTTTTCTAGTCTTTCCAGTTTCACACATTCCGTAATGTCTTGTATTTTAGCGTTTTCTAAGAGTATTGTGGTCATACTCGCCGTGATACCCTTTTCAAATCCCTTCACCACTTCTCTCTTCCCTTTTCTAGTATCATATATTACGTTGCTTTTAGTGTAGCGTCTTACTCACCGTGGTATCTCTCCCTATCCCTTCTGTAGCACACAAAGCTACTTTCCAGCGTGCAGCTTAACCTCCCCGCTGCATAGGGCCGCCACAATGCCGCCTACTTAAGCAAGATGATCCGATTGCATATACTGTCCACCCGAGGAATTTATCATTGGCTAGATTAATTAGTCGTATTAAATATTTAATGTCCAAAATTTGTTGAAGGTTTCTCCTGCTGTCAGAATCGGTAGTGATGTTCTTTTTACTGCTTTTATTTTCTCCCTCTCGTGTTTTTCTCTCTCTCTCTCTCTCTCTCCCAGATGAGTAACGAAAAGATAGAGATGATGAGAGAGAAAGAGGAAAGCCAAAAAAAAAAAAAAAGAAAGAAGAAGGAAATAATTACAACAGGCATGCAATGTACATATGTGCCTGATTTGCAGAGGTAATTTGTTTTGCTTTCATGGGACTTTTGCGCTATTTTTATTACAATACCTTCTGGTTGAGCGGCGCATTTTCACGAATTACGGACAGTGCTTTCTGAATTTCTGCTCTCACGTCATTAAAAAAAAAAGAGGGAGGGACAAAAATAACAAACAAAAAAATATCTAATCTCTCCACCACGACACCAAATTAACGAGAGATGAATGTTTCCACCTTAATTTATTCGTTTAGGATTTAAGTTAAGTTTATTAATGAACAGGATTACGGCGAGGAAACGTCATATTACACAGGAGAGAGAGAGAGAGAGAGAGAGAGAGAGAGAGAGAGAGAGAGAGAGAGAGAGAGAGAGAGAGAGAGAGAGAGAGAGAGAGGAAACAGTTATTACATTTACGCGTCTCACTTTGTTCATGTGGAACCTTGCAACACACACACACACACACACACACACACACACACACACAATGACGAATTCATAAAAATGTGTGTGTGTGTGTGTGTGTGTGTGTGTGTGTGTGTGTGTGTGTGTGTGTGTGTGTGTGTGTGTGTGTGTGTGTGTGTGTGTGTGTGTGTTCACGTCCTACTTCTCTGTACCTTACCTTGCCAGTGAATAATTTAGGTGAGCAAAGATCTAAGGTTTCATAGCACTGTTTAAGGGCGTGTCCAAGGAGACCTGCTTAAGAATCTTACCTTTATACCTCTAGATATGGAGAGAAATATTTGATCTCCCTATTTTTCTAACCTTTTCTCTCTTCTGACCTCCTCTTTCTTTCCTTTTCTTCCCTTTTGTATACGCCGGTACACATTCAGCGATTTTTTAGTGTTTTCAAGCTTTATGTCACCTTGTATGGTTTTATATAATGCGCCGTTTCTTATGAGAGCTGTGAGTGTGAAAAGAGAGCGTGAGGAGGAAGGATGAGTAGGGAGAGGGTTGTGAGTGGCTGGTGAGAGATGACTGAGTGGGAGTATATCAGCGTGTGTGTGTGTGTATGTGTGTGTGAGAGGGAGACAAAAGTGAGGGAGGAACTGTAGGTATTTAAGAGGAGAAGGATTAATGAGGGGAGGGACGTAAGGTGAGGAGGAATAAGTGAGCTAGAGAGAGAGAGAGAGAGAGAGAGAGAGAGAGAGAGAGTATAAGGGTATTAGAAGAGTGAAAAAGGGTGTCTCTGGGAGTGGCGGGGAGATGAGGGTGGGGTGGGGGATAGGAAAGGGGGGTGAGGGGTGTGGTTAGTCCTCTCTGTTTATTACAAGTCTGAAACGAGTTATGCGCGTTTAATGGTCACTATTATAGGTACATCCACCTCGTAAAATATAAGCCAAAACTATTAATTAAATTCCCGACTGCTTGTCCTGAATAAACATTTTTAACTCTCTCTCTCTCTCTCTCTCTCTCTCTCTTCCTCCCCGCCGCCTCTCCCGCTTGGTGACTGCCATAAAATTCGCCTCAATGCTCATTATCAGCACGGAGCATTATCCCCCACGCTCCTCCCACTCAGTTATCGGCGTCTTCCCTCTTCCCTTGTTTTGGTCCGACGCTCGTCTGCCGTGCCATCAAAATGACAAATACCTCATATTCCAATCCTGAACTCCCCTCGTGGGCCAGCACAGCGCCGCGCCACACTCCACTCCGCCACGCTCATAAGGCCGTCACTCCCGCCTGCGCCTGCCACCTGGTCCGCCCGTAAACCCCTGCAGCTCCTCCGTGTCGCCTTCGCCCGGATCAACTTCAGCTGACGATCCTTGCAATAATGATGAACAGAGCGATTGTGGAGAACAGGGATGCGCGCATTTTTCCCCCCACAGCATCCAATATGGCTAGTCTTTTTTTCTTTTTGTTTTTTAACTTCTTTTGCCTCCTCTGTGCGGGCCTTGATGTTGCACAGAGAGGGATTACCATTTTTGATGGAGCCAACAATGAGATTCTTAAAATATTGAAACCGTATTTGCGTTTCTAATCAAACGTTTTACTCAGCTTGTCTGGGTGGATGGGTGGAAGGAAGGGAGAGAGGGAGGGGGGTCTAGGGGAGTGGATGAGGGTGGAGGGGAGGCATGTAGGAGGAGAAAGAGTCAAGGGAGGATGGGTGGAGGTACATGGGAGGGGTGGAGGGGAGGAGGGAGATGGGGAGAATATATTGAGGAGATGAAGGGAATATGTTTCAGCGTCTGACTATAGTTTGGCACGTAGGTGATTCTCTCTCTCTCTCTCTCTCTCTCTCTCTCTCTCTCTCTCTCTCTCTCTCTCTCTCTGATATTGAATTAAGCATTACTTTCGCGAATTTCTTGTTTTACGATGAATAAAAAATAAATAAAAAGTGAATAACCCGCCGAGTTCCGTGAAAAGTCAACCATTAAATCCTGATACGAGGCTGTGTTGTTATTGTTGTTGCTCACTCTCTCTCTCTCTCTCTCTCTCTCTCTCTCTCTCTCTCTCTCTCTCTCTCTCTCTGCGTTCTCTTCGTTCCCTTGCGTGCCAAACACTGTCTTCCTTCCTTCCTTCCTTCTCTCCCTCCTTCCTCCATCTCCCACTTCTACCCTCCCTCTCTCTCCTCCTCCTCCTCCTCCTCCTCCTCCTCCTCCGGCATCTCGCATCAATAATTCAAACTCCTGCTTAGCCTTCATCATTTATACATGTTCCATCACAAGAAAGAAGATGGGAGAAGGTGTCTGTTGCCTTGGCGTCTACGCTTTATTCCATCATCATTCTTGGTGTCTCGTTGAAGGAAGAGGTGGAGGAGGAGGAGTAGGAAGAGGAGGAGGAGGAGGAGGAGGAGGAGGAGGAGGAGGAGGAGGAGGAGGAGGAGTGAGCATGGAAGGGAGATGTAATGAAGTAGGAAATATGTAGGAAGAGAAAGGATTGAGGAAAACATGGTGTATTGTGAAAGAGAGAGAGAGAGAGAGAGAGAGAGAGAGAGAGAGAGAGAGAGAGAGAGACTGATTTATATATGTACAGACTATAATATTTTGTTTTGTATTTGGGGAAAAGATTTGTAGAAAGAAAAATGGCAGATGAAACATAATGATGAATACATAAAGGCGAAACTAATGACAGAAATATTGAAACAAACGAGTATTTTTATTTTTCCAACATTTTTTTCATCACCTATGCATTTTTTTCGAAGTATCCCAGGAAAGAAAACGATTAGCACTTCTTCGTTTTCTGTAACGGTGGAATTCGGTCATCATCTGCTTGAAGAAAATGGGATATTAATTGGCTATTTCCTAGGAGAGAGACGCTGCCTAAACATTCACGTCTGAGGGAGTAGATTTTTTTTTCTAGGCATGTAATTTCAAGGCGGGAGATGACAAGATGAGAATTACTGTAACGTGTTGGTGGTGTGTTTCCTGGTGTTTCCTGTTAGTTGTGTTGCATGGACCCAATACATTAGCTTTTGTTTCTTTAAGTTTGATATAACTCATTTTTTGTGTGTTTTTGAGCAGTTTGTGTTGCTTGAATGACGAGATGAGTGTTTCTGTAAAGTGGTGGTGATATGTTGCCTGGTTTTAGATGTGTTGCATGAACCGGATTCTCTCTCTCTCTCTCTCTCTCTCTCTCTCTCTCTCTCTCTCTCTCTCTCTCTCTCTCTCTCTCTCACTTTTAATTAATTGATGTGTTGCGTGTTTGAGTTGTTTGTATTGCTGTAATGACGAAATCTGTGTTATTTTGACGTGGTGATGTGTTGCCTAGTGCCTCGTTTAAGATTTCTTGTATGGACCCATTTCTTTCTCTTTCTACTAGTTTGTTATAATTAATGCTTTTTTTCTGTATATGAGTGGTTTTGTATTGCTAAAATGACGAAATGTTGGTGGTGGTGTGCTGTCCTGTGTTGCGTTTTAGAAGTGTTGCATGAACCCATTAGTTTTCCGTCCCTCTCTTTTTAAATTTGATATACCTGATCTAATTATTTCTTATTTTCATTATTTACTTAGTTATTCATATATTTTCGTGAATATATTTGAAAGATTTACAGTTTATATACACATTAGAGAGCGAGAGAGAGAGAGAGAGAGAGAGAGAGAGAGAGAGAGAGAGAGAGAGCGCCCCCTCCCCCTCGCCACAGATCTCATCCGTCTAATGCCATGAGGAATTAGAATGGAGATTGTTATTTAAAGGAAGAAGTAAATGCGTGTATAAACTTTTTATTTCACTGTTTATTTTCTTCCTTTACGATCGTTGTACTTAATGGTGCACCTCGTGATTTTGTGTTACGAGTTAATTAAAACTTGCATCTCCACACACACACACACACACACACACACACACACACACACACACACACACACACACACACACACACACACACACACACACACACACACACACACACACACACACACACACACACACACACACACACACACACACACACTTATCACACAGCACAGTCGATTTTCTTCTTCTTCTTCTTCTTCTTCTTCTTCTTCTTCTTCTTCTTCTTCTTCTTCTTCTTCTTCTTCTTCTTCTTCTTCTTCTTCTTCTTCTTCCTGTTCTTTTTTCTTCTTCTTTTCCTCTTCCTCTTCTTTTCTTCTTCTTCTCTTCTTCTTCATCTTTTTTTCTTCTTCTTCCTGTTATTCTTCTTCTTTTCCTGTTATTTTTCTTCTTCTTCTTCTTCTCTTCTTCATCTTTTCTTCTTCTTCTTCTTCTTCTTCTTCTTCTTCATCTTTTTCTTCTTCTTCTTCTTCTTCTTCTTCTTCTTCTTCTTCTTCTTCTTCTTCTTCTTCTTCTTCTTCTTCTTCTTTCTTCTTCTTCTTCTTCAGCTTTTACTTCTTCTTCTTCTTCTTTTAATCCTTCTCCTTCTCCTCCTCCTCCTCTTCCTTTTCCTCCTCCTCCTTACCCCTCTCCTTAACTCCCCTTTCAGTTCTCATCCACCTGAAAAGTGTATATATTTTTCTCTTATTATCACATTCTTTTTCTTGAGCTCATGCAAACTTGACTTGATAAATAAATGCAAATATATCTGTGTGGTGACGGCTTAGTGTTCGTCTCTGATAAGCAGGGTGTTCAGATGCACGGGGGAGAGACACTGGACATCTATGCATTACTGCACATTATCAGGGAATAAGAGGAGGAGAGATTTAGTTTTATTATTATATTGCAACTTTTATTATCTATTTTTATTAATTATTTCTTTATTTGGTATGAGAGTCTTAGAAGTTTTCTTTTATGTGCTTCATGAATTGATGGGATATAAGTATTTGATGTTTTAAAGAGAGACAGAGAGACAGACAGAGAAAGAGACAAAGAGACAGACAGACAAACAGACAGGCAGACAGAATCAAACACAAAAATAGTGAAAAAAGAGAATAAGTGAGGTAACGAGTCTTGGTTGGCTTAGTGGCTGGCTTGGTGGCATGCTGGCTGGCTGGTGGGTTGACATGGCCTTAGAAATGTCTTCTGTCATTGTTTTGCCGAGATAAGGGACAGCACGGGACCTCCATGAATATACTGGGCGCATTATTTTGAGTAGGATACACGGAGACGCCATCGCGACCGCCATTCCACGTACGCCTCGGAAAGTGCACCCAATTTTTACGAACAAGAGGTGACCAATCCACGGTAGTAAATCATAAGTATATATATTCTCTCTCTTTCTCTCTCTCTCTCTCTCTCTCTCTCTCTCTCTCTCTCTCTCTCTCTCTCTCTCTCTCTCTCTCTCTCTCTCTCTCTCTCTCTCTCTCTCTCTCTCTCTCTCTCTCTCTCTCTCTCTCTCTCTCTCTCTCTCTCTCTCTCTCTCTCTCTCTCTCTTGCAATGGCTCCAGTAGCACGATAAAATCTTAATGTCCTCCCGTAATACAGGTTGTAAAATGGCGATCTGCGTTTAGAGTAACTCCCGGACACGACCAAACGCCTCCTTGTCAAAACCCAGCGACTAGAAGGCAACGACACATCTTGTACACCTCTACTACCACCACTGCCATCACCACCATTACCACCACCATCACCACCACCTCTACCACCAGTACTACCACCACTATCATTACCACCTTGTTTCTCACTACACTCATCTCTTATTTTCTATATTTTTCACTAGTTAAGTTTCTCTGCGTAGATTTTCATAGTAAGTTGAATTAGGTTAGCTTGGGTTAGGTTGGGTTGGGATGAGTTAGATTGAGCTAAGTTTGGTTTCAATCAGATTTGGTAAAAGTTAGGTTTGTTTTGTTTATTTGGGATGAAGTTAGGTTTTCTTGGGTTGGTTTAGGTTAAGTTTGGTCAGATTTGGTTAAGTGGAAATCACGGAGAAGCTGTTAATGTGTGTTTTCCCCCTTATTCCTTCTTGAGTGTGTGTTGTTTCTCTCTCTCTCTCTCTCTCTCTCTCTCTCTCTCTCTCTCTCTCTCTCTCTCTCTCTCTCTCTCTCTCTCTCTCTTGACTCTATTATGACGACTTTCCCTTTTTTTAGCTTTTTTCCCCTCGCTTCCCTTTCCTTCCCCTCGTTTACCTTTCCCTTCTCTCTCTCCTTCGTGTTCCCTTCCTATTCTTTGCCTCCCTTCCTTCGTCCCTTCACTGTAGGCAAAGACTCATAAGGCATTCTCTCTGTCTACCCGGAATCCTTTACCTCTGATCATCATTTATTCATTCTCTCTCTCACACACACTTCCTCCACGATTCTCTCCTACCCTTTGAGTCTTCGTCCACAAAGTTTCCATTTTCGTGGTTAGTTGGTAGCTCTCCCCTCCCTTACTGTCTCCTGTACCTTTTTTCTCCTCTCCTCCTCCTCCTCCTCCTCCTCCTCGTTCTCTACTCCTCTTCCTCCTCGTCCTCCTCCATTCTCTCAGCTCTCTTCATTTCATTTCCCGTATTATTCTCTCCTTCGTTCATATTTTATTTTTTGTCTCCTTTCTTCTTTTTCGTCGTCTTTTTTTTTATGTGTTGTCTTTTTTTTCTATAATTGTTAGTACAAGTTGTTTTCCTCGTTTTGTTCTTATCCTCTCTTGTATCATCTCATTTTCCATTTCTTCCCTTTCTTTCCCTTTGATTTTTACTTCCATGTATTTAACTTCGGCCTACATATCTCTCCCTTTGCCTACTTTAACCTCCTCCTTCTCCTCCTCCTCCTCTTCCTCCTCCTCCTCCTCCTCCTCCTCCTCCTCCTCCTCCTCCTCCTCCTCCTCCTCCTCCTCTTCCTCCTGGATTTTCTGTGGCGTTAAGAGAGTGTTGACCTTGTTGTATCTCTCTCAGTTTGAGTAGCCCGTGTCTTCTTACCTTACCTTTCCCTCCTCACCCCCCCATTTCCCTCCATCCCTCCCTCTCCCTCTGTGTTTTCCTCTCCCTCTCCCTGCCTCGCTGAGCTCGTTATTAACATGGGAGAAGCCGCTCTTTGTGTATATATTTACCGTCTTCATGTATGCATCCGTTTGTTTTGTGTTAAAATGTTACTACGTTTTATGCGCCTCGTGTTTTTGTTGGTTCTGGAAAGTTGTGGTGGTGGTGGTGGTGGTGGTGGTCGTCCTTCATTCGCCCTTGGTTGACAATGTATTAATGTATATACAAATAGATGGATATGAAGATGGAATGAATAAGTAAATAAATACATTAATATCAAGTGCACGTATATATGAATCGAGGAATAAACTTGTCCACTTGTAGATTTATGCGCAACTTATACAGGAAAGGCGAGGCTGACGTTTTGATGCCTGATAGCGTAGTTAGGCTGGATCTCTTGTGCCACCTCATTCACCTGTCTCTTATTTGCTTACCTGTCCTCGTCCTCGTCCTCGTCCTCGTCTTTCTCTTTCATTATCTTCATCGTCTTCGTCGGTACTGTATTCTTGGTTTTTCGTTTTCGTGTCTTCATGTCATATACTTCATCATCGTTCTGGTCATTGTCTTCTTCCTCATCATCATCGTCATCCATCTCCTCCTTTTCCTCCTCTTCCTCTTCCTTCTACTCGTCATCTTCCTTTTATCTTGTCAAACTCTCTTAACATTCATTGGTTTTATTTATTTAAGAACGTGTTCCTTGTTTATTTCAATTTATCTTCTCCTTTCCTTATAATTTTCTTCCTCTGCTCTTAGCTGTTGATTCAGTGGCACTGTGTTGAGGTGTTTGTACGTGTGCTTGTTTATGTATGTGTCTCTTCTTTTTGTTATTTTTTTTTTTTTTATCTATAAGTAAATCTCCACAATTGCATATAAGGGTCTTGTTTTTTTTTTTGTTTTTTTTCTTGTGACATTATGACATACAGAAGTGCAGGCAAAGAGATTATGAGAGAGAGAGAGAGAGAGAGAGAGAGAGAGAGAGAGAGAGAGAGAGAGAGAGAGAGAGAGAGAGAGAGAGAGAGAGAAGAACAATGTCAGCAAAAGAGTAAGGGAGGGTGAACTGTTGTTGTTATTCTTGCCTTTGTTGTTGTTGTTTTCCTTGTTTTTATTTCCTTTCTCGTTCTTCTTTTCTTCTTGATGACGTTGCTGTTTATTCATTTTTTTCTCTTCTTGTCAATTATCGTGTTGAATATGGCATTACTGACTAAGACTTGATATTCCCACGCACTCTGACTCCTACTTTACCTTCCCAACAACCCCCTCACCGCCTCAGCACCCCTCTCACCACCACCACCACCACCACCATTCCCCCTCCCTACTTCCCCAACACGCTTCATTTTCTCGTCCTCCCTCTCCTCCTCCTCCTCCTCCTCTTCTTTTTTCTCCTCCTGAACCTTCTCCTCCGCCGTGGCCTGCATCGATCAAACGGATTACAGAAGAAATAAACCATTGAGTCTGGAATCTGGTCACCCTGCCGATGAACAGACCAATTCTTGTTTCACCCTCAATCTATAAGACCGATCAAACGAAGCCATTTTTTTCATATCCCTTCTTCTCCCTCCTCTCTTCCTACCTTCCCTCCATACCTCCCTCCCTTCCCTCCTCTTGTGGTGCCTTTGTATGATCGGAGCCAGACGTTTGCTCAATAGAAGGCAAATATTTGTTGTCGTTGCATTGTCGTCGGAAAGAATTGGGCGGTTGGAGGCGGAAGAGGCGGCATTAATCCCTCTAATTACGGCGTAAATTGTCTTAGCGCCACAATGGTCGTTTGGGCACCATTGTCTCTTCTGCTACGCCGGCAGGAGGACAAGGACGAGGACGAGGTGGCACTGGAGGATGAGTAGACGGAGGAAGAGATGCACGTCACCTGGGTTTTCAAGGGTAAGCTCCACTGTGACGTATCTGAGGAAGAGGAGGAGGAAGAGGAAGAGGAAGAGAAGGGTTACCTATGTAAGATCTTCAAGGGGTAACTGTTGTGTGGCAGGAATAAAGGAGGAGGGCGGAGGGGTGGAAGGATGCAGAGAGAGAGAGAGAGAGAGAGAGAGAGAGAGAGAGAGAGAGAGAGAGAGAGAGAGAGAGAGACAGCCAAGGAAGGGGGAATGAAGAAAGTGACTGAGGAGGAAGAGGGTGGGAGAGGTCAAGGAGGCATAACATGAGTCGTGCGGCGGCAAAGTGTGTCGTTTTTGTTGTAGCGTCATTGTGTGACAGACAGGCGGACAGACGCAGATTATGAGATAGAGAGAGAGGCAATGAGACCGGAAAATTCGATACACGGACAGGTTGACAGATTATGAAACACACGGAAAGATAAAATGCAATGAGGAAACAGCTTATACAAAGAGAGACACACACACAGACAGACAGAGATTGTAAAGGTAATGAAGGGAAGAGAAAGGGAAGAAGTTGGCAGTCAAACAGTAGAAGGAAATATAGAAACATGCAGACACATTTAAAATAAAATCCAACAAAGAAACACAAACAGAAATACTAAACGAAGGAAAAAAGACAGAACAGACAGACAGACACGCAAATAGAAAGAAAGATGGGTAGGTACACAATAAGTTAGACGGATAATTACACAAACATAAGCACAGGATGCAAGTTTATAAAGGAGATTTAAAAGAGGCAGTCAGACAGAGACACAGACAGACAGACGAACGATGACACACACTGACACACACACACACACACACACACACACACACACACACACACACACACACACACACACACACACACACACACACACACACACACACACACACACACACACACACACACACACACACACACACACACACACACACACACACACACACACACACACACACAGGACATCTGACTTGCCCACCGTCCCACACAATCAAGCGGATGTGCAAATTGAGACTGATAGATCCAAAACATACATGTGTACGTATGTATGTATGTGGGAAGACCCCGAGACCTCAGAATACATACATACATACATATATACATACATACATACATGCATACTTGCACGGAAGAGAGATAAAAATCATATGACAGGAGAAAAGGATGATGAAAAATGATGAATGTAAACAAAACAGAGGAGAGAGAGAGAGAGAGAGAGAGAGAGAGAGAGAGTTCATGCAGGAATACAAGGATGAGCAAAGTCTAAAGGGCAGACGATGAGCTGGCGATGCAAATGACTCACAGAAGGTGCGTAATAGAGAAGTAAGAGAAAGAGGAGGAGAAGGAGGCGGAAACTTACCTGAGGGCAGAGGAAAGAAAGGAAGGGGCACAGTTTATTTTTCGTCACCACAGGAAAACAGGAAATAACAAAGGAAATAAGGGACGGAAAAAGACAAGTATTTCCTCCCCATAAAGATAATCCACCGCTGCTGGTAATCACAATAATGACAACAACCCAATATGCGCCGGCGACAGCTTGACGAGGGAAACAATAGGGGAAAAAAGAACAAGGAAAAAAAAACAGAACATCGCAAAAAACATTGAAATTCACTACAAAAAAAACTAAAACGACAGAAAAACATACAATCATAAGAAAACATCAAATTTCTTTATCACTTTCAATAAAAAAAAGAAAAAACTGGGAAACGTTTTTAATCGATCAAGAAAACAAGAACGTTGATAAATTGAAACATCTTGGAAAAATTAAAAATAACGTTTTCGACTTTACATGCAAGAGAGAGAGAGAGAGAGAGAGAGAGAGCAACGTTTCTGCTTCGCTATTCCTCTTCTCTCCAGGAAACGGAGGGAAAAATTCACCTACTCCTCCACGATGTGCTTCCGGGCGGCGATTAGGGAGAGACGGAGGGAAGGGAGGGGGAGGAGGAGGAAGGAGGAGGGCCAGGGAGCGAGTGAGGGAGGAGGAGGGAGGAAAGAAGCGGCTGGTTGTGTAGGCATGCTGGCTATCCAAGGAATGTCTGCAAGGTTATAATTCCTCTCCGTATACTCATCCCAGCTGTGCATTCCCTTCCATGTGTATTTTGCCAGAGCATTGAAGCAGCAAGGAACTCCGTGGCCTATTCTATCTTTCTCTCTCTCTCTCTCTCTCTCTCTCTCTCTCTCTCTCTCTCTCTCTCTCTCTCTCTCTCTCTCTTCCCTATGAAGTCAAAAACGTTTATGATCTCTATGTTTTTTTATTTGCCAACGTTCTCGATTCCTTGGTGTATAAAAACGTTTTCCTTATTATTTATCTATTTGTTTCATTACTTTTTTTTATATTTCCACTTCTCTGTATTCTGTTAATTCTTCTTGTTATTGTTTTCACCACTAATCTGATTTTCTTTTTTTTTTTACTTTCTCTCCTTCCTATCTCTTCCGGTCTTGTTTTCCTTCTCTTTCCTCCTTCTATTTATCACTTTCTACCTGCCTTCTCTTCTTTCCTTCTCCTTTATTCTTACTGCTATCTCTTTCCTTCTTTTTTTCCTACTCTTCTTCTTCATCTTTGTGTTTTCTTCCTCTGATATTCCTCTTCCTTCATTCCGTTTGTTGTCTTCCTTTATCTTTTCTTTATATTCTCTCATCTTCCTTCCTCTCCTCTGTTCTCCCCTTTCTCTTCCATTCCTCTTGTCTCTTTGCTTCTCTATTTTCAACGGACTTTTCCTCGCCTTTTATTATTCCTCCTCGTCTTTCCCTTCTCCTTTTTTCATTACCTTTTCCTCTCCCTTCTTCCACCCCTACCCCCTTCTTTTTTTTTTTACTTTTTCTTCTTTTTTTCGTCTTTGCATTTCTCACTTCAACTTGGTTCTGGCATTTTAGTTTTGTTGCCAACCTTCTCTTCCCTTCCCCCTTTTGTCGCATTCCCCAAGAAAGACTTGTGTAATAATTGATACAACCACTGCAACCACCACCACTACCACTACCACCACCACCACCATCGCTACCACTGTCACCTGGCCGAAGATCTCACCTTCACCTGTCTCTTGATTAATCATTTCACCTTGACGATTCTGAAGATATTTTTTTCTACTTATAAAGCCACTTTTAACTCCTTCAGTACTGTAACGCATTTTTACATTGAGTTTTGGGTATGATTAGACGATTTTATTAACATTAGGAAAGGTCTATGGAGGTGAAAAGAGTAATGGTCAAAGTCTTCACTGTTTTAATCCCCACATAAGTTACTGAAGCTGTATAAAATCACCCAATAGTTAGAAGCATGAATATGAAAATGCAATGTGGTACTGAATGGGTTAAATATGATACATGCTTGAAACTTAATTTTTTGGCCCTTTTAACTATTGTAGATTTTTCTAGATATTTTCTTCCTTGGTTCTAGTGTGCTGAGAGTTTGAATACCTCGCGAAAAGGGTTAATGACACAGGTAAACATGACAATGCTAAGTTGCGTGTAAGATTTGCTGTCCATGGTGTTATGTGTTTTTGCTTCGTTGTGTTGGTAAAAGTTTGTGGTGCAGAGTCAGTTGCAGTTTTTCTTTTTTCTCTCTCTAAGTGTGAATGACTGTTGTGATGACAGTACTCAAGGAAAATAAATTGCAAGGTCAGTTCTTTAGTGGTTAATTGTAAGTTGTATTGAAGATGACAGATAATGATGTTT